>NC_048274.1:4216500-4528583 GCF_009762535.1 Notolabrus celidotus
TCCTATTTTCATTGCTCTGGAGGTATAGCTGCGGAGGAGCCGTAGTTCACGCTGCATTTCAATGCGCTGCTTTCCATACGCCACTATAGGACTGTTATCACCCATCGGCCAACAGTGAGATATGGTTCAGGCTTTATTGCATTTCCATGGAGCAGAGTGTTTCTCGGCTCCTGTATGGTGTTATCTCAGGCAGCTTATGGTGATCCTTCACTGGGACTTACTCCTCTCATCAATTCTGCCTGTCGCTCCGCTGAACCTCACGTGTTTGATTGGCCGGCTGTTGGGGCCGCCTCATTGGAAACAAGCTCTGATTGGCCGGGCTGCGTTCTTCATTAGAGACGACTTGGACGGCAGGCTGACCCTTGGAAGGTTCCAGAGCATGTTGTGATAAATGAGCTTTTTCTCCTCTGTCAAACCAACACTTCATATACTCTACACCCACATGCACACATATATGCATCCACACACTCCTCTTGTCCCTCTCCTGTGTATACTGCATCAGTCCAAAGCAGCTGAAAACTCCGCCGCCTGCAGGCTTGGCTTCCAAATCTAAGTTAACCTTTAGTCAAAAGTGCTTACTGTAGTCTAATTTAAGATATGCAAACACACAAACAGCTTCATTTGCATTCCGGATGAGGGAAAGTCTTCAGTTTCTTGGCAGGTGCTGTGGAGTCCAAACTGACCTTGATAAAGTACTTCCAACATAAACTCAGTGCTCTCAGTTCACCATGACTCTCTGCAGCACTCGTCCTTTATGTAACTGCAGTTCGAATGGAAATGAAAATAATTTCCTGCCGTGAATTAACACAGCTCACACGCTGGGTGGAAAATAAGTCTAGCCTGGTTGGCAGGATAATAAAGGATCTGCACCTTCACAGTTCGAAATGCCAATTTCAGGCTGTGACGATAGAATTTCCTCCACAGAGAGTCTAATGGAATAGATAAAATAACAAAATGTGGCTTTGGAACTGTAAAACTGAAAGGAGGGCTTCAATTACAGGCAGGTTGTTACTCCAGAAGCTGTAATAGAGTCATGTTTGTCACATTTTGTTTTGTAGTGTTCTGTTTACTATTTCACTGAGGGGCATTCATTTCCTAAAATAGTTTCCTGTGATGTCATTGTTGACTCTCCTTAAGATTCAGAAATCAGAAACAGCTACAAGATGCTGAGCTTTTCACGTCTCTGTTTTAAGGCCGACAACAACAACAACAACAACAACAACAACAAGCTCTGTCTACTGGAAACACAAACTTTCACCCCTCTCTCAGTCTCCCAGTGATGTGTGAGAGACAACCCTCCTCTGAAGGAGTGAAAGAGGGAGACAAAGAGAGAAAAGGGAGAGAGAGAGGGAAACAGACAGCTGGGGGGATTTTACTGGAGTTACCAGCAGGTTTTTGCAGCTCTGCGTTGAAAATCACTGAGGCAGGGAGGATGATGCAGAGAGGAGAGCAGGTATGAGAGGGTGAAAGAAAGGATGAGACCACATCACAGAGAACACTGCAGAGGCACAGACAACTGTATGAGATTATAAAACCTGCAGAAAACACTCAAATGAATGCACCTTTTCACCAATAACCCATGCTCCCTGCACACAGCACTGTTAACACTATATTAAAGAATTAGAGAATTAAGGCAGTAACAATTAACCAGAGCTACAGACCTGGTTAGTGGCATGTGGCTGTGCTAAAGCTTAGACACAACATGTGACCGATACTTGGGGCCTAGAAAAATAGTAATAATCTATGTAAACTATCAAGGATGACAATGTGTAACATGGGACTTCAACCAAATCCATGTCCGATCCAGCTGCTGAAAATCTGACCTGATGACTCAAAGCCTGCCTCTGACAGTTTGTAGACTTTAGGATCCAGTTCAAGGTCTTATTAATTGTTTTTAAGTGTTTAAATCGTCTGGCACGGTCTTATTTATCAGACTTGTACAGCCTCACAGTACTTCCAGAGCACTTAGGTCATCAAACCAGCTGCTCCTGGCAGTACCTCGGGTCCAGACTCTCTACTCGTGGGGACAGAGCCTTCTCAGTGGTGGCCCCAAAGCTGTGCAACAGCCTACCTTTCCAGGTTAGAGCTGCACAGTCTGTTGAGCACTTTAAAACACTACTGAAAACCCATCTTTTCTCCTTGGCGTTCAGTCCCAGCTAAGCAAGAATCCTTGGCTTCTTACTTTTTACTCTTTTTATTTCCTAAATTGAGCTCTTACTATTCTTTTATTGTTTTTATTTACTGTTATATTTGTGTATGATTATATTGTATTTTAACAACTCTACAGCACTTTGGTCAACTGAGGTTGTTTTAAATGTGCTTTATAAATAAAGCTTGACTTGACTTGTTGCCGTGGTTAAGTGAAATACGATCTGATGATAAAATAAATCATTTTATTCTGAAAATTAACCAAATGTTTTCACTTTGTTTTTGGTGCATGACTGTTGAGTTGATGAGTCGTACTCCGGCATCCGGCAAAAATAGAAGTTACGTATCTCATCCGTGGCTTTCCGACCTGCCGGATCAGAGACGCAGCCAGAACGCAACAAAGTGGATCCAGTGGAAGTTAACACATTGACTAGAATAGAAACCTATCAGCTCTGGTGCCATGATGGATTGGAGACGGACCAGACACGGATCTGGTAGAATTTGGCTGTAATGGTTTAAATGACTAAACGTGCACATCTCTACAAGGGGACTGTCTTAAACCTACTCAAGAACCCCTGAGACCCCACTTTGAAAGCCACTCCTGTGCAGAATGACTTGTATGCAGACAGATTTAGCTGCATGTATGCAACCATCCAATAAAATAAGAGGGGCATTTCCATTTTGAAATGCATTAAAACATGTTCATGTATATATATATGAAAGGCTATAAGATATTTAAATCTTTTCAATTTCCTCCTACGCTGATTCCAGAGTACTGCTGATACCTATAATAAGACTATGAGGTCGTTAGTACCAGCTCAACAATTGCAGCGGTAATGTATATTTAATACCAGCTTGAATATGTACATTTAATATAAGGTTCATTAAGATCCAGGCAATTCATTTGCTCCCAGTGCGAGAGTGAGGCTTTTCAAAGAAAGCAGGAAAGTAGAGTTTAAAATTGGAGTTTCTTTGTGGAATGCTGTGACAGAGGTTTGAGCAAACACACACACACACACACACACACACACACACACACACACACACACACACACAATCACCAGTCACTTTCGTACACAATTCAACTCTGTATGTTCCGCACGGCTGCCTCCACACTACTCCACTACTTCAAATGCGCACCCATCTCCAAACATGCTGCTTTTAAGTGTCAGAGTGTGTTCATCAGTGTGTGCGTCTTATCTCCTGCTCGGCACGGCATCGAGGTACACAGCTCCTCTGCCTCTGACTCACACACTATCATTCTGTTATCACTGCAGCTACAGGGGGTCTCTTAAGCAGAACAAAAAAAAAAACAACCTTCACTTTCTTGCTGCTTCAGCCAACTGGCACCACCTCCTGCTCTCCTGCAGCACCTCCTACCCCCTCTGCCAGCTCCACAGTTCAGCGAGCCATTGAGGGCTGATGTAAGGGTGTTCAGAGGCACTCACCGCTGGCTGAAACAGCTGGAAGGAGAAGCTCAATGGGACAGAAAACATAAGCAGAGAATTAACCCCCCTGAACTTGGCAACTCACACAGCATTTAACCCGCTGGAGAGGGAAGAAAAGCAGGCAGATAAACACACCTATCAACACAATCACAATAATAGACAGCCTTGTAATCGCCTCACCCCAGATTCCCATCTTCAGATTTCCCAGTAATCCCTTTCCCCCAGCGAGAAACACAAGACAGATAGAGCATGAGGCTTCCCACAGCCAATAAATTAACATGTTTTTACATGCCCTTATCATGTGTGTTTTGGATGGATCTTGTTTGAGGAGGAGCTGTTAATGTGTTCGTCTCCGCCTGAAAACAACCCTTTAGATGGCTGTGCAGCAGAGCACTGAGTCCTTAATGCAAACCAATTAGACTGAAGGTGAAGATGTGCTCTGGATCAATATTGAATCAACAAAGTGTCATCAACTGCATAAGCTCAGTTGATTTAAATTAGGTACCAGGATATCATAATGGAATAATGGAGTCTACATGCAGCATAAAAAACAGGCTTAAGAGATGAGCAATATCAAAATATTGAACATGAAGATGAAGAAATGTCATCAGATAAACCAAGATCAATTAACCCTGAAAGACTTATGATGTTATGTAAATGAGCAGAATGGCTCCAGGGTGATAATGAATTTACGGGCTTTTGTATTGTTATACAGAAAGACTGGGCTGATAGTGTCACTGTCAGTCACAGTGGACAGAGGAAGAGCATATACCACCATAAAGAGTGGTTCAGCCCTCTTTACTGACTGTCACTGATGGAGCAGATACCCATTTTCGACCAAGGCAGTTTCAGGGCGCTCAATTGAGAACCAGTTTTTCGTGTTTCAACTGCGAGTGAACCGGCTCCCGGCCGGGAAAACCGGTTCCAGAGCGGCTCCAACTCTTTGCTGGTCTAAAACCGCAAAACGCTTACATCAGGGGCGGGGTTGCCGTGATTGAAACACAAACCAAACCTGTTTCCTCCATTGTCCAGCAGCGAAAAAATAAAAAAGACTAATGGATTCCAAGGCAAAGCAGAGGTTGGCCGAGGAGAAAAGCTGCCGTTGTCCCCCATCGTTGTTGTTGTAGTGAGGGAAAGCTCGCTCTAGTTCTGCTGGGAGAAGCGGTCACTTAAATCTGACGTCATGACGTGCCTCTTCCACTGGTTCGAGCGAGTGGAAAAACAAATGAATGCCGTGTTGGTTCGCGAGTTCAACCAGCCCCAAACCAGCGCGAGCACCAGCCCGGAAATACAACCCAGTTCGTGTTGGTCCAAACGGGGTAAGAGAGCATCAGAGCAACCTGCAGACTGGGTTCACTGCATGTCCACCACTCTTCTCCACTTCCATTTATTCTTTCACTTCTTCATTTTATGTAATGAAATGCACTAGAACTGTGCACGGAAGAACGAGGGTGAATAGAGACAACTCTAGCTTCACATCTGTTCAAACCCTTCATCAGAATTTGACTCAAGCCTCCCCCTGTGTGGACTCTGCAAACACACAAGTCTAAAAGCCTGTGCACTGACCCCCAAGACAAGACCTTCTGCTCTGTGTCAGGGTCCTGCTCACCCTGCATGACCACCTGTTCACTACATAACCAACGTATTACCCGTCAACCAACCAAAGACATCAAAGAGTTGAATCCTGCTAATTTGGTATAACTCACACTAAAGTGAACATTTCTATTGATGGTAACATTAAACGAGGTGAACAGGACTCCTGCAGGAATATTGATGTTGACATTTCTGTCATTCAGCTCTCCTTCTTCTCAGAGCTTTGACGTTGACTCTCCTTTAAACATAAATGAGGCAAATGTCATAACTTTGAACATTGTTGATGTTATCTCTACCTCTTCTGGTCAAAGTGACTTTGTAGAGATCAGCAGCTTAGAGATGCTCTCACCAGCTCTGCTGCCGTTGCCTGGATTGCAGGACAGGATGTTGCTCCACTGTTCCCTATCAGAGATGGTTGAGGTCAAGTAGCTCCTCAGGCTGCTCTCACATCTGTGCTCAGTAACTGTCATTATTTCCCCAATCTGAAGACCAGCCTGAGATGACACTAAGGTTTTGACCACAGAGTCAACAGGCAGAGGGAAAACATGCCGGACCCTTCTGTTTAGGGTCACTTTTGCTATTGATAATTAAGGACCATTGCTAAGGGGATTTGACCAATCAGAATTAAGTATTCAACACAGCTGGATAATAAATAACAGTTATGTTTTAAGTCACCGATGTTGGACTTTATAAACTCCATATCCTACCTTGTTGAACATCAATTTCTCTTTCTGACGGGTTGAATGTCTCACTACACAGAGGGAAACATGCAAAGAAAAAGATCACAGATGAGTAAGCAGGGATTTTCTTTAAATGTCATCCTGCAGCTGCACCCTCTGAAAAACACCAACTTTCCAACTATTCAGTTTTTGTCATCTGTTGCTCAGTGATGCAAAATCACAGCCAAGACAAAGTGCTGCTCTGCCCCCTCTCAACACTGCAAACAGAAGTCTTCAATCACTACGCATGGAGCTCTAAAGCATCTCTCTAGAATGAAGCGTCTGTGTGTCATCAGGCTCCGAGGACCTTGAGGTTGATTGCTACGAACACAGAGTGTCAGGCTTGTGCGGTCAGACTCAGAAAGAGAACAAGGAGAGGTGGAGAGACAGACGAGAAGGCAGACAGACAGGGAGTCTATTCTCCTCTCTCTTCCGGGATAAATATTTGATCAGCGGAACTCTGATGGGTATTGATCGGAGCCCTTATCCACTCCTGATCGATCCCCACTGACTGTGATCACTGTTTAGATGAACACACACACATACACATTCACACACACTCCTGTAACCTCTGAATGTCCAACCTGAATGAAAGGTTAAAAGCTTAAAGCTTCACAAAAGTGTTTCCTAATGAGATGATTGTCGACCTGTTCTAAGAACAGCACTGTGAAGCACTGATGGTGCAGATACAGAAGATGTGTGTCCGTGTGTGTGTGTGTGTGTGTGTGTGTGTGTACAATTGTGGTGTATGTAAGGAGCCACTCTCAGGTTACAGTGCTTTCCCACTCTTAGGCTCTCGTACCCCCCTCAGAGTCCTATTAACAGCAGAGATTACATTACTGCCATGTCCTTGAGCCCCATGTTGGGTGACCCCTGCTGAAGTGCTTACACAAGCACCTCTGCCCTCAAAACTGATGGGAACTGCCACCACAATGCACACACACACACACACACACACACACACACATGTTGCAGTGTGGGTTCTTTTTTATAGAAAAGGAAGGGTCTTGTTTGCCGCTTTAATCCAATCATTGGACTTTAACAATATTGTCAAGTGAAGTAAACACATGATCCTGACCTGACGCTGATGTCAAAATCAAATAAAGGGAGCAACAGCACCAAATAGAGTCGCTCAGGGTACAAAAGCTGCTCTTTCAAATGTGTTTCTGAGTTTCACCGCAGCCACCAAAAGATTGTTTTTCTTGACTATTCGAGAGGTAGAAAGAAAAACTAGTACTGCAATGTTTGCTTGGACCTATTGTGGATAGCTTTGCTTTGGGGTGCAATAAAAGAAAAGCCAGGTTAATAAGAAACCCTTTATTTTGATCAGGGCCCATGAAACAAACAGAGCTTGTGTATTTGGACCAAGCGGCAACCTCCGGTCTAAAAATATGAGTCCAATGTGGAAGTGCTAAAAACTGCAGTTCATCAAGGATCCACTTGAGGATGGCTCCAGAAGCACCGGAAACCACATACACACCAATTCAAGAAAGAAGAAATAAGCATGTTTACAGCCTGGTACAAAAAACGAGTGTAGTCTGGATTGCTCATTTCTCCATCGGCACACACTGTACGGGCAATTTTGAAGATAATAAGATTAAGAGTTTTCCAATGAGAGGCACAGCTGACTTGATGGACAGGCGGGAACACTGTAGCTGTTGGCGAGGATGCTCAAAGCCCGCCTCTTTACGTCTCACTTGCTCGACAGCAGTTATGTTGAGTTCAACATTTTCAATATGGCTGCCGCCGACGATTGGCCTCAAAACAGCGCTTCAGAAACAGATGGGTGACGTCACAAATACTAAATCTATTATTTATAGAGTCTATGATTTGGACACATGGCCAAAACAGTAAATCTGGAATGGCATGAAAACAAGGAAGAGCAGAAAGATGCCAGTGTACTATGATCTAACAAACATTTTCTCAACCATGACGGTAAATAAGCTGAACTTTTCTAAGATATCTGAATTCCATGCATGTATCTGAGTTGGCATCCTTTTGAATAAAGAACCAGCAGTCTCAGTGGGTTATCGTCTCTTCCAGACTCATATTTTTGAGTGGCTGGCACAGAACTGTCAACACATCCTTGATTTCCTGTCGTTTCCCAATCAGAACAACCTTTAGTCTAAGGTAACTAATTGCCTTCAAACTTATCCTATTTTCCAAATAATTCACTCATCAATGGAACCACAGTGAAAAGAGATGTCAGTGTTAGAAACATAGAGGCAAAGTGTTGATGTAGAAATTGAACTCGGGTCTCACTGTGAGGATGGGAGTCAACGATGTATGTTCCCTCTGCATCGCCTCAAATCCAATCTATGAAACTGGAATCCTGCCACCATTAATCTCCACTAAAACCCCTATAAACCTAATCACTGTCACTAATCTCGGTATCATCTCTGATCTGTCAAAAGCATAAGGCTTCCATGATATCTCATCAGGCTCTCTGATTGAATGAATGCCAATATCACATCAAAAGTCAGACGTTGCCGTTCTTGCAGGTTATTGGAACAATTTAATTACTCCAAGGTGGCCTCGTGAATCAGTCAGAGGAAAAAACACATCATATTTGATTTCATTTGATGGTACTGATTGGCTCTGACAGAGGGTAATATGTCCAAGTGGGGAAGGTAGAATTAAAGGTAATTGAATTCCCAGGATGCAGTTAGGGTGTGCTGTCATTACGGGCAGAGCTGCCTTCAGAAGCTCCAGGCAATATACACTCCCACCACCGAGCTATACCAGAGCCTTCAGGCATCCATCAATCAAGCAGGGAGAAGCAATCACGCCTACAGTTTGATTGCTTTGAAAAAAACCTCATTATAAAAGTTAACTCGGTCAAGTTAGTTTGTGCATTTGATGTTTGTTTAGACACCTTTACTCAAACAAATCAGGGTATGTTGAAGATAGATGTGGATTTTTTTGGGTGAATTAAATGTGTGGTTATCTCATAGTTTGTTCAGACCAGTGTTGTCTGAACAAATTAGTCTGGCTCCAAACTGGAGTTATGGCTCGGTGGTAAAATCAGTCGCCTTCCAAACCAAACGTTGGCAGCCCGATCCAAGCTCCCACACTCGCATGCCAAAGCGTCCTTGGGCAAGAGACTGAACCCTAAATGGCTCCCAAGTGGCATAGCCAATGGTGCATGAATGGGATTAGTTAATAATAGTGGATAATGTGGTGTGAATGTAATGCAGAAATGCTTTGAGTAGTCACAAAGAGGCAAACTCTGTTGTTGTGGGAATGAAGCCAATGCAAGAGAGCATAAAACCTGCAGTTCCTTGAGTGTCCACTTGA
This sequence comes from Notolabrus celidotus, assembly GCF_009762535.1. NCBI lineage: Eukaryota > Metazoa > Chordata > Actinopteri > Labriformes > Labridae > Notolabrus > Notolabrus celidotus. The sequence continues at coordinate 4,225,706 of NC_048274.1, forward strand.
GGCTGGCCTCAAAAGCCTGGAGGTTACCATTAACATCGACTCTTACAGCGACATTAAATATGGCAACATAAAAAGAGCTAATTACTCATCACTCAATATCTACAGTCAGTAAAAGACGTGTCTAAGGTGCATTTATCTAATCAAAGTAACACATTCATTTCATTATCTGTCATATACTGTGCTTTCTTCAAGACTGAATTGCATCGCAGCAAAGTGGTGCTCCATTCAAAGTAGAGCACTTGTAATTCATCTATATTATTTCATATCCTTGGCACATTGACTAAACTCGAATCGCCCCATCAGCAGCTCATTTTTCAGACACTTGGCTCCTGTCATCCTGCCTGGTAAGATATTTTGGCGTTGAGGAGAAGTAGAAGTATCTGCGGTCCCAGCCTCTGTAACTTTAGCTCAGCCTGATTGATGATCCTCTTCTTTGGTGTTCATACCGGAGAAAAACAAATGAATTCATCAAGACAAACAGCTCTTTGCTCCTCTCCAAAGAAACAGAGGATTTCTTGGCAAAAGACAAAAGTCGTTCTTCATTTGAGGCTTCTTTTTCGGAGAGTGCTACTTGATTTGAAGTGGGTTATCTCACCTGAAGTGGAGACTTTGAATCTCTTCAAAATCAACTTCACTCAATCTGATGCCTTTGTTGCGTCATGTCTGATTTAAGCCTCTGCGATTTCACTGGTTTGGTGTCTGTTATTCCTCTACCATAAAAGAAAGGTGCTGGCATTTAAACCATCCTTAGTGTATTATTGGATAAACAAATTACTAATGGGTCTTTGCAGAAGTGTGCTTCATTATCGCCCAGATAATAGACTGATTAATGGTCCTCGAGTAAAAAGAAAGCCTTTGATGTCCCTATTCTCTCTTGATCTCTGCGTGTTGGACACATCTTGGAGATGTCTGTGGAGAACCAGGTGTGGGTAATCAAGTGTCCTTTTCTGGGTCCTTGATTTCAGGGAGGAGGCCCCAGTCTGGGCTCGGCAGCTGTGTATACACCGTACCTGGATCAATAACAGCAGAGAGCTTGTATTGATTATGTGTGTAAGTGATACTAGAATGGGGGTTGTTTTGGAAGAGGAGGGGGGAGGAGGATTAGCGAAACCGGGATACAGCTGTGTGCTTGATCTGGTGAGTGTGTGTGTGTTTGAGATTGTGTTGCTTCTTGGCTTCCTTAGTCTCTCTGCTCCTTTCTAATAAAGGTCATTATGTGTAAAGAGTGAGCACAGCGTTGTCTGTTATTCAATATAGGTGAACCCCTGAACTTTAAGCCTTCCCGTGTCCTGGTTTGACCCCTGCAACATATTTACTTTACCTCGCCTCAAACAAGACCTTCAATCAGTCATCAACGCGAGCCTGATCTCACCCAGACAGTTTTGACATTCAGGATAATCTTGACAGGGTCTTGACGCTTTTTATTGATCGGGAGGCCGATACATCAAGAAGAGACGACATGCTGAAGCCCAAATGAAGAAGTGTGCTGATCTCAATCTGTCAACCTGATGATCAATGCTTGGATAATCCATAAATAATCCCTGTCAAGGATCCTTTTACGAAATCTTATCTGGGGGGTTGATTCTTGCTCTTGGCTCCCTTACCTGGATCTTACTGTCGTTCAGTTTCAATGAAATGTAACATTTATATACGGATAGGATGAAAGATATTCTGAGGACAGATAAGCTTTCTTATAAATCCACCTGTATTGCAGCCAGTTTTGGAACAACTTCACTCACACTGCTGTATCACAGCCAGCTGCCGTCACTCAACACTTCAAAACATTTTTCAGTCAGGTGTGTTTGTATCTTTTCAACTGAATCATCCATTACCCTCCCTTAATGTTATGCACGCTTAATGAGTACTAATGGCTCAACTTGTGAAACAAAACAAGTCCTGTTATCTTCTAGACGTGAGTTATTAATTGCATCAGGGGAGATGTCTGATATTCGAAACATAGACTGTGGACATTTCAACCAAGATGGTCAACAATGCAATAAAATGACTGTCTGCACATCAATCAGTTCTCCTCACAAGAAGAAAGCAACCTGATAAAAGCTGTTTAACTTCCACACATTGCAGGTGAAAGCTTATTAAAGTGTTGATGTAACAATTTCTTTTTTGTATTATGGTGTGTGTGAAAACCATGATTTTACTTCGCATGGAGAAGGTTTTATTGGTCTGACAGAAGTCTCAGTTTCACACTGTAATCTGTGCACATGTGCTGATTTTTGTAACTTCATGTAAATACATTATAGTTTTTGCTTTTATTTTTATTAAATCAGGAGAAAAACTCATCAAGGATCCTTTCAAGAGTGTCCTGGTCGGGACAAGCAGCAGCACGGTCAGCCAAACACGGAGATTATAAATCATGAATTACCAAAATGATACATCTACAGCCACAAATGTCTACAAGTCATCCAACATCACTTTAAAGTCGCTCCATGAGACCAGATCCTTTAGTTGTAGGTGTTTTTGTTTGGGGTCAACTGATTCTTGGCCTTGGAAATTGTTGGAGCTGATATTGACTCATATAAACAACCTGACTCTGCATGATGTCCTGCACTTTAAAACAATCTATTTATAGCACCTAATGCCACTATTTTTTAAATAATTCAAACAGCACATGTCAAAGGTGTTATTCTCCACTTGAGTATGTTAGTTTTGTTGATATATAACACACATTAGGGGAAGAATTAATGTAGTTTTTGCAGAGGGGAAATCTTTGTCTCATAATCATTCTTGGAAGTTGTCAATATTTACTGCTGAGCTTCCGCTTCCTCCTGAAACAGTAACCCTGACCAGCCTGTCGTCCCAGCTGCCCTCATTGACATTGATTTTGTGTTTGCTATGGACAGAATCACATGAAAAACATCTGTTCTAACGCCCAGCTCAGGGCTCTCCAGGGAATTAAAAAGCTCAATTACAACAGAGCTTCATGTCTGCAGCACTGCCCTCAATATTATTGCTGAGGCAGCATCTCAAAGTCATAACGGGGCCCGACTAGTTTTCCCTGGAGAGAAAATCCAGATTCTGAGAAAAGAGTCGGACTAATGTTGAATTTCTCAGTGGTGCCCCAAATAATGAGCTATTACAATTTTTTTTTAATGTAGACACTTTTAAAGTGCTGAACCATTATTCTGAAGCATGGACACCACTGTGAGTACAGCAGGTGCAGCAAACCAGTTCAATTCAGTGCTTGTGTGCCTCAAATAAGCTCCTGATCATGTGAGTATGACTAAAAGGGTCCTTACTTTCTGGGGAGCTAAACTAAATACATCAGTCCAGGTTATCTTTTCAAACTACGAGGAGGACCAAATTCCCACTTTCTTGTTTTTTATTCACAGAAAATAATCTTAAAACCTACAAGTACATCATCTACTGAGCACCACAGGCAGCTACCACATGCATGTAGAGGAGCACTTAGATGGTGGAGACCAAAAACAGAGCTAAAAGAGACTGAATGTTGACTGGTAGTTCAAAGCTTGATCTGTAAGGCAACTGGACTTGGTAGAAATTCTTGAAGACCTTTCACCTCTCCTCAGAAAGGCTTCTTCAGTTCTAACCAGACTGGGGAAGAGCTAGAAAATATGAGCCTCTAACAATCATTCTACCAGGTCTACCAGTCCAGTTGTCTTACAGATCAAGCTTTGAATTACCATGACCTGGATGACTGAGAACCTTCACAGACATGTGGACTGGTAGCCAAAAACGTGACAATTTGAGAGATTATTTTACTCCACACCTTTGGCGTATGGACGTAAAAGGTGAAGATATATCAAAGTTATGTCTCCAACTAGTTCTTCTGACCACTAATGGCTTCAACAGAAGTGATATAGTACATTTGATGCATTGCATATTGATGTGTTACTGTTGTTTTCCAAAGATTGCCTAAATAACATCAACAGTCCCAAAATGCTTAAAAATAACCCTCTGGAAATGTGTCACCCTACCCTGGAATTTTTAAGAGTGCACAAATAATGCAATGATGAGGATCTGTGCATTTTAATCTGTTAGTGTATCCTTCAGTTTGGTGATAATGAGAAACTTCTGACTTCTTTTGTGGTTTGCAAACTGTAATTATTTCAGGTGTTTTTCTAGGTAGACAAAATGAGGCTGTTTTTGCTTGAGAATAACAAAGAACAACACCTATGGAGTCTTCAATAATCAAACTGTTTGGGGGTATGATGAATTCACATCACTCTTTGAGGCGCATGGTGGGTGTTTGCCGCCGAACATGCAAATGTAAGAAAAACACCTCTAAGCAGCGAGTATCATTCCTCGAGTGCAGAAGCAGGCATAATTAGCCTCTTCCCACCTCTGCATCCTCAAGATCCAACGGTACCATGACTCCCTTGCAGCACATTGACTAGAGAGTGCATTAAAATGCAGAGCAAACCGTGGTGTCTGGAGGTGGAGGGAGGCTGGGGGAAGGTTCTGGAGACAGAAAATCATTGTCTGATTCATCACTTCTTGTTCGGGGGATTACACGCTGAGAGAGACACTGCTGGAAAATCTGTTCCGTGAATAAAACCGGATTATTAATTCAGAAAGATAAAAGAGGCGTTGAAGTTTAATCCCTCAACGGCACTGCAGATAAATTATCTCACAAATTATCTCAAGGTGGATACATACCAACACATGTTCAGCAAGGGATGGGCTGGTATTACAACAGACACAACCATTTACCACTTGTATACATACTCCTATCTGAGTCCAGGTTTGCTTTGTTTGCTTTTGTTGCTTTTTGTCTTGGCCTATTATAAACACACATGATGCATGTCCCTGCATCCTCTGAGGTAAACAAGTGAACAAAAAATGAGATGAAATGAAAATTTTAACAACAGCTTTTTCTTCTGGCCTTGAGAGAATTTGAAAACAAGGCCCTGCGTTCCCTCACCACCATTGTTCATTGTCACAGTGCCAATTGAGCTCCCCACAGCCCCGCAGGCAAACAAGGTCCAGTAATATTTCATTGAACAGCACACGGCAGAAATCTCCATTTCCCTTAACAAAGGATGCTGATACAGAGAAAAGCGTGTCCACTTTCCTCTCCTCTCTGCTTTTCTTCACCTGCAGCCTCCTGCGACAATCTCACATATTTCAATTCCACTCCAAATGCAACAAATTTACACTACAGGCGCGGAGATGGAGGTAGCGCTGAGGTTAAGAGGTGGTGGAGTGTATGTGGGGGCCACAAATGAAAAACATCACCTTCTTTACCCCTATTCCATCCTTATCACTTGGAAAACTCCTGGTGTGTTAAATTCAATTCCAACCGTATTTCTAGGATGAAGAGGAGAGGGAAAGGATTGGAGAAAACATCACGTCAAGATGCTGCGACAACCAGCCTGAACACACAGCTTTCTTTAACACACATACAAATAACAGACACAATAAAACAGGAACTCTTGTGTCAGCTCAAAATGGAACAAAAGCGGACTCCTGTTAAGACAATGAGGCACAGAACCCCACATCTAGTACCATATGTGCTCATCTGATACTGTTGCATTTGTTCAACCTACTGCAGCAACAAATGATGCTGTTTCCACACAACCTGAGCCTAAAGCCATCCTACCAGGAGCTGCAGATGGGTCTTATATTTTTTATGAGCTTGTAATGAAAAAGTAAAGGCATATCTAACAATATGAAATATATCCACTAGCAAAACCTGTCAAAACAACTCATCTTATAGGAAATATAATTAAAAAGCAAAGTGGTCGCAGCATTTCAGTCCAACAGAGGCAGACAGCCTCTGAATAAGCCCTCCACTGATATGACAAACGCTGGCTCTCAGCTTTAATTATAACTTCATTATTCATTGAAATGAAACCAAAGACAAAGACGCTTTAATTTATAAAACTCTCCCTGATTCATATCCACCTGCAGGAAAAGATTAAAATGTGTATGTGCTTGAGTTTGGATTTAATGGGTATATAGAGTGGAGAGGAAATCCCGTCACCACAGGAACGAGCTGGAACACCTGTTCATCAGCTGAGCACCTCCCCTGAACCAGACTGCACCAGATCCTGCCCACTGACCCCCAGACTGAGATTACAATGTTGTGTGAGTCAGGACAGCCGGACCATCACACACCCTGCTGGGTGAGTTTTTAACAACACCATTTCTCAGGCCATATAGACATGGGCCATCAGGAGAAGGACAAAGGGAACAAAAATTCAACTGTAATATTAACTAAGCAGATTCCTTTTTCTGTGTGCTTATTGTCGCCCAGCTGTGTGACAAATACAGCAAGTTTATCAGCAGTATTTTTATAGCTGGGTAGAAAGTAAACAGACGCTTGAGGCAAAAATACTCTTCATTTCTGATAAACTCTGGTTGCACTTACAATTTGAGCTTCATTTCATCACGTAATGCTCAAATTTGCCAATTTTCAGGTATATTTATCTTTAAATATAATCAAGTCCTCACATTTGTTCATCTTTAATTGTGTTACTTGTCAAACGTGTTTATCTTATTTTGTTAATACTCATGAAAGAACAAAATTATTGTTATGAAAAGGCAAAATACATCCCTTGTTTCTGAATTTTTTGCATCCTTCTAGAATTTCCATTACTATTTAGTCATTAAAATGTTGAAAAGAATCATCCTTGTAGTGCATCTCTGGCACATCTTCCTGGAATTCAACTTTCAAATGACCCAAAAATGAAAGACTGGAGGTTCAAGATTTCTTTTCAGGGTCATCAAGGATGGTTTGGTATGTGAGGGGTTGGTGTTCTGGGACCACTTTAGCCAATCATGTTGCCCCTTAGCCAAAGTCCAGTCCATCCCACCAGCTCTTGCCACCTGTCCTTCACCCTCCCTCAGGCTGTGGGGAGAGGGTGAGGGCCAGATGGCTCTTGAGGGCCAAGCAGCATCCTGAGTGCAGCTTCCTCCCCACCCCCAGCCTTGGTGCTACATGCCCGGTCCCACCTCCACCCTCCGACTGACCCCCCTCGCCTCCCCCAATCCAAACCCCTGAGCCCCAGCGCTCGTCAGTGCTGCATGACTGGGCAAACACAGTCCTTCACCAAGATAAATCCCCTGTCTCTCCTCTGCAGCTGCCTGGTATGCAAGAAAGGCTTATCCAGAGCCTAAAAGAGCCCTCATCTTTACAGAGGAAAACAGAATTCATGACATTAAGATTTCCCCTATCACAAAGTGCCAGAACCTGCTGCTTATGCTGCTGCTGTAGGTGGGAATCTGTTAGAGGAAATGGTTTATGGATGCTTCAGCTCCAGACCACCAGAGCTAAATAATATAAAGAGAGCCAGATCACTAAAGATGGTAATCACTTATCTGAGGGGTCCAGTGAGGGGCTGGACCTGTTAAAAGGAGGAGAATGTCCACAATAGGCTCTAAATAATCTCACAAGGCTGCTCGTTTGTCATCAGGCTATCCTATCTCTCTGAGATTACATTCAATTAGTTTCAGATACCAGCAGTGCACGGCGGCTGGCACGCACAATCAATCAAATCCCGTCAATGACAAATTGTCATCACTCTTGTCTCGCTCCATATCTGGGCAATGAGCCAACGTACCGGCGGAGAGGGGATCCCTGATGGTGAACAAGTCTAATGACGGCCTCAACTTGGGGTCCGAGTACATAGTCAAATCAAAGAGACTAATTATTATTCAAAGGTATTCAGGTGCCAGAAACAAACTATCATTGCAACTAGTCGAGGAAAATCAAAGTATACACGTACAAAATGTGGCCTTCAGGTTCATGAGCTTATTTAAGAGAGTAATGTGAGAGGGCACTGACTGCAGCAATCTGAGTGTTGGTTAGCACAGATGTTGGGTTCCTAATGAGCAGGTTGGCAGCTCAGAGAGGGTATGGCCTACATGACCTTGCCCATATGTCTGCATAAATGTCCACTGAGGGAGGAAGCACTGGCCAGAAAGGAGCAAGTGCAAGTGTTTTATCAGCTGCCTTGGTTTTTGTCATAAGAACACATAAAATGTAACACAACTAAAGCTTATATTTATGAGAACAATTAAATATCTAAACTCGAAGATTAAAAGAAGATTTCTTAGACAGAGCATTTGGCTCAGAATAAAAATGTGGTTGCCTTTTATAGAAGCACTCTGCTGGATGTAGTAAAAGAGGAAATATGTCTCAGTGCAGTAGCATGTTAAACAGAACACAGGTTCTTTGAGAATCCATATCAAGCACTTCATTAAAGATCCCACACTACTTAAAATCGATGATCAATGTCACTGAAATATATGGTCCTCAAGTTAATGACCTTGTACTTACAGCCCCTCCCATGTACCACAAGCCAAAGGTTGTGCTTACAAGCAAATGAAATGAGCTTCATTCACAAATAAATAACGAGAGATTAATAAATGGAAAGGGAGAGGAGTGGAGCAGGGACTCTGAAATTTCAAATGGAAAAAGGCTGTTAAATGTGGTTCAACTCAATCAACATGCCACCATGATGCCTCTCCATTGGGGTTTTCCAGGCTTGTCCAAAAAGGCAGACACACAAGGCATGGCTGTGAACCTGCTGATTGAAGATTAACATAACAGAGCCTGCCATCAGAACGCCATGAGACCCCCAGAAGGAGCTCAGGAGTACATAAAGGAGGGGGCTCGGCTGATGCAAAATGGATGGATGGATGGATGGATGGATGGATGGATGGATGGATGGATGGATGGATGGGCCGATGGAGGGATGGATGGATGCATGATTGGACCAATGGAGGGATGGATGGATACATGATTGGACCGATGGATGCATGATTGGACCAATGGACGGATGGATGGATGGATGCATGATTGGACCAATGGACGGATGGATACATGATTGGACCAATGGATGGATGGATGGATGGATGCGTGATTGGACCAATGGATGGATGGATGGATGGATGCTTGATTGGACCAATGGATGGATGGATGGATGGATGGATGCATGATTGGACAAATGGACGGATGGATACATGATTGGACCAATGGATGGATGGATGGATGGATGGATGGATGGATGGATGGATGGATGGATGGATGGATGGATGGATGGATGCATGATTGGACCAATGGACAGACCAAAGGATGGATCAGTGGATGGCCCAATGGATAGACCAACGAGTGGATAGGCCGTTAAATGGGATACTACCGTTGTGCATAATAGTGTCGTGTAGTTGTGCCACTGTAGCTTCCCAGTTATGTTTTATGTACGGAGACCACAGTTTGACTCCCACCCTTGGCCCTTTTCCTAATATAATACCCCACTCTCTCTTCCCCATTTCAAACTCTATCCACTGTCCTATCCTCTAAATTAAAAATAGTGTGAGGTACATCAAACAAACATGGCACCATTGTAAGATAGTCCACTGTTTTAAGATTGTTCTATTAAAAAATCTGATCCCAGATGAGTATGATATTGAAAATGTACCATTCCAACAACAATACTGATAACTTTTCATCTGTCTTTTTGTATATGCCATGCATGAGTCTATTACTTCTCGACAGCTGATGAATCGACCACCCATCATCACGTCTCATTAAAGCATTAAAAGGCTGGAAGTCACGTATCCTGGCAGCCATGGGAAGAATGCTCATTAACAATGCCTCCCCCGCTGAATATGAAATGTATCCTGAGGTTCAGGATTAAGTCCATCTTGAGAGGGTAATAAACAAAACCATATAGGGTTTCCCACTCTTAGCTAATTATGGGGCTGCTGGAGAATGTCTGCAGCGGAGCAGTCAGCTGCACACACATGCACTGCAAACACCTCATTATCCTATAGAACCCCACCCAACCGTATCAAATGCTCCTCATGAGCAGCCTGCAATGACTAGTGAAAACAAATACACAATTTCCAATAGTTCTGATTGAGCAATTAGTGTCACAATCCCTTTCATCCTCATGAGATGAATCAATAATGGATTCCATTACAGAGTGCTCTCTGTCACCTTGTGAACGCCCTTCGACACCTCTATCAGGTGCTCGTGGAGGGTGCTGAGATTTGCTGTCAAACTCAGTCTTTATGTTCTCCAGTAAGCAGTGTGAGGAGGACCTAGCACGGTCTCAGCATACCAAAGACGGGTTTGTGTGCACAATAAAGATGTCACACTGCTTTCTCACCAAACGTATAGGTGGGTTTAAACACAGATACAAGGTTGTGTCGGTGAAAGCCTGCACTTCACCATGTCCAACATTAGTGCTGTAAATCTGTATAATATCCACAACTGTTCTCAGCTGGGTTATAATATGAAACATGGAGCAGTTCAGTAACACAGAACGTAATGTTTCATTAGTACTCTCTCCAGAATGAAGCTGTATGGGAGGTACAGTCCAACTGTAGTTTGCCTCTGCTGTGCAGACATTGACCAAAGTTAATCAAACACCGGCTGTGATGTGACCTGAACTTTGAAAGTGTCTAACTCCAACTGGATCTCATATAAGCGCCCAAAAACCTGTGCTATGAAGGAGATGCAATGCACAGAAATAGACAGACATAGGTACTATAAGGGGAATGTTGGCATGTGAGGAATCAATATGAAAATGCATAACTAAAATGAAACTCTTTGTTTAGATTCATATCATCAGATCTCTTAAATATCTGGCAAATTCTAAAGAAGTAAAAATTTTCAATGTGGTGTTTAAAGCTCCTTTGTGGGCTTTTTATTAGAAATGAAACAGATAGACATGAATACTGATGCCTTTACATGACCTACCAAAACAAATAAGACCACTAGTGACAAGGTCGACTGTTTATAGTGTTATTTTCTGTGCTTGTGAGTGATGCCATGGGGTCAGTCAGACAAGCACCCCAAATAAACAGCCCTCTTACACAGCAATTTTTCAAAGAGAGTGACAAATTTGACAATTAAAAGCAGCCAAGATGAGATTTTTTGAAAAAATGCTACCTACACATGCATAAGACAAGATCAGCAAAGAGACCAAGATCACTACTTTGTCCACAGGGGGCACCAAATCATCACAAACTAAAGTTCACCATAACAGCTCTAACATGTTTCAGATTTGGCAAAGACTCCTTTTAATAATAACTGGCTTGATTGTAGAGGAGCTGGGATGCTGGTGCTGATGCTAGTAGTAAAGAACCTTAACTGGCTGCCATATAGATGTCATTGACAACAACGTACCTACTTTTTCTGAAGATAAGATACCACGGAAAGCAGAAACTCTGTAGTTGAAGATTAATGCAAAAGTCACAAGGCTTTCCTGACATCAGTTTTTGGAACTCAAACTGAGTCAGTGAGGATTATTTGCAAATATCTGAAGCTGTTTTTATGGAAATAGACAACCCAGGTTACAGAGATCCACTCTTCGCTGAAAGTCTAACATACTCAGTGGAAAAGTTGGAATTCCACTTAAAAAAGACAAAACAAAAAACCTCTGTTTATTTGCAGGAAAAACAAAAAACAACACAAAGAGAGCATTGGAGTTTGACAGCAGGGTGTTATGCCCTGAAACTGGAGCCTCAAATCCCAAAAAGAAAGCTCACAAATTGCTTTGCCTTTGAACGCCTCACCTGCAGTGCAGTTCTGGTCAGTAAATAGAGAAAGTAAAGGGATTATCTATCTGCAGCACCTCATGTGTTCAGTTCTGTCAAAGAAAAAAGACAGCACTAAAAGGCACAAATGAAAAGAACACTGTATATCTTTAACCATGTCCTGTCTGCAGCGCCTCAATTTATATCAATGATGATCCAATCTTATGGAATCGTAGTTCAATGAATACCAATCACTCTGCATTCTGCTCGTAGCAAACTCTGCAGTTCTGCTCCGTCAAACACAGCATCTCTTTTCTCCACCATACAATACATCCCTGATCCTCGTCTATTGCACTCTGCTTCCTCGTGTAGGTCCATGATTGCCACTCAATGAACATTAATATATAGAGCAGAGGACATGTGAGAGAGTAGATCTACAAAGGGAACAAAATCCAATTACCTCCTGCTGGGGAGAGTATCACATTGAGGATCTTGAACCCACGCAGCCAGGTAATTGTCGGGGGACATTGAACCTTGCTGCATGGAAGCCTGAAGTAATTCTCCAACAATGGGCGCCGTGTGTACGGGTTACTACCTCAGTGCTTTCAATTTATTTAAGTTGGCTGATGTCCATTAAGAGGGAAGGTGAGTCTTGGCTCGGTCTAGAACAACCCTCTCCTCCCTGGAGAGAGCGGAGCGTCTGGCCTCGTCTGGCTTCCCCTCCGATTGATGATGCCGCCACGTTCACGGCTGCAACTGGGGCTCATAATGAAATCCAGACGTGTCACTGCTGATAACTGATCAGGCATGCAAAGAGCAAAAACTCACTTTATGAATGGTGTCTGGGCTGGTTACTGTGGCAACAACAACGCAGTCACACACACACACAACAAAAAAACTAGTTTGGATGGGATTACATAAATATTGAGCAGAATCCAAACACCGGACTAGAAACACTGAAGTCCGTTCGCTGCTTGGCGCGTTACTTAGCATCCAGAGAGAAGGAGTCTGCGGCCTGGAAAATTGGAAAACAGCAGCTGGGACTTTGGTGGCAGCAATTAATATTCATGTTCTACATAATCCCAAGAGACTAATTTAACACACCTGATCAAATCAATAATTCACAGGGGGGTGGGAAGAAAAGACAGAAAAGAAAGGAATAAACCTACTTATAATTATCTGATCCCTGGCACACCTATGGCAGAGATAAAGTCCAACGAGTCTCCATGTGATTGGGAACAGAACCAGCAGGAACAACCAAACACTGACGTGCATGCTGAGCCTCATCATCTGTCTACCTCCAGATGCACAAAGCATTGGACCTTAACCTAAGGTTACTGATCCAGGTGAGGTTACCCGCCCCTCCTTATGCCTTCCAGAATTGGAAAAAGCCTGACACATACATTACCATGCTTACATGGGCCTACACATATCTCTTCCTCTCTCTCTCTTCATCTTCCTCTATCCTGGTCTATCTATGGTCTCAGCAGATGTGTGTCTAACATGAGTCTGGTCCTGCTGGAGGTTTCTGCCTGTTAAAGGAAGTTTGTCCTTGCCACTGTAACTTTCTAAATGCTGCACAGTGCTCTGCTCATGGTGGATTAAGATGAGATCAGACTGTCTGTAAGATGGGACTGGATCTTATCCTGTCTTGATGTTGGGTCTTTGTCTAGACCTGCTCTGTTTGGAAAGAGTGTTCAGATAACATTTGTTGTGATTTGGCGCTATATAAATAAAGATTAATTGATTGATTGATTGATATTACATTGGCTATGAATATTTCTGATAAGAGCCAAAAAAGAAATCTAGAAAAATATTGAACATAAAGCTTGGAGAAATTTAGAAAAGGTGTTGTTATATTGCTTGGCCAGCAGAGCACGCTCTGACAGCACATGTGGCAGAGCAGACCGAGGTCCAGACTAGAGTTGTTAATGTGTTACAATGTTTAGAGTCTTTCGAAAAGAGGATGCACTTGTTAAGCTCAGCAGCTGAATTCATGTGCCCCATGTACAATGGCTAGAGTCCTGAAAGTGGGCAGCCCTTTATCACATATCACCCCCCACTCTCACTTCCCAGTGCCCTCTCTGGTCACCATCCTGTCCCTCAGTAAAAAGGCATAAAAGCCCATAAGTAAACATAAAGAGTCTTTCAGAAAGATGGATCTGCTCAGGGTAACAGCCTGTAATGTGTTGGTACCTTTGCATGGTCTCAGTGGTGCACAATCCACATAGAATAAATCACTGCATTCATAAAATCAATGTAATGACATGCATTTTGAAAATCACCCAGAGTCCTCATCAGGCTCTAAACAGATCTGTGAATGTGGCATGAAAGCTGCAGGTCAGCTGATTCAGTTTTCACTGCATGGCAGCGGATGAAATTCAGTCCTCCTCCACATTCAAATGAAGACTAATGTGCTCTGGATCAACACAGACATCTATTTAGCATGTGCTGTCAGCCTGTGCCTCCATACCAGTCCGTCACCTCTGTCAGAGTAAAGGAGAAACCTTTACCCGCTCCAAATGTCAGCTCATCCAAAAGTTCTGTCAGAAGTGAAAGCCAAGGTTTAAGACTTTGACATTTCTGAATGCTTCAGATGCAGCATTAAAACGCTTCATATCACCAAGAATCTGACTGTCCCCTGACTTATATCCTCCTGTTCCTTCATCTGAAGTCAAACTGGAGCCGTGAGGTTTGCACACAACAACACCAGCACATCAACATCGTGTGGAAAATGCAGAGCGAAGCTGAAACAGGGAAAATGAGTCACGGTATCAAGTGCTCCATCAATCTTAATGCAGACTGCTGGAGTAATTCTACACAACCACAACGCATGAAAGCAGACAGCACAGACGCCTTGATGCTTTCACTGACTCTTTCAATCAATCCGGTTATGCTTTCTTTGACGCCGAGGTTGGTTTTCCTGATGAAGGTCAGACTGCATCACCGTGCAGAGGCACCACAGAGAGGAGGAATTTAAATCCCCTGCAGGAGGATGTAAAGGCAGTTTTTGTTGACACCATGAGATAAACTGCCTTGGACTTTTTCTTGCAGTTAAAACAGAATCTAAAGGTACAATTCAGACAGTTTTAGTGGAGAGTTTTCAAAGACAAGGACTTAGTAGAAAGTGGAATTCAAGTGTGGAAAAATCCGCCTCCTTAAGTTGCAACCGTTTTGTTTTTGCTGGTTGACTTCACTAACATCAACCTCCACTGTCAACATCCAAACTCCAACCTTGTCTATTCCACTTCATGCTCCAGAGCATCCACTCAGCCTCCCTGTGCTCTTAAGCCATCACACAGCGCAGCGCAGACAGGTAGATAAAAGAGGATCAGTCGTTTACTCACTCTTTTCTGGTCCTCCAAACAGTGCAGCACGGTTTTCCTCCTGGAGTGCTGTTGTGGACTAGCCTCTGCTCCTGCCTCCATCTTCCCATAGGTGAGGGAGGACTCAGGCTCTCCCACGGCTTAATATATCCAACTTTCACAAAAGTCTTCTAGGGAATGAAGGGAATACCTGCTCAAAGTATTTAAGTCCCCCTCTTGAACCCACTGAGTTCCAAGTTACTATCCAAAAACAGGGAAAACTGTCTTTCCATCAACTTTGCTTCATGAGAAAGACGACACCCAATCTCTGGGAGGATCCGACCTCAACCACAATCCTTGACTCAGTCATATCCTTACTTGGTGGTTTCTCTTTGTATCCTTCAATCCGGAGAGGCTGTCCTGAAGGGAGCATCAGGGCAGAGAACAGGAACCTGAAACAACCAGGAAGGTTCTCGCTCCAAAAACCATCATCCCCGCCACGGAGATCTGGTCTTACAGTAGAACTTCATGATCCTCTCAGCTGAAGGAGATTGAATCCAGTCTGCCTCTGGAAAATAAATGTGTTCAGCTTTAAGTTTGAGCAAAAAGTGCAGCTGTCAGATTTCCAGGGAGAATCCACCAGAGTTAAATAAAAAAGTCCAGTGAAAAGAGATGAGTAAGAGCTGGTGTCAGTCACAGCTCAGAGGTCAAGAGAGGCATCCTGACAGAGAACAAGTGCTTGTGTTGAGAAAGAGACAGACTTCAAATGAAGCATTGCAGCAGAGACTGTAGAACATAACATGCAAGTTTGCAGATAAGCTAAATGTGTCTATAAACCACATTTTTAGTATCCCTTAGTGGTTTTGTAAAACATGCTGAGTGTCCAAACAAATCACTTGATTATTTCTGCAGGAGTCTAAAATCACTCCACACTAAACTCTGTGCTGGTCTCAAACTTGCAATCAGCCTAATCAGTCCTCACAAGTTGTGGTAATCACATCCTTCCAGCATGCACTCTGCGTCACACAAACATTAACTCAGGAGTTACAATCTGGAACAAATTGCAGCTTGCTGAAGGTTTGAGCTGCTGCAGCATCCCTACAGCAGAACCTGAGAGCTCCGAGGCTGCCTGACAGACCGGCTGCTGCTCTGAGCTCTCTGCAAACTGTCTGAGATCTCCTCAATTAAAGAACCGAGAGTGAACTACGAGCAGGAGCACACATTAAAGAGCAGGATCTGTGGAAGGAAAGGGATGCTCACCTCGCACTTGTCTGTTTCTGTCCCTCCCGGTGGAGATGGTCCCTGCCTCGTGTGCAGCGCTGTCCGTTCCTCTGGCTGCGAGCGGAGCAGCCTGATGATGCGTTCAGGTGCTGTTGGTTATTATATGCAGCCAAACTGTTTTCTATTTCTTCCCCTATCTCTTTTGCAAGACTGTCTCAGTGCTGTGTAATTTGTTGATCAGTTTGCAACATTTTGGGAGTACAAGTGGATAGAAATTTCAGTTTGGTTTGTTTATTTTTTGTATAATTTTGTGCCAATTTTTCCTGTTGCAGAAATAAAAAATCACAGTAAAAAATGCAAGACTTCTTAAAAGAGAAAAAACAGTCCACTACGTCTATCTTTACAATAGAACATTGAAACACAACAATAAATTAGGTAAATTAAATATTTTGCACTTTCCTGTTCAAAATTGTCAGCTTTTCTGAAAATAAAATACTTTGTATGATAGTTTGCTTGTTCTTTAAGATTTTAATGTTGAAATTATATCTTCTATTCATATATTGTAAGTCTCTAGTGCTTGTTTTTTGTACTTTTGTAATTTGTTTCCTCTTATTGTCTTTAATGATCAGTCAATCAATCAATCAATCAATCAATCAATCAATCAATCAATCAATCAACCTTTATTTGTATAGCGCCAAATCACAACAAACGTTATCCCTCAGACACTTTTACAAACATAGGAGGTCTAGACCACTCTATGTCAAATTATGAACAGAGAATGACAATCATAATAATATTTTTATTAGTAGAGCACCTTTCAAAACCAGGTTACAAAGTGCTTTACATGCACAGCAAAATAAAACAGGCAGATCATAAAAACACGTCAAAAACAAGTCAAGATACAGAAATAAAACATGTTTTTTAATACATAACATTCCCCTAAAAGAACTCTAAAGGAATACAATTATTTTTAAAATATATTTCTTCAGATGGTTAAAATGAAATATAGTCAAATAAAATTCAGATAAAATCCGGGAAGGCTCTGCGATAAAAGTATGTCTTAAGAAGGGATTTAAAAGAGCTCACTGACTCAGCAGACCTGATCTCCTCGTGCAACAAAACAGCGCCAGTCTGAATCTGATGCTCATTTTAACCCTGGTTTTATCTTTACACTACACAACACAATAATCTCTTGTGCAAAACTGATTTTCATTTGTTGATTATAAAAACATGTCAAAAAAAAAAAGATGAAGGTAAAGAAAATATGCTTAAAGTTGTGAAACCAGATCAGGATTATTACCATAACAGCACATTATCACTAAAATCTCTACTTCCCTTTCCAAGTTGGAGTGGCTAGTCTGATTTACGAGGAGCACATGAAGGCAGCATCGGGGTCCCACTCGCTCTCTCTTCGCAGCCGTAACATGACGTCACTGAGTGCTTCTCCCTGCATCCTTGAAGGCGCCCATTGGTTTCCATGACGACTCGTGCTCTAGGGTGGTCTACCGCCATCTAGCGGCCAAAGAGAGAAACACCTGTTTCCATCATTTGTTTAACACTTTCGCAGAAACCAGAAACTAGCAAATCATTTGATCATGCAAACTGGAGTATAAGAGAGGTGATCATCTGTGTGTGTAAACAGGAGACATGATCTTCACATTTCTAAAACTGCACACATAGAGCTTTGTTTCCAGCACACATGTCAGTGGAAATTAGGCCTTAGCTTTCTGAAATAGAAACATGACCTGAGGAAAAATGCACAGGCAGGATTTATTTATTTTTTCTATCATGCTCCCTGCATCCTTGTGCCAATTTTTTGGAAGCCAAGATATTGAGATTACTACAAATGATATTCCCCTATGTATCTCCTTACATGATCCTTGCAAACCAAAGGGTCTTTGGTAAGCTCCTCAAGGGTCTCTGTTTCATAAATCTAGTTTAAGTACTTTAATTTTGGTGCTTGCATAGTGCATCTTTCACAATAGAGTTGTAACATACAAAATTAACATTAACTAAGAGGAAGAATGTAAGCTATAATGTACTCAGTCAGCCTGCTGTGTTCTCTGTACAGTTTAAAGTAGTAGTTGCTCAGTTATGACCAGTTATGATCATTTATTGATCAGACAAACAGTGGTAGGAACAGCATGGGGCACTGCTAATGGCAATTGTAAAATTCATACATTGTAAGACCTCCTTTGTATTTTTCAATTAAAAAAAAATCTCAAATGTGGAACTCCTTGACACAGAAATAAAATTAACACAAGAAATAAAGATCTGTAACAAAAAGAGCCAAAGGGTGGCTTAAACAAAATCAGAAATGTGAGCATTTTAAACTATTTTATTATGATTTATTACAGTTTGCTGTAATATTATGTAACCTTGATGTGTTCTTTGTATTTTTCCACAATTGTTATTGTATGCATGTTATTTTCATGTGATCTTGATGTCTTTGTTCCTTCTTTTAACTTACTAAAATCCTAACTAGAGATAGGAGTTGGAAACTAGTTATAATCTTGTAGTCTCAGTCATTATAGATGTTTGTAACAGGCAGAAGTCATAATTTGCATTTCCCTATAATAAATCAAATGAATAAATACATAAAAAAGAATTGCTGGTGCATAATAAGCAGTAAGTCTACTAGAGGTCTAGAGGTTCTGTAGTAAACTTAATCTGATAGCTACCTGTTTATGTTTATACCTGTGCATACTTTTCCAGCTGAATTCACAAATATTAACAGATGTTGTATATATTCTGATGTTGCTACCCTGCATGGTGTGCACTTGCAGCAAAGAACTATTTGAATAGAGTTGGCGGCATGTGTTGGAGGGAAAGGTGGTCATGGTTGCTCAGTGGGGGCCAGCTAACACAACCCTGCCCTGGGCCTCTAGACCCAGACCAGCCATGCTCTCTGCAGGACTTACACTACATGAGAACTACAACAGAGACTCCATTTAAAACAGTGAGGAGCCCATCAATGAAAAGGTGCTTTCATAGTTGTTTCACATTAAAATGATCAACTAAGACCTGCACTTTGTACTTTGGACAAATGTACAGGAATGTGGAGGCCACTAGGGAGGAAGTGTGGGGTTACTGTTACTGCTGACGTCAGCGCGCATGCTCAAACTGGGCGGGCCAAATGGTAATCTGGTGGTCACCCACACACAACTGGGCCAACTTTTCACCACTGCAGTAAAGTTGACCTGAGCAAGAGGCTGCTGTGCTTACAAGCAAGCAGCAAGGGAAAGAGAACTGAAAGCATCTACTCTACATTATTGAACCCTGGTTTATATTGAGTCTGCGTGGAAACGTGTGTTTGGATCACTCCTCGAGCGCACAGACTTCTCTCTGGGAGATTACGTGGCTGGAATTCAAAACACATGACCGGGATGGTGGGGAGTTTCTCATCAGCACAGCATATTACGCGGATTTAAGGTAAGTTCACACACATGTGTATTTTTTAAAAAGGTTTTATGTGTTTTTTGGTGTTTTAAGGTGGTTGTTTCCTCTTATTGACGCTTTGGTTTCGGTGCTGCTCTGTTACCGCCTCCTCTTGGGACACCGCTGCCATTCACTGCAATGTTTGAGTTAGCTGCAATATAATTTAAAGCAAAACTATTTACATTCAAACCCTGGTTGTCTGGTTTTATCTTGTAGTGTTGTGTAATACACTTTGGATCTAAACGGATCACCAGACGGCGCGCTCGCTGCTGTCTGCAGGAGAACACATTATCTTGGATCCAGTCTGTTCATTTTAAAACTTTCTTTAATCTTAAAAGAAAGAAACCCTTTTTGTGTATAGTTTAAAATACATGTAAGCTCTTTAAAGTCTGCATTGAGCCGCCTCTGGTATCTTGCAGACGTTCCGCGCCAAGGATTTCAAAATCTGTTTACCTGCGCGGGATACTCTTTCCACTTCCGGTACGCTGCCCGGCGCGCTGCTCTCATTGGCTGCTTTTCATAGGGAGGGCGGGACCTCTGCGTCCGTTGGGCCTGTTGATTCGATGGGACGAATGTCAGTTACCGCCAATATAAATCTCGTGTTTTGATTAGATTTAAATCGATTTTATGATAATTTTACTCAAATTAAACTTTCAACACGAAATTCCACTCGATGTTTTCAGCGTGTGATAAAAATGTGGGTGTACCGACAGATACTGTGTACTCAAAAGGCGGTAAGACTGATTTGTAAACGTTGTAATAATTAAAAACAGCTGAAATAACGTTAATAAATATACAATTAAATTCAGTTTGATAATGCTAATGATGTCAATACGGTGAATTAACTACAAAAAATATATTTTTTAACTTTTATGTGTTTTAAATGAATCAAAAGTGAATTATCTTGATCAATTGTAAGCCAAAACAGGTGAATTAGCTTTATTTCTTTGACCCTTTTACTAATAATAATATTTAATACCTTATTTATATAGCACTTTTCAATACAGGTAACAAAGTGCTTCACAGTGGGCAATAAAAACAAGAAGAAGAGAAAAGCAAAATGAAGGGATAAATCAATAAAATGAAATAAAATCACATGGTAAAAGCTTTCCTGTAAAAATGTGTCTTGAGTAATGACATAAAACAAGGGACTTAATCTTCAAGTGTGATCTGATCTACTTATAAAGTATATATTTTCCTACATTTAAATATATTATTGTTATAATATCCCTAATTGTGTTTCTCACTTGATTAATTCCCACTACAGATAGCTCTGTAATACTTTCCTGCTAGTTAAAGCACTTAAATCTAATCACTACTAAGAGAAACCATACAAACAAATCTGTATGTTACTTTATTCTTAACATTGTATCCCATAAAACTCTGTTAAGAATGGATGGGTTTGTAAAATACTAATTTTTGTTCATCTTTTCTGTCCAGGATGATGGCTTTGTAGCACCGTGGGTTCCAGTAAACACTCCATCAATAATCCATCTGGCCATCGTGCATTATCACTGGAGAACCATCAAACCATGGGTCCCCTCACCACCCCTAAAAAAGGAAGGGAGCCCGGTTCTGTTGATCCCTGGACGCCGACTTCGAACCTTAAAATGCTCATCAGCGCAGCGAGTCCCGACATCAGGAACCGGGAGAAGGAGCTGTGCATGGACAACGACGGACAGGAGGGCCTTGAATCCACACAGGTACGTCATGTCACAGCATTAACCCATGATAAGATACTCTCTGATGAGGGATGGAGTTTGAAGGATAACATTTGTGATCTTTTTCCTTAAGGAAACTGAAAATGGAGAGGAGTCAGAGAAACTGATCAGCAGGAAAGAGAAGAGTCTGGGTTTGCTCTGTCACAAGTTCCTCGCCCGGTATCCAGACAATCCAAACCCTGCCCTCAACAACGACATCTGCCTGGATGATGTGGCCACTGAGCTCAGTATGTGTTCTTAAACAACTCTTTCCTGTCTTAGTAGATCTTATTAGTGAGTCAATATAATAACATTGTGTTTAATAGTTGCTCACGTATGAAACTGAGGCCTTTTCTTTCATGTGTTTCCTCCCAGACGTAGAGCGCAGGCGGATCTACGACATCATGAACGTGCTGGAGAGTCTGCACATGGTGAGCCGCTCAGCCAAGAACCGTTACACGTGGCACGGCCGCACCAAGCTGGCCCAGACCCTGGCCATTCTGAAGCAGGTGGGCGAGGACCACAAGTACGGCCAGCAGATGCAGCAGATCAAGCAGCGTCTCCTGGACCGGGAGTTTGACTTTGACGGCGGCGAGAACGAGAACGAGGAGGTGGTGGAGCTGGAGAACGGGGAACAGGGGCAGAAGGAGCTCTTCTTTGTGGAGCTTCCAGGAGTCGAGTTCAAAGCAGGTGAGAAGCTGAGGTGTCAGGTTTTAGACTCCCTTTAACTGTATGTTCTATTTAAAGATTCAAAATGGCCGACTTTGGGTGTCCACATGCATTACATATTTTGAATGTATGGATTAGTTGTTTGTTTAGTCTTAAATGGGAATACACAACCAAAACAATAACTTGATGTTTATGTATTGTATCAAAATGAGACAAAAGGACCTCAAAATTCAGTCACTGTCAAGTCCTTGACTAAAAAAGTCCTCAAGAGCTACATTTAAATCAACAGTGCTGCAGATCTGCGTATCAAAAATTACCTTTTGGGTGTTTATAGTTCGGTAACCAGACGTTTATTCACTCTTTGTATTCTCTGCAGCCTCCGTGAACAGTCGGAAGGACAAGTCTCTGAGGGTGATGAGCCAGAAGTTCGTCATGCTCTTCCTGGTCTCTAATCCTCGCGTGGTTAGTCTTGATGTGGCCGCCAAAATCCTGATCGGGGAGGACCAGGGTGCTGATCAAGACAAGAATAAGTTCAAGAGTGAGTATTCAGTACCGCCAGGAAACTGTTTCAACTTTGAAGTCAAATGATTCAGACAAATCTTACAGGTAGTCGGATACTTCTATCAGTATTTTAGTGCCAATTCAAGTTAAGAGATCGATTGCAGAAATTATATAAAAATGCAGTGTATATGTGTTGGACTAAGAACTATGACATCATTTATTGTGTGGAAGGCCTTAAGACTCAACTAAGCATTGAATCAGTAACTGACATTTCAATATGTGCGTCAGTAAAGCCCTCTTAAATGTAGGACAGACATTTTCTTTCAATGAAAGCTTTAAAATTTCTATATTTCAAGTGGTTTTCTAAGAATATGTTCCCTCTGTCTTTGCGTCAGTAATCTAACTGTGCTTTGTGTGTCTTCAGCCAAAGTCCGGCGGCTGTATGACATTGCTAATGTGCTGCGGAGCCTGAAGCTCATCGAGAAAGTCCACGTGACTGAAGAGAGGGGAAGGAAACCGGCCTTTGAGTGGGTCGGCCCTGAAGAATTCCCACAAGTCAAAGGTATGATCAAGTTATGGTTTACATTTTCATTCAGAAGAGACATAATCTTGGACTAAGGGCGTCAAATCATGTCCATGGATTGTGTACAGAGTGTTGTGTTGCCTCCAGTTCTTCAGTCTTTTTTATTAACTCTTGTTCCAGACTTGGAGAGCGTCATGTCAGAATGCCAACCTAAGAAGAAAACAGTCCTGGAGTCCCGTGCCTCCGTAGACAACTGTGCCAAAAACCTGTTTTCATCAACCCGGGCCAAACGCAGCTTCACCCGGCACCCCTCCCTCATAAAACTAGCCAAGAGCATTCAGGATGACCGCCGCAAGATCAGCTCTGCCCCCACCAGCCCTGTGAAGAGTGCCCTTTGTGAGTATAAACAGGTCCCAACAGTAGCCTATTGTTG
Source organism: Notolabrus celidotus (assembly GCF_009762535.1). Lineage (NCBI taxonomy): Eukaryota > Metazoa > Chordata > Actinopteri > Labriformes > Labridae > Notolabrus > Notolabrus celidotus. The sequence continues at coordinate 4,248,962 of NC_048274.1, forward strand.
TAGCGTGTGTCTGTGGGTGGTGTTATAAAACCTTTTCTTCTCTTGTCTTCAGGTGATTCATCAAACGCTGACTTCCCAAACAAAATGGCCCAACTTGCTGCTATCTGTAAGATCCAGCTGGATCAGGAGTCTGTGTAAGTTTGGATATTGAACCCACATTAAAAATCAAATCAGCCGTGATATAATGAGGATCATGGAGGTTTCTTGAGTGTTAATGAGAGCCCTGCTTCTTTTGTAGACCTGGAGCTGCTGGTCCGAAGCCTGCTGCTGCTGTGAGGCCTGAGCCGACCTCCTCTAGTCCAATGAAACCACCTCAGGCTCCGTTACTAACTCCAACCCTGGAGCATGGAGTCAACACTACTGTCCACCTCACCCCCAACACCCCGTTAGGAGCCCTCCCTGCTGGCTCTGTCGCTTACATCCCTGCTCAGTGCTCCTCCATGATCCCGGTCCTGTTACCTCAGCAGCGGGGCAGCGGGTCCTTCGCTGTGTATTTGCAAGCTCCTTCCCCAAGGTCGAATCCTCTGGCTAGGCCGCAGCCGACCAGCCTCGCTGTGCGCTCCATGACCTTTGAGGACAGAACCGGGCAGAGTCCCACAGGTCAGTGTGCGGTGATGAGCCAGCCGGCCTCCAGCAGAGCGGCGGATGTCAGCCCGTTGACGCTCAAACGACTGCGCTCAGATTTAGCCTCTGAGCTCAGCCCCTCCAAAGCCAAGAGGACAGACCCCAACTTTAAGGTAAAAGAAACACTAATGAGGCTTTTACATCGGCTAGATTTTGAAATTTCAGATTGATTAAAGGAAAGCTGTCCCCTTAAAGCTTTGAACAGCTTTGTCACAGAGTGTTTCTCACCCTCTCTGTTCTCTTCTTTCACCCTACTCTTCCAGGACACCTCTCCGAAGCTGTGTGAGATCCTGCAGGCTCGCCTGAAGGCTCACCGCAGCTCTCAGCTCTCCAGCCGGCCCTCACCTCGAGCCCTTCATCTGGACCCGGAGTTTGTCAACACCCCCGGCGCCCCTGCAGCCAGTCAGACATTCGAGCAGAGTTTGGAAACGTTCCTGGACAGAGAGGACAGGACTGCAAACTCTGACAGCGAGGCCGGACTGACACCGGTCAGAGCTGTACCCCTCACGCCAGGACATCTCCACACTGAGGTAAACTAAGACTTCATACGTCTCTTTTTAACATTTATTCCACAGCAGTTTGTGTGAAATGTATTTTTCTTTCCTTTCAGACTTTAGTACCAGCCGGATACCTGATCCCAATCTCCCAGCAGTCCCTCATCGGCTACAAGGAAATGCAGAGTTTAGGAAGGGAAGGGAACAAGGCCCAAACTCCAACCTACAACATCTACCAAACACCTACAGCAGGTACGTCTGTCAGGACACTGTTGGAGCACCGCAACAAGAAGTTATATTAGTTATTAGCTACTCTATTGATGATTTAGCTTGATCAAAATCAAATTATTTAAAAAACCAGCTGTGCAGAACACAAGGATATTCATCTAACAAGTAGAAGGAATATTAAGTTTCTCTATATTTGATCATCTGGAACAAGAGGAGAGAGTTTCTGCTCAGAAAATGACTTCAATAATTTATATGAAACTTATGTAATCATTCTTTTTCCTCCTTCCAGGCTCCAGACCGCCTCTAGCCCAGGAGATTACCCCCACAAACCTCCGTCTCCACAAACCTGCTCTGACCTCACCACAGGCCGCCCAGCAGGCCCGCCGCCTCCAAAGCCCCAGCCCCGCCATCCTCAACTTCACCCTGCAGAACCTGGGTCTGATCTCAGGCTCCAGCCCAGGAAACATCTTAACTGACCCCCAGACCCCAGAGGGTGCCAACGCCATGCCCTGCCCGCTGAGTCTGCAGCAGAGAGGGATGGTCTTCATCAAACCGGTGTCGCCTGTGCCGGTCCAACAGTCGGTTTCAGGGCAACCGATGGCTCTGATCAGCCTGCAGCAGGTAAAAGACAACTTGTATTTCAACTTTAGTTAGACTTAGACCAGTTTCACCGGTGAAAACATGAGAAGAATTTAAACATTATTGATTCTATTTTGCATCATAAGACAGCTGTAACTTTAAAAATGTTTCAGTTGGTTTTATTGGTACTCTGAGACCTTTTCTCCTAAAAAAATCAGTACTTGTCTGAAACATCTAAAGGTGCTTTTCTACCGCAGGAACTTTTCCCAGAAACTAGGGACTTTTTAAGGAACTACATACTTTTTGACCACAGGAACCAGGGTCTAAAAACAAAGAAGACTACTGTTACAAGCTGCTAAATCAAGTGAATCACAGCTTCTTCTTTTGAAAAGTACACACACATACAAAAAAGATAGAACAAATAAAAACTAATGAAAGAAAGAGAAATCAAGTGAAATAAAAACACTGCAGTTAATCTACCAATCAGACACGTTCAGCATTGCAGCCCCTGCCCCCTGAAAGTCCTGGGACCTTTAAAAAGTACTACCCCCCTAGCAGGGGCTTTTCAGGGGGGAGATTATCTACCCCTGAACTAAATTTAGACCCTGGGTCGAAATGCACATAGTTCCACGGTAAAGTACCTCCGGTCGAAAAACTCCTTGAGTTTCTGGAAAAGCAGTTCCTGGATCTAAAAGTTCCTGGAACTTAAGGTTGAAAAGAACCTTAAGTTGAGGGACTGTTTCTTGAGGAGATAACAGTTTATGCAAAATAACAGCTCACAGTGAAGTCTATGTTTCTGATGTTTCATCGCCCTTATTCGTTTTACTCCTGATAAAATTTGGTGTATTCATCCTTTAAAGTAACCACTAACTGTGTATTCTCTGTCGTCCAGCCTCTGATGACCACCCCTAAAGGGGCCGGGCTCCCCCAGCCAAGCTTTTTCCACACACCAGTCTCCCTCTCCCCTCTGGCTGCCATGGTTACAACAGGTGGACACCTGGCCACCAAAACTGTTTACATCCCTCAGAGGAAGCTGGACGTCACACCGGAGGACTCCTGTAACCCCTGACGGACACTGGCTGACGTCTGTGTACATGATGTGTGTGTGTGTGTGTGTTTGTTTGTTTGTTTGTTTGTTTAGTGGGTGACTTTTGTTTCTGTTTCTGTCTTCATTACCTCTGAAAGTTTCACAGCAGGGGCGTCTCTGTCAGCGTTATCCTCACAGCCAGCTCTATTAATAGCTGCCATGCAGACTTCGACTGTGCCCAGTGGACACATGGAGATTTCAAACCAACCTCACCAGACTCAGAGTTACTGGTGATACTGAAAGGGATGCTGGTGGATGCTGGATTTCCTGGGACAAAATCTGCAGAACCTCATTAAGTTCACGATATTAATTTACTTTCTTTCTTTGTTTGATTTTTACTTTCTTCTCTTCATTCGGGTGAGGGGAACACACATTTAGCTTTTTGAAATTAGAACTCAAAGTCACATCAGCGCTCTAAAGACGGACGTTTTTGGCTGAAAGACAAGTTTGATTGGAAACGTGGTTATTTGATCATTTTGTCTCTAAGGTGGAGACTTTTGCACAAATGTAAATGATTATCTGTTACCCATGGAAATGTTAAAAATATGTGGATATTTGTAACTCCTTTTAAAAACTAATCAGACATTTTGTTGTTAATTTATAAGAAATTCATTGCTGATGTCCTGCGAAATGTAAAATGCTTAATGACTTTTAATACATGTTTTCTAAGAACATCAAAGTGATGTGTGTGTCTGTGTTTTTTGGTCCACACTGACGTGTCCACTACTCTATGATTGTGATTATTTCATTCAATACCAGATCTTTAATTTTATAGGTTATGATTACTCTATCAACTGAACAGTCTTTAAAACGATAAATATCAGATAAAGGTTTTCCTAATTTCTCAAGTGTTCATGGTGACATATTCAAAATGCTTGCCCAAACAACTGTCTAAAAACCACAAACATTAAGGTGCTTTATATTGAGATTCATCTCGTTGTCTGGACCACATGTTTATTTTCCACCTTTTCGTTGCTCTTATAGTTTCTTAAAGTTTACAAGAAGACTTTTGTAAGAGGAAACAAAACCAAATACAGGTAGATACAGCTATTGCAGGTTCAAAAGGTGCCATGTGTTGTGTTCTTAAACACAAACACAAGTAGTTTTTCCTCCATATATGCACGGCTGTATATTAAAGCTATAGTCCTTGTCACAGCAGTTGCCGGTTCGACTCCCAGCCATGACCTTTTTCCTGCATGTCTTCCCCTACTCTCTACTCCCATCACTTCCTGTCTCTCTTCAGCTGGCCTATCCATAAAGGCAAAAAAACTTTAAGAACTAAAGGAGAAAAAAAAAAGAAGTCTGAGTATGTAGAGTTTAACATTACAAAGGCAGAACAGCTGTAATTAAAAATGTGCACTGCGTTTAAAAGATGATGACTTACAGTATGTAGCTTATTTTCGGTGATCTGATTAGAGAGGACTCTGAGATCTACAATTTAAACTCGAGTTGAAGTGAGGAGTGACGATCATATCTTCTCATTATTACATCCCAACATCAGTTTTCTCTGCCTGATATTCACAGTCTCAGTTTTGATGAACTTTACAACTAGGCTGTATTGTTAATTCAATTTTTAATGAGGACAAACCAAGTGTTTTTTTCTTGTCCAGTCAAATCTTTATTAAAAGATCAGTAGTTAGGAGTTTACAATAAATAAATAAAAGGATGTTGAGATATATCAATCTGTGGTTCCAAAAGAACAAGATGACCTCAAATGTGTAAAAGATTATAAAGGAGAGAAGTATGACAGAGTTTCAAAGCCACCTGATGGAAATAAAAATGAAACTTTTAGATGAGTCCTTCATTTAAAATAATAAACTTGTACATTTTAAAGTGATAAATCTACACCTTTTTCCTCTTGTGTTTTTATTCTGGTAAACTAAATGAAGTTAAGGTGTTAACTTAGATTCGGGAGCAGGACCACGCCTAAACCACACCCTCAATCACCTGACAAGCCTTCTTAAACGTAGCCAGCCTACTCCAACTGCTTGTCCGTGATTCTTCAACCCACCCTCCCTCACCTTACTCTACTGCACTTAACCTATTTCCTTGTCCTCTCCTACTCAACTCGTGCTCGCTCCTTCTATGCCCTGTCTACTTCCAGGTACAACCCGGGTCAAGATCAGCTCCGACAGGATAACGCTGAGACGGAACCCCCATCCTGAGTCTCCTTCTGCTGGGCACACCACGCACAACTAATTCATTAAATGTTCAACTTATATCCTTGTGTGGCGTGGTCCTTGCTAGTGAATGAACTTATAACCTTAAATTGATAAATTGATTACTTTTTTCTCAAAATGTTGATTTGTATTCCTCCGTATGAGGCCCTAATCCTCTGTCGAAGATTGTAGAAAAGAATCCAGAAAATGTTGCGTTAAAAAATCTGAAATCAGGAGTTTAACTATTTTTTTGCGGGAAAAAAAAAACCTTTTTCAAAACAATAAGGAAATCATTTAATTGTTGACAACTCAATCAGTAGTGTTATTTTTCTGAATTTCACTTTAAATATGTCATGAATTATCCTCAAACTGCTAAAGTTAAGATGATGAGCCTTTTGGATTTCCTCTCCTCAGGCAGAGTATTCACCTCATGGTGGTTAGGTGTATTAACATTCAGTTCTGCAGTTGTCAGCTCCATGCTTTGAGTTCCCATCATCTATAAACATAATCCTGTAACGTCATGTCAGAGCCTCCACGCCTGCAGCTGCCTGATGGTGGGGTTAGTGATGGTTAGAGTTTCCTGTGTCTGTCTGTGAGTCCACAACAAATGTGTGACTGTGTGATGTTCAGACCTCTTTGAGCCGGTGATGAAGGGTCAGAGGGCTCGGCTCCGTCACAAGTTATTTTAGGAGGATAGTTTCAGTGAAGCGTCACTGATGGCCCGTGATGATGCAGAGATGGACGGTATTTAAGCAGACTGGGAGCGTTCACTGCCACGTTTTCTAACAGAGCACACAGGCCTGGATTCAAGGTAAGAATATTCACTTTGTTTGAAGCTTCCTTTTTGTATTAGATGTCATGTTGCTGTTTTCAGATCAGGATTTTTACATTCTTTAGTTTAACCAGTGGAAAAACATTGAATGTATCAGTCCTTTCTTCTATTTGAATCAACACAAACATCAGAAGTGAGTACAAAGTCCATGTGTGACTTCTGATTTGTGTCCATGAAATTCATTCATACATTTCCAGTATTGTCTGATGGATCATCGGCTTGGCTTTTGTCTGTCTGATGTCCTGGTAAAGCCTCTATTCTTGGATCCATCACATACCAGTCCTGTGAGGTGGTGGGCAGACTGATATGACAGGAAACTGGAATGTCAGACAGAGCAGATCAGATGCATGTACAGGCTTTTATTGAAGCTGGCGGATGAAGTGAGGACGTTTAAGTCAAAGTGAGATGAGGACCGAACAGACAGGCATGGAGGAATAATCAAGACTCTGACGGAGGACCTGTTTGAGGTCTTTCAGTCATTTCAAAGTTTCAGACCGTTAAAACATAAAGGGGGTCATGTAATTATTGTTATAGTCACTCAGTCAAATGTCAAGTAAAAATGTATTGATGGGTTAATTTAAAGGCACTATGAGGAGTTTTTCACCAGCTGAGAAACAGACTGAAACCAACACTGATGCCTCTTTATGACCTTCAAAAGCAAACAAAACCACAAACAACAACACTGATACCTCCTCTGTTGTCATTTTTAATGCCTTAAACCACTCAGAGGGGGTAGGTGTCAGACCACATGATTGACATTTGGCTTTAAAAACATAATTTTTTCAGCTGTTTTCATGGCAGATAATCACATTGAGTGATAAATCTGGCTGTTTGTTGAAAACACTACATTTGCATGTACAGAACAAGATATAAGAGGTATCACTTTGTCCACAATGAGGCGCCAAAATTGATATAAATCAAAAGTTCCTCACAGCAGCTCTAATAATGTTGTTATTTATTTTTTAAAATGTATTAAAAGGTGTACTTTTAGATGTGTCTTCAGGAAATTTGGGAAACTGATGTCTTGAGGAAACAGTGACCTTCATCTAACGGATATAAAAAAATGAGGTCATCTGATATTCTGCCTGCAAACCTGCCGATGAACATTTCTGTTTCCTATCCCTGAAAGAATCTCAGTCGCTTGATGAAAATGGAAAATAAAACAGGGAGTTACCTGGATATTATTTATCAAATGAAAATAAAACTTACTGTGGAGTTCAGGCCATTATGTATCAAATATTTAAAAAGAATAATTGACATGTTTTAGGATTTTAACACACCGGGGCTGAAATTATTAATCTTTTTAATCATTAAAAAAAAAAGCTGAATATGTTCTTATTCCAGCTCCTCCAATGTGAGAGAAGCAACTATCTGTGAGTGTGTCTCTTTTGAGTTTTTAAACCTGAAGCTGCAGACACAATAGTGCATTCTGGGGTTAAATTCATCTACTTCAAAATAATCTGTGAATGATGTGAAGTGTTTTGAAGCACATAGGTTGTTATTATAGATAGAACTGTATTTATTATATTTTATTGTATTTTTATATTTAAATTTTTAGATATTTAAAGAACTGGAAGAGAGAGAAACAGCATCTTGTTTTTCCTGAATGTCTTGTATACTCAGTGAAAATTGACAATAAAAACCTTTGAATATTTGAATCTTGAATCTTAAGTAAATGTGTGACAAGTCTGTCTTTCTGGGTCTCGTAGATGCCGAACTGGGGAGGAGGTGCGAAGTGTGCAGCCTGTGAGAAGACAGCGTATCATGCAGAGGAGATCCAGTGTAACGGGAGGAGCTTCCATAAGACCTGTTTCATCTGCAGTGAGCACGCCCACTCTTCTGTTTTACTCTCACTGTCTGATCTTTTGTTTCTTGCTTTTATTCGTTCTCATTTTTATCAGTTATTTTCTCATTTTTTTCCTCTGGTCTTTAATCAAATTCATTTTAATTAAGCATTTTCTCTCTTTACCTTTGACTTTGTCCTGCTCCATCTCTCTCTTGGTTTCTAAACTGCTTTCTTCCTTCCTCTTCTTCTTTCTTCTCAGCATCTCTTTTTCTTTCTTGCATCCTTGCTGTCTTTATTTTTTGCTTTCTTTCTGTCCGTCTTCTTTCATTTCTTCAATATCCCTCTGTAAATTCAACCTTCCTACTATTCTTCATATTTTTCTTCCTTCTTTTCGAAACCTCTCTTGTCCTCTTAACTTTCATTCCCTCTCTCTTTGTTAAAGTTTAACCATCAATGTTCTCAATTTACACCACATCACTTGGTGCAGTGATCCGCTCCCATGGCTTTTCCTATCACTGCTATGCAGATGATACACAGCTTTTCCTATCTTTCCCACCTGACGACACAACTGTCTCAGCTCGGATCTCATCCTGCCTTGCTGACATTTCTAAATGGATGAGGGAACGTCACCTACAGCTCAACCTGTCCAAGACTGAGCTTATTATCATTCCAGCCAGTCCCACTATGGATCCACAGATCAATATCCAGTTTGGATCACAAAACCTCATGCCCACTAAGTCTGCCCGAAATCTGGGTGTCATGATCGATGACCAGCTAACCTTCAAGGTTCATGTTGCCTCGATTGCTCGGTCCTGCCGTTTTTCCCTCTATAACATCAAGAGGATCAGACCCTACCTGACAGAACACGCAACACAGCTCCTGGTTCAAGCTCTTGTAATGTCACGCATTGACTACTGCAACTCTCTACTGGCAGGCCTCCCTGCATTCACAGTTAAACCTCTGCAAATGATCCAGAAGGCAGCAGCACGTCTGGTCTTCAACCAGCCTAAGACAGCTCATGTCACTCCCCTGCTCATCTCACTACACTGGCTTCCAGTTGCAGCTCGCATCAGATACAAAACTCTAATCATGACTTACAAAGCAGTCACCAAAACCGCTCTAGTTTACCTGGAAACCCTCATCCAGGTCTACTGCCCTTCTCGCCCGCTACGCTCAGCCTCTGAAAAGCGCCTAGTGCTTCCAGCACACAAGGCCTCAAAATCACTAGCTCGACTCTTCTCTTCTGTTGCCCCTAAATGGTGGAATGAATTGGCCAACTCCATTCAATCTGCAGAGTCCCTCTCTACTTTCAAAAGACAGCTAAAGACCCAGCTCTTTAGGAAGCACTATGCACTTAGCTAGACTGTTCTCAACTGTTGTCCCCAGTGGCAGATCATGTCTTCCAGCTACGATTGACTCGCACTATCCTGCTCTACTCTGGGAATCTGTGTTCAGCTCTTGAGGGACCCAGCACTTGGTACTTTGGTCATTATTGTGGTGATGTTAATTGTTGATGATGTTAATGGAAGGTCTTAAATTGGTTGGTTGCTTCATTGTAGATGTTCCTTATTTCGAAGAAAAAAACAAAAACAAACAAACAAAAAAATTCCTTACTTATTTTTGTGCATTGCCTTTACACTGCTTGGCAGTACCTGCACCCAAATTGACTTGAAGCACTTTTTTACTCTTACTGATCTTGTTTCCTCTTGTCTAGATCTTTGCTTGTGTTGTTCTTGTTCTCGTATGTACGTCGCTTTGGATAAAAGCGTCTGCTGAATGACATTGTAACATTGTAACATTGTAACAATGACTTTTTCCTCTCAGTGAAATCTTGAACTCGCTCTATAAAACTCCCCTCATTCACGTTCTGTTTCCTGAACTCTCTGGCTGCACTGCCCTGCCTTTCTTTCCTCTCCTCATCCTTGGTCCTGCTGTCCTGACCTGAATCTGTGTTGTGGTATTGTTGATAAACAACCAAGGTTCATGAGGTCGTAACCCAACTCTCCATGCCCCCTCCCTCCAGGGAAACACAGAGCGAACACCTCATACAGGCTTACCGTCCTCTGCACAAACACAAACACTTTCCAGTCGGCTGACCCGCTGATTGTTCCAGCGGGAGCTCTGAAAGGCCTCCGCGATAAGCTCATCCATCTGTAACTGTTCATCTCTTCTCTAACATTCAGCTCAGCCTCTCCTTTCTTCCCTTAAATAGAAACACAAGACAGAGCGCAGGACATCTGGCTAAGTGTAATGTCACTGTTGACTGATAAAACCAGCTAGGTGGGAGCTTAAATTAACCTCATTACTCCACCATGGCACTTCCCACTAAACCAGTGCAGCCAGCTTCATGGTCAGACTTCTGTTTGTTTGTATGTTCACGTCTATGTCTGTAAGCTGCACAGACAGAAAAAGTTGTGTCAAGTTGGCATAGAAATTCAACATACTTTGGGCACAATTCCCCGTACAAATAAGTAACTCATCTGTGTTTCTTTCCCACAGTGAGCTGCAGGAAAGCTCTGGACAGCACCACAGTTGCAGCACATGAGTCAGAGATTTACTGCAAGTCCTGTTATGGCAAGAAATACGGGCCAAAAGGCTACGGATACGGGCAGGGAGCTGGTGCTTTGAGCTCTGATCCTCCAGGACACAACATAGGCCAGCAGCAGCAGCATGAGTATGTGTTCACACTGCAGCTAGTAGCAAAGGTCACGTCTAAGCTTTCATTGTCAGGGCCATGAATTATAGATGACAACTTTTATTCTCACTTTTCCCTGACTGTGTCTGAGCTAGATGCTGTATAAGTCTTTTGATATCAGTTTGCAAGCCTTAATCATACCACTTCAGTTCTGGTGATCTGTATGAATTAATTCCTTAATAATTGAAAGTCAAACCAGCTCAACAGTCTAGGAAGAAGGTTACCAAATGAATACAGCTAAAAAATACAAGTCCTCAACTTGAAAAATGTTGATGATTTTAGTTTGTTCAGTAAAGTCAAGAGTAGGGACTGAAACTAGGAATTTTGCAGGCTGACATAAGGCATTATGGCATATTAATCTGTAGCCCATCTGTCTCCAAAGCACCAAAACTCAACCTTTTAAATGTGAGGAAGTCAAGTCATAGAGAACAGAGATGCTATTGGCATTTTTTCCTCTTCATTTTTCCTAGAGCCAAACCACGCCAAGCTTCCTCAGGCTCCAACGGCAGTAAGGTCTCCCAGAAGTTTGGTTGTTCTGACCGCTGTCCTCGCTGCTCCAAAGCGGTCTACGCGGCAGAGAAGGTGATGGGAGCGGGAAAGGTAAGAACTGACACTCTTGAAAAACTGCACTGGTTTTAAATTTGGGAGTCTTCTCCTGCTTTTGAGTCCAGGTCTTGTTTTTTGTCATTTCCATTTTCTGTTGGTTCTTGCTGTCCTTGCATTTACCCTCTAGGGGGCGCAGGTGAAATCTTGGACGAACTTTGGTTTTGTTTAAAGCTATAACTTATATTCACTTTGTTTGTATTTATTGTTCTGTGGGTGTGTTTTTTTAGCCCTGGCATAAGACCTGTTTCCGCTGCCTCCTGTGTCGTAAAGGCCTGGAGTCGACAACAGTGACAGACAAAGATGGAGAGCTGTACTGTAAAGGTATACACATAAACACGCTCACCACACAAGAACACACAATCACTTGCACTGTGTGGACTTTCAATGTCATAATACAATCCTCTTCCTTTAAAATAACCAGAAACCTAAACCTTAAAGTCTGAAACCCTTAAATGCACTTCGAAGTTTTAATTGAAAGATCATGACTTAAATATGTCCCTAGACAAGTAGCTGTAGAAATATATACATCAAAACAAACAGATCATATATGAAGTGCTGTTTATGATTCACTCAGCTCTGTCTTTAAATTTCTCTTCAGTCTGCTACGCCAAGAACTTCGGCCCAAAAGGATTCGGGCTGGGGAATGAGGCCATGTTGGAGTAACGACAGTGAAGACTTCTGACTCAACCTCAACCTTCTGTTTTTGCTCAAGAAGCTCAGCCTCTTACCTTTACACTGATGATGATTGTTTCTCATGAGGGGTGCCATCTTGGGGTTTAAAAAGCTGATGAGAAAATAAACAGAAGAGTCAACATCTTAATGTTACTACTCTCTTGAAAACTAGTTTAATATCTCCTGTTACAGAATAAACACATTTTATTACCTTAAATGTTTTCTGAGTTGTTATTTCCTTAAAATGTTTGAGAATTATTTAAATAACAGGCGTAAAAGAACCTCCTGTATAAAGAAACAGTAATATATTCATGATTTGAATCTTTGTTGGCATTATTAAATCAAATGTGATGGTTAAAACTACAAAAACACTTGCCAAACTGCAGATAAATAGATACATGTATTCCCCTCATGGTTTCCTCTTGTTGTGAAGACAAAAGCCGTGCCTCACCTTGTTAAAGCTAATTATTAATAAAACCTTATTTGCATTCATAAATAATTCAGTGCAGTAATTAATTAGTCCAATCAAGGTACCAGGTGATTAACAAACACAATGTGTTAATTCATCCCAAACAATTATGTGTGAGCATTCATGCAGAGCGAGTTCAGATTAGATGTTTTTGTCCAACTAAAATTGGAGCTGCTATCTCAGGTTATTAAATTAGAAGAACAGAGGAAGACTCTGAAAGAGTGAAAGTAGCTGCAGAGTAAGAATGCTCAAAGCTTTTAAGTATCAGTGAAACCTGCAGACTCTTTATAATAATGGCTTCTTTAAATTATTCATTGTAAAAGGTTTTCAGTTGAAGTTTTTGAACGTGTCCAAACAGGACTGTGAAAAACATTATACACATACAACTTTTCATGGCTTTAGGTGTGCAGTGCAACCATAGCACTGTCATAACATAATTATCATAATCATGCCAGTACTAAACTCTGAACACAACACAATCTGTGTGAAATTTCTCTGACACTAAGGCTAAAGCTGACTCTTTCTGTAGTGGTCCATGGTGCTCAGAGGTTTAACAGACTAAGGCATAATGTTGTATTAAATGTTTCATGTGTATTATATTTTTTGTCATATGATGGAGCTTTCTGTATTTTGGTCATTGGGGTTGTGTTTGTATAAGCCAACAACCAGCTAGCAATTTTTTGTTCTAAAAACATTCTGTTAATGTTACTGAGAATGTTACTGGAATGTTTTCAGCGGGAAGTTTTCTTCTCAGATAAAATTCTCTAAAAGTATTCATAAAATGTTAAAAGACAACACTGCTTGACTATCATGCCTTAATGTTCTTCAAACATTCTCAGCAGGAGATTTTCTTTATGTTCACAATTTGTTCTCAGATAACGTACTCTAAAAACATTAAATAATCTCTGACCCAAAGAATGTTATCAAAACATCCTTTGAAGAAGAAAGGTACTTTATTGATCCCCAGGGGGGAAATTCAATTGTTTCACTCATGCTCTTTTTGGACATGCTACACATACAGATTTTTTGGTATATACATACAAATGCACACACATGCAGTGAACATGCTTAGGGAGAGATGTCAGAGTGAGGATACTACCGCCAAACAGCACACCCAGAGAAGTTTGGGGTTTGGTGCCTTGCTCAATGGCACCTCGGCAGTGCCCAGGCAACTGAATCAGCATCTCTCCAGCCACCAAACTTCGTCCATACTGGGACTCGAACCGGCAACCCTTCTGTTCCCAAGCCATGTCCCTATGGACTGAGCTAATGCCACCTTCGAATGTTAAAGATAAAACATTCTATCTTTGTGCTAATGAAATATCACCGTAATACTCTTAAAGGAAACATTTTCTGATTTAAGGCATCAGAAACATCCTGAAAACATTTTTTACATGTTGCTTTGAGAATGTTGCTTCTTTGTATTTAAGTAACATTAAAGGAAATTTTTATAGAAAACATTCAATAATCTTTTTCCTAAAGAATATTATCAAAACATGATCTGAATGTTCTTCTTTCATTAAAAGTGAACAATAAAGGAACATTATTTAAATTGATAAACATCCTTAAGATGTTCTTTGAATATAACACTCAGAACCTTGTCTTGAAACATGATCAGGATTCCCTGCTAGCTGGATAGCTTTGTTGCTACCACTAGCTGTGCTTCAGCCATTTAGCTCTTAAGCTAGCGATTTTAGCTAGGTGGCTAGTTAGCGTCAGATAGCTAGCATTTACAGTTTATCATTTATTTATGGCTAAATGAACAATTCAAACCTTACTCTCTGGCATTTTAGCCCTTTATCAATGATTTTGAGCGAACTGTTTTAAGTATTATAGATTATTTTTAGCTTTTTTGACAACATTAAATTGCTACTAGCATATTATATAGCATAGTAAGCTATACCTCTAAGCTTACTATTTGTCTTCATATCATTTTCATCTTTTGTCCAACATCTTTAAAAAAAACATTAAAACTGTATGTTAGTAGTGTCAGCTTTGTGATTCAAATAATTGCTATTACAATCATTAGCATCAGCTGTAAGCTAACTATAAGCTAAAGAAAGTGTTTGTTTACAACCTTTTTGCACCATGAGTTTAAAACAACTCAATCCAAACATTGTGGAGTTTCACAGCTGATTTAATATGTTGGTGTTTTCTTGTTCCATCAATTTAATATTCTATTTTATAAACTCTGTTGAGCTACTCCAGTTTTACCAAGTTCTCCTTTAATCACATTCCTCTTGTTGTGAAAATGATGTACATGACACATTTGCTACCCTGGCACTTAAAAGATTTGGGGAATTACTTACCAGCAAGTCCTCTTCTAAAGAGTTCTTGTGGCAAGCTGCCACCTCTTTTCATTTCTCAGACATCTTAGGGAATCCTCTCGCACCGCTTGGCATAAGGTGGGAGAATAAAACTGTCACTCATGCACAGATTCACCCATGTTTCACCCTGAAACTTGTCAGCCTGCAGCAGCTGGATGAGGAAAGATTTCTGTGAGTTTTACTTTTTCAACTATGATTAGACATCTGCAGGTGTCACTTAAAAGAAAAGAAAGATCTTCAAGTCGTTTTAGTTTGCATTAAAGCTGTATACTTGAATAACTGGTCAATTGGGGGTAGGAGGCTGAAAAACCCAGCCTGAAAGTTTATCACCTTATTTCCCAATTTCTAGTTTCAATGGCAGAACAGAAAACATAATAATTCAAGCAGAGATTCAATAAAATATAAAATAATACATATTTTTAAATATTTAAGATTAAGGAAAGGAACAGCGTAAAACAAAGTATTAAAGGTCAGGGTTGCTGGGTTTAGATTTTATAACACATCAGCCTACTGCTCGAAACCTTTAATGGCATCTGTGAACTTGGCCATGCAGTAAACCAGTTATGAAACCGAGAACTATGAGCTTAAAGATGCTGAAAGGAAGTCTTCAAAGGAACAGACTCCATCCATAATGATCTGTTTTAAATCAGTGTTTGTCCTGTGACTGAAATGCAGAGTGCACATGCTGCACACATTTTTCGTTGCAGAAGTCCAAATGAATAAGCTTGTATTACAACACCACAGACTGAGGGTTCAAAGATAATTGCTGAGTTGAAAAATGTGCACAACTTCAACATGTTTGAGTCTCACCATAATGATATTTACTCTATCACTTTGTCCCCTGAATGTAGAGCCTTATATGTCCACAAAAAGCTTCTTGAAAGACAGGCACAACATTGCTTTATTGACGTATTATATAGTGGTCATTCATTATTAAACACATGCAGCTCTTACAAAAGTCATAAACCAAGTGTGTACATGTACAAAGACTTTTTTTTTCCCAGAACAGATGATAAAAAATAGGCTTGTTGTGTTCATATAAAACTTCTCAAAACTTCAGTTACAATTCAGGCCTTTCATGGTTTATGAACCTCACCCAAATTAAAACATTTGTGATTTTTAATTCACTTACATTGGTCAAGTATAAGGCAGCAGCAGTCTGTACAAAGAGCAACCGATTCAAACAGTATCTACACATTCCTTTTTTGTGTTTCCCTTGATTCTGATACCTCTCTTCACAAAGAGCCTTCCCTTTAAAAAAAATAAATAAATACACTTTGTGCTTTTGGTCCAGAACACTTTTAAGAGTCTGACCCTTGACCCTGAGCGAGGGGTGGAGGGGAGGTCAGACTAAGTCAGTGTGTCCAAACATGCTCTGATCGCGACCTGGGGGAAACTGCTGCGTCCAGTCGATGATGGCTGGTTTGAAGAGGCCGCAGCAACGCAGCTGGAAGAAGGAGACCAAGTTCCTCACCACGCCCAAACTGCACAGAGAGGATCAGAGACATATCAAGACCGACACCTTTGAGGTTATACGCCTTCAGGTGTTGGATAACGTAGTCCAGGTCTAAATTTGCTACTGCCAGTGAACCTTTTTTCTTCAAACTTTTGAGTCGTTTGAAAATGGCTCAATGACAATAAGGGTCACAGCAGTATAGTGCTGAAAACAAAGGTTTACAATTCAAGGCGTTTTAAAAATACAAATGAAACAACAAACAGTTTAATGCCAGGGTAAAGAAAGTTTAAAACATGTTGAAGTAGTGCGCTAAACTGATGTAAACTCACTTGTATGGATTTTGTTTTAGGGAGACAGATTTTCCCAGTTTCCTCTGGTGAAGTGTCAGGTTGGTTCGCTCTGCTGTGGTCAGTCCCAGGAAGGCAATCTGCTCGGACACAAAAGAAAAACATCAGTCCCCACAAGGACAGAGAAAACGATGTGTGTGTGAATAAACACAGCAGCTCAGTGGACAACAAACAGAGAGAGATTTAATGCTCTGTCTCAACAGGTTTAGACTCTGTAGCCACTTAAAACTGAACTCTCAGACTAGCTAAGATTTTAGAAGTTGGATAATGGATTATAAAAAATAAAAAAAAATTCTAATGCTTAAAGAAAAGTATGCTGAGAGCTAGATCTTCCCAAAATAAGTTATGAATTAGTAGTTATTATGATTTTATATCTGGTGTTTATACACAGTTTTTTTTATATATTTTCTCTTTAAAGGAAATTTGAGGATAAAACAGTAAAATTTTAGGACAGCAAAAATCTTAAAATCATTTATTCATATAGAAAAATAACATCATTTTTAATTTATGAAGGCAGATAATTCTCTCTCTCTTCTAAAGGTTGCTCCAAGCCTTGTTTTTGTGTATTTTTTTAATGACTACAAAGAAGAAAAGTGTTGAGTCCATAAGCTAGATTACCTCAGTCTCTCTACATCTAGCTGGCAATGTGATCAATCACAGAAGACCCACATAAACGTATTGTATCAGATTGTTATCGTAAAGTTCTAATATTGATATGATATTTTCTTAAAGAGTAAGATTCTTTGCCCCATAAAATATTAAAAAGCTCAGTACCTGTTAAGTCATTGAGAACCAAAGCTGTGTATAAAATAAGGCCAGGTCCAAACAAAACCAGAACTCTCCTTCATTTCTGATTCCAAACCCTGTTAATATGATCTGTTAGAGCTGTCTGAGCTTCACTGACCTGGTACAGCTGCAGCAGCAGGACTAAGCTAGACCAGCAGATGTGATAGAAGGCCAGCACAAAGACACTGAGCACCCAGGGGGAGCAGCCTACCAGGGCAGAGACCACACCCCACAGACCTTGCTCTTCGTAATGCAGCACGCAGTGAGTTGACCAGTCTGAAAAACACACAGCACAGAGTCATGAATCTAGCAGAGACTTTTAACTGAGTCAGATAATGTTATTACACCGTCTGTCGAGTCACTCACACACGAGACAGCCGTAGAACATCCAGACGCCCATCATGATGAGGGAGAACAGGAAGAGGATGAAGTAGTGATGGTTCCTTGCACCTAGAAGAGGACAAATGTAGTTGATCAGAAGTTTTCTTTTATTAACTCTAAAGACTCAGACGTGAGTGTTTGATAAGGTTCTTCTACTCTGGATGCAACTGTAACTTTTCAACTCCTAAAAAATCTACATGCACATCCTCAGATGGATATCAAACTCAAGTTTTAGACTCTTATATCAGCCTTTATAGCAGCAAAACTGATAGTTACTTGGTATCTGAGCTCTTATGGGTTAAAAGAAAGAACATTTGAACATATTTTCAGGTTTATACAGCATCAATTTGTTGTTATTTTCATCCTTTAGCAGTAAACATAAACCAGGACTCACTATAAACTCCTCAAACTGGGACTTTTTTCATGTTGATGTTTCTTTTGACTACTTGATTGAAATAGAAATCTTACACATACATAACAAACCCACGTATCACCACTGTCTGTGGTTTAATGCAAATTTAACATTTGCATTCACCAAAATCACCCGTTTGTTTTGTTTGTTAGTCCTTGTTGGAAGCATGTGACTTGAAAAGTATCGTACCGATGCAGCAGTTGGTCCAGATGGAGTGGTGGTCCTGCTTGGCCACGCAGGCGTCGCAGGCGAAGCAGTGGTTTGTCCTCATTGGTTTCTTTGTCTGTGAAAAAGTAATAAAATAATACAGCTGATTACTGTGTGCTGATTGAACAATGTTTATAAAGCTTTTTGATTTGGTGTTTAAACCTCACCATGCAAGATGTGCAGAATATTCTGGGCCCCAGACAGCCGGCTTCAGCCAACACTAACACATTCTGAAAACAGCAGAAACAAAACTCAGCTCAGGTGTGCCAAAAAACATTTGCATTATTCAGAGTCTGTCTCTGTGTCTGTTACCATTTTCTTCTCCTCCTCGGTGGCCTTGACAAATCCCGGGTCGGTCCTGCAGGTGCGGAGGTAGTAGTAGAGCAGAGCAGTGGCATTCAGAGTAAACAAGACCTGAACGGTGGCGCTGGGCCCATGTGGGGTCAAAGGTTAAGAAAGTTTCATTCATCAAATTGAACCACAGAAAAGCTTAACGCTAAACTAAATAAAGTGCTGCAGTAGCCAACAGGTTGCACTGGTTTAAATCAAGCAGCATTTCCACAGCAGTCACATTTCTGTGTTCCTTGTGTAATAATAATGTTGATAAAACCTGGGGGAACTGTCTCACACTGAATTTCTCTTACAGGAAATCCCAGTTATAAAGGATTATCTTTCTTTATTAAATCCAAAACAGGCATATGAACTCATGTAAAGCAAGCCAAACACTAGATTACTAGTAAACCAGTTTATACCAGTAAACCATAATTTCTATAAACCAGTTTTTGGTAGCTGAGAAGCCTTATACTCTGTTTTGCTTCCTGGCAATCGGTCTCTGAGCCTCTCTCTTCTCTTTTAAATATCTGTCCTCCAGAAAAAAATAATTACTCTCTTTAAAACAAACCCTGATGTGCAGAGAACATCACCAATAGCTCTCATTTAATGACTGCAGATCGTTGTTTCCTCCAAAAAAAAGGATATCAGGGAGGAACCAGAGGCACCAAGTGACAATCATCCAGAAGACTGAGGCCATGAGAGCCGAAGCTGGAAGGAGGGACTGAAACTCCAGACTGGGGAAGTTCCTGTTTACACACAAACATTTCTTTTTAATGGACAATATTTGGATGGAGAATGAAGGCACCGGAGTGAAATGTGGAAATGTGTCCTCACCTCAAGGCCAGATTGACCACACCTATCACACAGGCCAACAGGATCCCTTTAAGCAACCAGGACTCTGAGTTCATATCGATAATGGCGCCCATACATCCGAAAAAGGCAGTGCAGAGCAAAAACTGTAGAAAAACCTGAGAGACACAAATAGGATGTTGTCAGAGAGATTATGAGCTTTAGTTTAATGTGTGTAATCTGAGGTGTGATGAGTGATGTGTGTGGTCTTGAGTTTGTGTGTGTACCCTGTATCTGTTGAGGATGCGTAGGCAGCGTGTATTGGAGCGGATCCTCTCCTGTTTGACGTGGTTGAGCATGTGGATGAGCAGTGGGCTGTGCACCTGGTGGGCCAAGTCGATGGGAGTGTGACCCTGCAGAACAAGAAGTGAAAACTGAATAAAGACACGCATCACTAGTGACCAAAAAATTTAAAATGTAGGGTGAAATCTTCTGAAAAATGGTGGACAGACGACTTATAAAAAGGATGTTTTAGATTTTCTAGAATAGTAGTAAAACAGTGTTATTTCTGGAACTTTACTACAGAGTGTATGCTGTGTGAACTTAAGATTTCAACCTCACACATCACATTCATAGAAGTTGAAACTACCACTGGCTTGCTCCAAACTAGCTGTGATGTGTGCTCAACCCAGTTGTGAGCACACAGAGCTTTAGTAGGTGTGAAAACACACTTCTGTCTGTGTGAGTGTCAAACTTTGTATAGAGATCCTTCAGCATAGAGACAGAGAGGTGTAACAGAAAGATCAGTGACAGTTTGAGTGAGGGGAACGTAGACAATGAGAAAGTCATACAAATAATCCAAGTACTTTAATCACAACAAAGTGCAAAGAAGATTTAATGTGGATGCAAGGCAGTCACAGAAGTCCAGCAACATCCATGTTCTCACAATCTAGATTTCCTTAGATCATGTAGCGCTAAAGGAAAGGTTGCTAATGGCGTGTATTACTCATAGTGTGAAAGTAGACTCAAGTTAAAACTGTCAGGTCTTTGATTTTGGATTTTTGTGAAGCTTACGTTGATGTTCTCTGCGTCTACACTGGCCCCGGCCTCCAGCAGGATGTGAGCAGCGTCTACGTTTCCTGCCAGCACGGCGCAGTGCAGCGGAGTGTTCCTGTTCACTTTGTCCACGGCGCTCACAGAGGCGTTATTCTTGATTAGAAAGCTGGTGGGCTCAGGCCTGAGACAGGGGAACAACACAGGCAGTTTATTTGTTAATGGACAGACTGTTCTTCAAACAGGACTCGTATGTCATCCTCCATAGTATTCAATATTTGTCATTTCTGTTCTTGAATCTGAGAGACTAACAGTTTGTTTCCAATAAATTTACCAAAACATTAAATAAAGCTGTGAAGCAGGCAGCTATTCTCCACACAGAATGCACATCTCTTATAAGAAGTATCTTTATTAACAGTAAAAACAATCAACAATATTCAAGACTTGTTTAGTTGAAACCAGTTTCATTTATAACATATCTGTAGAGGAGTCAAGATCTCTTACCCAATAATCTTCTGAGCAGCTAACATTAGTGGCGTTTGTCCGTTGCAGTCAGGACCATCAACTTCCTGGAACACAGAGAGAAATAAAAGAAGAGAAAGATAAAAGTTATGAGCGGACATTAAAAATGAAGGTCAGAGAGAGTTGAATATAGTGAGTGTGGGGTCTAACCTGTCCCTTTGCCATAAGGTAAGCAGCTACGGCCATGTGCTGAAAGAGGACGGCCAGGTGGAGGGCTCGGTAACCTTCTCCATCTGCGACTAAGGGATCCGCTCCGTATCTCATCAGCTGGATCACCATGGGGAGGTGGCCCTGCCTCATCATTGACAAAAAGCCACAGACAGCTTTGAGGAGGAGTAGCCAAGTGCATTTTTAAATCCAGTCAACATAAAAGAGTACAGAGGGCAACAACAACATCTATCTACGATAAGGTGGACGAGCTAACCCAGCACCGGAGGGAACACTGGCAGAGTAGCATCATGCTAACAGAGCTAACACCGGACGCGAACGCCACACAGGAAGGATTTCACCTGCTGTGGGCGGACAGGATACAGGAGAGCAAGACTGAACTAACTGGTGAAGAAGGCCAGCTCAGTCCTGGACCCTGTGGAGGTGGTGGCTGACAGGAGAATTATGGCCAAGCTGTCGTCTCTTATGGACATTTTTTTTCTATATATATTCTTGTTGGAATTCTTGTACTGTACACCTTCTTGTTTACTGCTGTAACTCCGTGAATTTCCACGTTGCACGATGAATAAAGGAGTATCTTATCTTATCTTAACACAATGCAGCGTTTCTGGTTCTGAAAAAATGAAGCCCCTCTGGTGTCTGATTTTTAAAAATGACGATCATCAGGTTCAGTTACGAGAACCACGAGTGAATTGAAGGTCAAATTATGAAAACTGTGAATCCATTAGAGGTTTGCTTCTTGCGTAGGAGGGTTACAGAAAAGTTTAAAGACACATTTCTCTCTTCTTGTAAAACATGAGTCAGGTGGCACCTCTGCAAGTGTTGACAATATCATGGATAAACAGTTTGTCTTTAACGAAGATTAGAATCAAATGATATCACAAAATACCTCTTAGACTGAGTGTCAAATGCTTAATGCAGATCATTTTGAGGATTAGTTGTTTTTTTTAATCATTCCAGTTTACTGATGAGTTATGATCAAACAACACTGAACCAAATCTGCAAATAAAAAGCAGACCAAGCCCGATCCAGAACCCTCTTAATGTTCATTCAGTCACCTTATAGCCCAGTGAAGAGGAGTAGAGTTCAAGTCTCCTCCGAGCTGGTCAACGATCGCTCCTTTAGAAATATAATACCTGTGAGAGAACAGCAGGGGGGACACAGAGAAACATCAGTGCCAGCATTCAGAACATTTGATGTTGAGGTTTGTTGTATTTCTCTTCAGTTTTCAGAGTTTCCTCTCTGGAAGTTCTCTTTGAATCTGTAAAATCAGTGAACTTCGTCTTAGACTCTTCTGAAATACATAAAGAGCCTGAGGGGAAACTTGACAGCAGTAGAGCTGCTTGTTTTGAACACGATGTTCGACCGACAGCAGCAACATTGAGCAAAGATATGCTTTCAGCGAGAGACTAATTGGATCTTTAAAACTGATGCCATGGTTTGAATCTCACTCTCTATGACTATATGTCCACGCAGATTGATATTCAGCATGTGGAACAGCTTTACTCCTCTATATGTTCTGTAGCTTTGCAATACCATCAGTTATATTAATTATGTAAAGATAAAACACATGATTTAGGGAAGAAACACACTTAGTATTGTTTTTGACATCGTAAAATCTAAGATTTTTTAACGAGCAAGCGATCATTAATCATTTACAAAGATCAATCCTGAAGAATACTTTGCATTTGTTAAGAATTATTTCTTCTGAACTTCTTCTTAAAAATCCAAGAACTATTTCCAGATGAGACCAGAACCAAATGGGCAAGAAAACCTCTAAAACTTACATCCAGAACTACGTACAAGCTTTCATAAAAATGATCCATTCAACTTCAATTCTTCTAATAACAAAGTTTAAAGAAGGAAAAAAGAATCTACAAGTTCTTGCATAACTGCAAAAACAAAACCCCTTAAGTACTGACATACTGACTGACAAAGGACTACAAGTTGTACATGTACTCTGTTGTGTTCATGCAGTGAAGTGTTGGTATGTTTACACAAAGATTCCTCTCCTGTGAGTCAGGAGGAATGAGACAGAGCTGATATTTGCATGTCTTACTTGACCAGCTCTGAGCGGTTGTTGATGGCCGCCCAGTGCAGCAGAGTGACGTTCTCTTTGTCCGGCTGCCTGACGTCATAACCTGCTTCAACCAGCTCTTTGCAGCGCTCCAGGATCCCGAACCTGAAGGAATCACAAGGGGAAAACACACATTTAGAAACACACCAGGAATAATGATGATGACATCACAAGCAACCTAATGCACTCAGTAGATCTGTGATAAAGGGTGGTAGACAATTAACTCAGCATTAAAGAGTCAAATCTAGAGGTTTAATTATAGTGTCATAAAGTTTCTACCACAGTGAGAGATGCTGAGATGAAGAGACAGAGAGGAGTGGCTCATTTCATTCTTTTCTTTTTTTACTTCAAGTCCTACAACAAAAGTGACCTTTGCTCCGCTGCACCTCGACTTACTGCTCAGGCAGTAAAAGCAAGAAACACTCCAGTCAGCTACTGTTTACTGATCTCAAAAAGCCCACTGACATGTTCCTTCAAACTGGATAAAAAACAAATTACTTATTACTGATGGCTTATTTAACACAGAGCTCTGAAGGGTCTGTGCATTCCTCAGGTTTTGTGCAACCTTGTGCAAATACACTGATCAAGTGCTGTCACTGCCAGAAGTTCTCTTAGGAGAAAACAAACAGAGAGGAAGGTAGAGACCGACCTGAAACCTTAGAGAAAGAGGAAACGTGGGTGGCTTTATAACGGTCGAGATATCAGTAAGGTTGCACAAAGTATGATCATAAATACTGATGTAAGGTTTCCAGACTGTCCGGGCAGACCGGGATAGCACACAGAGCGCTGTGGACCTCCGACCATATTATCTGCACAGGGAGATCTCACAAGTCATGCTGGTAGCTGTTTACATCCCCTCTCTGCCAACCCGACCACGGCGTAAAGTAAAGTAAAGTAAAGTATTTCTGATTCTGATCTCATCTCATGCATACATCTCATGGACTGTATATAAAATGGACGTCATCTCGCTAGGCTCGAAGTGAGCCCGCCACAAAAACTGCTCCCCCTAGTGGCTGGCTGTAGTATAGTTCAAAAATTCTGTCTCTCCCATTAATTTGAATGGGGCTACGGTCAAACTTTAAAAAATAAATACACATCGTACGAATGTTTCTCACATCCGTATGCTGTGGTGATATGTAGTTATTATTTGACTGTTTTGTGTTCAAGGTCTCTTTTTTCTGAAAAGTTTATTTTTTGTTAGTTATTAGAGGTTAAAAAACAGGGTTTTACATCTGGTTTTACTTTGATTGACAGCTGCCGTAGACAGAAACTCCGTAGGACCTCGGGACGGTAGGGGACGGAAAATTTACAAGATGGCAGCGTTCTGGAACGGGATATTTTGGCTTCAAAACCGCACAATGGGAATAGGCGGAGCGATGCTGTCCATTATATATACAGTCTATGATACATCTCATGAGGAATATCGAATTACATTTAATTTAGTTAATCCAACAACTTATTTCTAGGTTGATTCACGGTTTAAAAAAGCTCTGATAAAATACTACAATCCAAGACAAGTTGAAAATAAGCGGACAGTTTGACCGAACTTATCTGCGTTTAATAAAGTAAACAATGAGAACATTATTACTGAACGTGTCTGTAAACATCCAGAACAGATTACAGTCCCAAACACTCAAGTTGACCTTGTGTACTTGCTGTGGTTAAACAGTTTATCCACTGAGGGATGATTATTATTATTATTACACAAACACACACTTGAACAGAGCAGAAGAAGCTGGTCTGATCAGGCTCAGCTGTTGGCCTGTTTGCTGCCTGTATCATCGTCTGCCTGCTCTGGTGTTTCATTCTGTTGAACCTCACAGTGTCACTCACCACATGCTCAAAAGTTAAAGTTGTGGTTAACAGGAAACATGATGACTTCCTGTGTATTCACCAATCACAAAAATAGATCTACACATTCAAATGTCTCATCACTTACTGCGAGGCCTTCACGATGTCCCATGTGCTGCTGTCGTCCATGTGTGAGCGTTTCTTGGGCTGCTGGCTGAGGTTCATCGTCTGCTCCGAGTTACTGCCAAACTGCCCGTGAAAACCCGCCATGAAGGGGTGAGCAGCCCTCGGCCCGTGGCTGTGAGAATGACCCGCCGCATGTCCGTGGTGACAGTTGTCATGCATGTGGCTGTGACCCTGCAACACAAAGAAAGACAACACACAGATTTGATGCAACGTTGTGAGCTTACAGTGGGAGAGCGGTAGCTTTACTGATTTACGTCAGACCGTCAGACTCCCGGGGATTTAAGGGATGAAAGCTGTTTTTATGATCCGTGACACTGATGAATTTCCTTTGGGGGAGGATTTTTTTTTTTATATCTGGAGGCATGGGGATGCAAACAAATCAGAGCTGAAGACGGTGAGCATAGACTCGCAACATCAGTGCACCAAGCACAGACACATGTGACCTAAATCTCCCAGCAACACTACTACACCCTAAACATGATACACATCTTGAGAGACTTTAAATTCAGTTAAAAAACAAGAGAATGATCTGATATCTAAACTCAGCCTCTATGTGAAGTACCATTAAGTCAGAAAATTAGTCTCATGGTTTTTTCTCCTGCAGCCTGTACAGCGTCCACAAACACACTGATCTGCAGCAGAACTACTGGAGGGTTCAACAAAGGACAAGTGTCTGTTTTCAACCACTTCCTCACTCACTGAAGTCATCCTACTGTTCACCTCTTTATCCTCACACACTTTTATAGATGTGCTTTTACAGGGGGTGTCAACTGGGCATGTTTTATTTCAGATGTTTTTATTCTCTTTATTCTTATTATTCTTTGATAATTTTATATTTATGATCTTTTAATTGTTTTAATCTTTCATATTTTGTTGTTTTTAGTCTTCCAACATTGTTTTATCTTAACCTTTTTATCATTTCTTCTTGCTGTCAGGTTGTTTTTTATTCTTTTATTCATTTTCATCGTCTTCCTTACTTTTTTATTTTATTGTCTTTTAATTTATTAAAATGACATAAAGTACTTTGTAACCCTGTTTTGAAAAGTGCTATATAAATAAAAAAATGTATTATTAATATTATCATTACTGTTCTTATGAGGAAGACTGTTTTTATTATTTAAACAGGAATATATATATTTATATAAAACTACCTGGTGTAAAAGAGGTGATAATAATGGAAATAATTCACATTTAAAGCAGTACACACCTACAAACATTAAGATATTAGTAGTAGTATTACTTCATCATCTCTGGGCACATTAAACAGTTTCCAACAACATCAGCTCTGTAATATGTTACCATGTGCCTTAACAGGACAACTTCTACGTTTGTTTCTTATTTGTATAATTTTTTTTAATTCACATTTAACCTTATACACATGACACCAAAACAAATAAACAATAAAACACAGGGGACAATTAACTTAACAGCAACACAAAGGACTTATACAGACATTAACTCACTCCTCACGATAATTTCATAACTTTTCTTCTTTAAATAAATGTTAGCTGTTAAAAAGTTAAAAAAAAATTGATCGAAATAACAGAAAATCTTTGATCACAAATCATATTTTACACAACTTTCACTCAAACGTATGAACTAAGTGCGTGTAATACTTTACCCCATATGTTTTCAAAATGAAATATATTTTGTTCTTTTAAAAGGCTGATGATTTCTCCAATTTCAAATAATATCGCAGTCCCTTACTCCAGTGTTTAAGTGAGGGAGGACATGTAGCTTTCAAGTGTTTTAAAATAACTTTCTTAAATACAATAGAGGAAAAAAGAAGAACCCAGCTTTCTAGATATCTGACTCTTACATGTGAGACATCTTGAAAGATGCAAATACAAATATTGAAATCAATTTCCACTCCCAAAACCTCAGACAAACAATGCTCTATTTATCTATAAATGCCAAACCTTCTGAACTTTACTACAGCTCTAAATTGCATGAATCAGTGAATCTGTGAGTTCGCATTTCAGACAGTTCCCTGAAGCATTTTTGTCATACTTTTTGATTTTATCTCTTGTACTTCATCTAAGTTTGTTTCTAAGTCAATTCAGTCACTTCAGAGAGACTGACAGATTCCAAAGTCTGCAGGAAGGCAATCAATGAGCTAAAACAAAAGAAATCTCTTGTATCATAATATGAATTGATGCTGTTGCTCAAATTTAATGGTGTGGAAATAAGTTGACTTAACTGAAAACGTGTTCAGAACTAATTTTGATGAAGCCTTTAAGAGGTTTAATCAAAGGTTTGATCATTACAATGAATAATGATTAAACACTGGTGCTTTCTCACACATTTAACACTTAATCCACTCATTGATTGCATTGTTAATAAAACAACATGCCTGTAATAGATCTTTTTATTCATCCTCTACATCCAAAGGAGCTGAGAGGATGACTGTGATTACTGTGGTTGTTTTAAAGGATTAAATCGATTTTACATTATGGTTGGAGGAGGCTTATGTCTATGAGGTTTTTAATGTAAGGGGTGTGCATAACTAGGATAACATTGTGATGTGGGATGAGTTGCACTTTCTGCTGCTCTCCTTCCTCTGGGGTGAATCTGCTGGATGCTATCACTGTCAGTCTGGGTGTCATAATCTGAACATGACAGTCTGCTGCTATGATCCTGACAGATGGATAATAACATTAAACATATGGTACAGAGCTAACCGCTGTCTGGCTTTGTATGGTTGTCAACACATGTAGCTGTAAACCTGCTATCAGGAAAGAGAAGACGACACTTAAACGATGAAGAAAAGAAAGGGGACATCGCGTTTAATTGGTTAAACATCAACAGAGCAGCGTCGTGTCAATCACACATATCAGTTTCATGCAGCAAGGTGAGGGAAAACAGCTTCATCTGACCTCACAGGTTAAACACAGATTAGCTAGCTAGCTCTGTTTAACGACAGGTAACTAGCAGCATGCTAACACGCCCCCTGATGCTAACAGAGTAACCGAGACTGAGTGACAGTTGATCCGGTGAGTCGATCAGGGAGGACAGGTTACAACGGACGAGCGAAAATTACACTGCAAAGCTAGCTAGTCGATGCTAATGTGCTGAAATGTGTGTGTTATAAAGCCAACTAAGTCATCAAAGTCCGCCATAGATGAACCAGGAGCCTAAAGACGCTTAAAACAGGAGAAATGTCCATTAAACCTACTTACTGTGTCGTCCTCAGTCCAGTCCATCTTGTTGTGAAGGAACGAAGAGAAAGTTCCTCCAACGGCTGCACGAGCCAGAGTCTACGTAACACTTCCGCTGTTGATCTTTCAAAATAAAAGCTGCAAGGATGCTTTTAAAAAACAGCAAATAATATAGAGACAATTTAGTAAGGAAATTGTAGGGTTATTTAGAGACTGACTCTACTGTAGTAGATGAAACATTCAAAATTGCTTTCCCGAGTGCTCTTTTAGTAGAAAATGAATGAAAAGGTGCCCTGTGGCTGCCCCTAAGATGTATAAAACAAAAAAAAAAGTGCCTTTTGGATGCCCCTAAAATGTATATATACTGAAAAAAGTGCCTTCTGCATGCCCATGAAATGTATATCAACTCAAACAGTGCCCTTTGGATGTGCCTAAAATGTATAAAACTTAATAAAGTGCCCTCCGGATGCCCCTAAAATGTATAAAAACTCAAAGAAGTGCCCTCTGGATGCCCCTCAAATTTATAAAATGCAACAAAAAAAATGGCCTTCTGGTTGCCCCTTTTATGTGTAAAAAATTAAAAAGTGTTCTCTGGATGCCCCTATTTATAAAAACTCAAAAAAGTGCTCTCTGGATACCCCTATGTATAAAAAGTGCCCTCTCGATGTCCCTCCAGGGGGCTCAATGTAAAAAAAAAAGGGCCCTTGTAGTTAATTATGGTAATTTTGTAAGATAATCAATAATATAGAAATGAACAGTATTGTGTTTTTCCTTTTTTCATAATTCAATTTCCCCCACAATTGGTCACAATATTCACCAGAATGCAGGTAATTAAGTGTTAGATGCTAAAATTTTGTTATGGCCAATACATAAATACATTTAAATTCAACCTAAACTGTGAGTACGGGGGTTTAAAAGGTGTGGCCTCTTTTTTTTCGCCCCTCCCCCTCAAACAGCCTGAGTACGCCACTGTCTGATATTGTCTGATATTGAAGGAATACACTGGTGGGACTATTTTTTACCCTCTGTATGGAAGCCCTAAGATGACATGTATCCATACACTGATATCACTCCAAAATCAACACAACTCAAAAGTTCCTCACTGGGGCTTTAATTAAATGCAACATGTTTAATTAACTTACTATGCAACACAAATAAAAATGAATTAGGTAAAACAAAACACTTTTCAAATAAAACAAAAGATATATTCAATATGAGAATAATTAACCAATAACAACAAGTGATAATAAACATCAAGTCGATTCTTCATTGGAGTTCATTAGTTTAAGGATGTTAAGTGATGACTTCTCTATATGACTGAGTGTCTCCATATAATTGCACTGCTAAATTAATTCTGATAGATTTAGTCTACTATTGCACATGGCACAAGAGAACAGAGGATGTTTTAATTTGAAGGCATAATTCTTAAACCGGAAATGTGTTTTCTGCTAGTTTTTGTATACTTGATGCTATTTTCACTCGTTGCCTCTTCCTGCTATGCGAAAGTGATTTTCATTGGGCTGTTGTTTCACTTCCTCCCACAGGCCTTTCTTTTCTGCTGATCTATTATTTAGCAAAATAAATAAATAAGATTAATGAAAGTAATTATTTTAAAGCTCAATAGTCACGATGGAAAATGAAATGGAGTTACCAACACATGCATTTTCACTGACGAAAACTCATTCTTAAACAGAAGTATACATAGACATGTTTGGTTTAAAGTAAATCAGAAATTGTCTGGTAATAAAGGACATTTTAAATCTCTTATCGATGGAGAAATTGACTTATGTTTTTGAAAATGATTCAATATCCCGGCTTTAAAAATCACACCTTCCTACTGTTTTTGATGTGTTGTTTAAAGTTCTCTTATTCTTTCAATCATCTAAACAACTCAAGCCTTGAATAATAACTGGATAAGATGTCAAGAAAGAATTTATGAAAAGCATAAAAAAGTTATTGAAACCAGAATGAATTTAAAATAAACTAAAAAACCTGTAAAATTGAAAGGAATGTTGGAAAACGAGTCACACAGTAGCTGTATAATTTAGAAAACCAGTTTGGTTGGTCTTTGGAGCCAAGAAACCAAAGCTTTGACTGAAACCACTGAAATTTAATGAGAAATATTAATGGTCATGGTTGTAAATTTTCTGCATGGTGGTGCAGTGGTTAGAAGTTGTTGCCTCACAGAAAGAAGTTTCCTGGTTCAATGCCTGACTGAGGCCTTCTGTGTGGAGTTTGCATGTTCTCCTTGCGTGCATGGGTTCCCCCCCAGGTACTCTGGCTAATAATATGATATGCAGTAACTTTTCTCAGAATCTACAAGTTGAAAACGCAGCTCATATGTTATAGAGGTAAAAACCAGATCATAGAGGAGGGCTTTTTTAACCTGTTCTCCAGAGCACAGCTGAATGTGGACCACATCCTCTGAAATGATGCAGCTTAAGTGACTGTAACCATGGAGCTGTTTGTACAGGGACAGTGACCCGTGGACGAACTCAGGCTTTAACATGGAAACATGAAGTGGAGAGCAGGATGAGACAACACAGCACCAAATCTGCTTTGACTCAAGCGTAACACAGAAGAACATTAACATGTGTTTGGATTCAATATGGTGACTCTTCACAAGAAACTCAACTTTCTTGAACAGTGCAGATAGTCTTGAAAGGTTTCCAGAAGCCTTAAGTGGCCAATGTTTACTCATCAAAATGCTCTAAACCCTCCAGGCAAGTTGTTTGATCAGACTTGATGTGATGCTCTCTTGGCCCGTCAGGAGGCACAGCTGTAGTAAAAATCCTCTCTTCAGTTCTTTATTTGTACTGAGGAAGTTGAATAGGTTTATCATACAGAAGCCCCCTGCACAGAGTCATTCTGATGCTTCTTCCCAAAGGTACTGCATTATATTTAAAAAAAAAAACTCATGACAAATGTTTTTTGAAATGAGGTTTGAGTATATTTTGACACAGAAGAACAGCTAAAAATATGATGGGTGGAAAAAGAAGAAAACAAGTAAAGTATTATTTTAATAATTGAAGTACTTAAGTAGTGAGTAGGAAAGCAGGATTGATATGCCTAATTCAATTCAAAGTCCTGAATTAAAATTTCCACTCAGTATAAACCTAGAAAGCAATTTAGGAGGCATGAGGTAACCAAGGAGAATTTGGCCGGTACCGAGCAACAGATCCAGTTTCTCAGGCAGGCAGAGCCAGTGGCAAGTAACAACAGGAGATCAGCACCCAAGCTCTTAATTCCAGGTCTGGAGTGGAGGATAGAGGTAGACCTGGTCAGACAGCTCCATTTCCAGGGGAGGTCTTCAGCATGACAATGCAACCAGACAATGGTCTCAATCAGTACTGCTGGTGGAGCTGAAAGGACCATGGGAGGAAAGGAGGCTAAGGTGGAGAAGATGAGAAAAGGAAGGTTTCACCACTTTAGAAAGCTCTGTCTTGCTTTGACACTCATATTCTCATACCATGATACAAATATGTTTAGTTCAGTACAAACTACAATAACTAGATTTCATAAGACGTGGATCTTTGGTATGAATGTAACTTGAATTAAAATATATCAAATACCAACATATTAGAAATTAACTCAAGCAGTTTTAGGTAAATGTACTTTATTATGTTTCCATAATAACAACACTAATATGATGTAGAAACAGCTCCAGAGATTTCATCAGACAGGTCTTGCACTTCAGGGTGAGTAACAGTAGATGGCGCCATCATTCAAACTTTGAGCAGAATGACGACTGCTGTTCAGCATGCAGGTGACTTGATCCCTTTTGGTGTCACTGCACTCAACTTTTCTTTGGACAGTCTATGTGAACAGGTTAGTTTGATTTCTTAAAATCAATTATAATAACCAATCATTTATTCAGGTTATCTGGAGATAGGAAGCCCATCATTTGAGCATCTGATCTGCTGTAAAAATTGTTCAAAGTGCCTTGAAACCTTTCTTCTATACATTAATAAATGATTAAAAAGAGAAGCTCTATAGTGAAACATGCAAAAACACTTATTTGACCATATTACAGCAAATCTCAATGCTGCTGCCTGGTTGTTAACAAAGTCGAAGAAATGTCATCACATCATTCCTACCCTTTTATCCCTTCACTGGCTCCTCATTCATAACAGAATACATTTCAGGATTCTCCTGATTGTTTAAAAATCTCTTTAAGGTCTCACCCCGTTCATGGAAGCAAAAGACCGGGGACAGCTCTTTGGCCTGCTGGAGGTTATTCGACAGGTGAACTCTAATGAAGCACAGAGAGACCCTTTTTTACATCCTGGCTTTTAAATGCGTTTGACCTGTTTAACTCTGTTTCTATTTGAACCTTCCTATTTAAATATACTGTCTGTTTTTGTGCTTGCATGTGTATCTGTCTGTTCTTGTGAAGCCTAATGGTTAAATCACACTGTCCTTGTACAGAGGCTAGAGTCCTCAAAGCATGCAGCTCTTTGCCCCATGTTTCTCTTCACTTTCTCTCCCAGGTTCCTTCTCTTTCAGCTGCTCAGTCCTTTAAAGGCACAAAGAAAACAAAATTAACAACAACAAAAAA
Source organism: Notolabrus celidotus (assembly GCF_009762535.1). NCBI lineage: Eukaryota > Metazoa > Chordata > Actinopteri > Labriformes > Labridae > Notolabrus > Notolabrus celidotus. The sequence goes on from NC_048274.1 coordinate 4,281,744, forward strand.
AGAGGAAGATGAGATAAAGATGAATCCTGTCACATTCTGTTCCTTCTTATATCATCATGTATTCAGATTTTGTGGGATGATCTTGCTGCCAGAAGTTTGTTAATGAAGATTTCCCAGAACATAAACACTCTTGTTTTTAAGAACACAGACAAGGCTGCACACTGACTCCATGCCACGAGGGCTTTTTATTTAAATGTTATAGTCTTTATCAGGTGATCCTCTTCTTCTTCTTCTTCTTCTTCTTCTTCTTCTTCTTCTTCTTCTTCTTCTTCTTCTTCTTCTTCTTCTTCTCTACCTTGCTGCTGTTTCTAACGGCACTGGACCTCCATGATGTGCCTACCACCACCCTTGTTCTCATCTGAGCATCGCTGCTGGTGTAGTTCTGGGTTCAGGATTTGCTGAGAGAGCAAGTGCTGCTCTTCACTGCCTCTCCTTGATGACTACTGGATCAAAAAAATGACAAGCTTGAACCCAAAAGAGAAAATGAAGACATGAAATTCACAAAACTGCAATTTTTCAGGGACTTTTCCTCATGAGTTCAGAGGACTTCTGCAAGTTTCACATTCATGTTTTCACCATGAGCTTGATGCTGTTTGTTTTTATTTAGAAATCATTTAATAATTAATCTGGACCTGTCATACTGACTGTTGATGTCATGATTATTTTAACTCTTCTGAGACTGACTCTTAATTTTTAATAACACTTCTTAATGATGCTTTAATAATACACAGCTCGTCAGTCAACAGTACGTTTTTGTATTGTTTGTTGGTCTTTCAAATTTGAGATAAAATTCAGATTTTAACATTTACATGTCATTTTCTTAACTATCTGTGCCATCTCATTTTTCCTTCCAAGTTTGAGCATTTTAAGGAAAATTAAAAATCAAAATGAATGTAATGTTTGAGCAAAATGTACAAATAAACTTGCAGAGTGGATATTCTGAATTGGCTTGAATGTCAGTGCCAAGCAGAAGTAATAGAGCTGTCAGGAGGAAGTCATCACAGTGAAGAGGACTAAGGGTCAAGATGACTATCGTTTGCATGAAACAAAGACTGGCGAGCAAAAAGAACAGGGATTACAGTATTTCATGAAAGGAAAAGATAAACCGTACATCAACATGAACAGGTTCAGCCTTTGTCTTGACTTTGAGTCCGTTTTCTTCAAAAAGCAGACACTGGGGTCACTGCAGATGGAGTGATTCAGGAAGCAGGGTGGTCCAATGAAAACATGTTCAGGATGTGTGTTTCACAGCTGATAGGGCTGCAGAGTGAGACTGTCTGAGTTTACTACCACACTGCTTTACTGCTTTCTCTGTGGCGTCTAATAACAGTGATGTTGGGTTAAAGCCTGATAACTGTAAAATGTGTGTATTTGAAGATTGTGGACAACACTGAAACACATGCAGACCATTAATGAACACAACTATCTTGCATTATTTCTGCAGTTTGTCATATATGCAATATGACAAGTGTCCTCCTAACATTTCTATTGTACACAACAATAAAAAATATCAGGGTTCCTGTGTTAAAAACTTCGCATAAGTATAAGAACAAGTTGTGACAGAGAAGGGGACAGGTTCCATCTCTCACTAAATAACCTGAATAACATTAACATTCACATTTACACCTCTGGAGGAGAAATGGTCTAAAGGCAATTCTGACAAAGCGACTGCTTCAAGCATGCTTACAAAATGTTTCCCTGTTACTTTGCAAAAAGCACAGACACACTGACATCACACTGGAGGGGTGTTTGTGTCCACTCAGCTTATGAATGCCATGTTCAATCTCCTTTTGCTCTCAGAAAAGTATTCTGTTCTGGAGTCTGGCAGCTCTCTCATACAGGTTATGTTTTGGAAAACCAAAACTCATGAGGCTTAATTGCTCCATGGAGCTGAGGGAACTGCATGGATGGTGATTAGGGCCTATGTCCACTGACAACGTTTTGTTCAGCACTCAGCATCCTCAGTGCAAAAGTTCTCTCAGTGTCAGCAGTGTGAACATCGCTCTCAGGTGAAAATAGTTCAACTTCTAGATCACCACAGCCCTAATCAGTATCTCTTCTCCCTCAATGACCAATCACAGACAAGAAGGGGCGTGACTTATGATATCATCTTTGTCAACAACAAGAAGGACAAATGGACACCCTTGTTTTTCTGAGGTACAATCTCGAGGTCTAGAGCTGCTGCTAATGCTAAGACACTATTTCTCTAAGTTATTTTTTTACATTTTCTTCATTTAATTTAATTGAATAAAAGAAAATATGAAGCACACAGAGCATTTTAGAAGATTTAATGGCCACTACTATGAGAAGCAGAAGTGCTGTGAGTAAACTTTTGTAAACACAGGTGAAAAGCGCACTGAAACTGAGGTTGTGGGCTCTGCCAGCACATAAAAAAAATAAAACACCATTACTGAACACAGGCCCTTATTCTGTGTGAATGATACGTGTCACATTAAAAGACAAGCGTACATGTTTTTCATTTTTAAGGGACTAAATTGAAGGCACTTGCCATTTCAAGGCATATCTCAGTTAATTTGGAACCCATCTCTTCCTGAACCTGAAACCAGTCTGTTAAATCATTCAGTAAACATCTATACAGCAGTCCTGTGCTCATGGCGAGAGCTGCTCAGACTCTCCTGAGATCCTCACAGATATGAAAGTGAGAAGACCCCAGCTGATGGAAGTTAATTGTGGTAATAAAGTGAGATGACCAGAGGGACTGAGTGATTGATTCAGCTCTGTCTGTTGCTCTTAACTGTTGCTTTCAGAGATAAAGGAGGGAGAAGAGTCTGGATGTTAGAAAGTTAATATGTTGTTTGAGATTCTGAAGATCACAAACATCTTAAACTTTACTCCTCCAAACCCAAATATGTCGTTTAGTTTTCTTGGATAGAGCTGCTGGAGTTTATACTATCTTTCCTTGAGAGACAATCTGATTCAGTGTTGCAAAAAACAAACTTCTGGTTGTGCACAAAGCATGATGTTTGACGCGTCCTTGATCCGTGTTTAAAGAAGAAAATGTACTGTTAAAGACAAAAAGAGAAGCAGCAGATACAGTAGTCTGTTCCTCTCACCCTGCTCCCCCTTCATTGCCCCTCCCTTTCTCTTCACTCCCCCTCTTTTGGAGTTCAACGGCTGGGTCACGGTCTGCGTTTGAACCCAGGGACCAGCGGTATTCAGGGTCAAAGGTCGGCCCTGAACACTGCCGACTATAAGAGCCAGGGTCACTGACTAAAACCCAGCTTGACCTCTTTGGCACCCTGCATGGTAACACTGATAGAGAGCTGGGGGCGCAGGAGGAGAATGGTGTAGTGTTTGAAATGAGTCTGTTTTAAAAGACACTTACAGACACGTGCAGGAGTAAATCAGGGTGAATATGGGCCGTTATGTCTGTGTGGAGCAGAAGATTTACAAGGCTTGGGTGGATAAATGAAGCCAGAGAATCGAGACACTTAAGCCTGACACTGGGAGGAGGAGCGTCGGTCGTGATGGTCAGAGTTCAGGGTAGATGAGAGCTTTGTTTTGCTGTTTTGTGCCATGAGTTCAGGGACAGAGTCAAGCTACAGCAACGATGGATGGGATGAGATAGGAAGGGAGAGGTCAGGGAGCAATATTCTGTCAACATTCAGGCGGCATTTTATTTAACTGCAACCAAAGACGTTTGAATGAAATTAAATACATTTCAGCTCATCTGCAGAGGCGACGTTCAAACTCAAATAAAAAGAGAAGAGAGCCATGACGTCCAGTTAAATGGGCTGTTGATCTCTTCATCAGTGAGGCTTGTTATACACATATTAAGTGAGTTCAAGGTCACACCAGCAATGAAAGATGCCAACACATGCAGACTTAATTCATGATACAAATGAAAAGAGACAAAAAGAATCAATGTTTTGAATCTGTGTGGATCTTCATAAAGTAATGGTGACCTGACCGCTGAATAAAAGTGAATCTTATTTCCCTTATTTTGAAGCCAGTGTGGAATAACCAAATACCTGCATTATTTTTAATGGCCAGCAGGGGCGAGTCCACTGCATGATAAAGTAGAGGTTGCATTGTACAAGATTAAACCAGATGGGAAAATCATTGTACTTTGATTAATAAGAGCAGTAAACAATGGCTGATTTCTGATCTTCTTCAATGAAACATGATGCTCATTTTGAAAATAATATGCATATCTAGATTAAAATTGATAATAAATAAAGACAGTAAGGGTTTGCTTTTGGTAACAAGAAGCAGTTGTTTACAAACCAAGCAGCAGTCTTCAGCACTGAAAAAATACAGCCAGTTGTAGAACAGAAGTGTTAAAAACTGCAGTTCCTCGAGTGTCCACTTGAGGCTGGCTCCAAAAGCCAAGAAAACTCCATCATAGCCCGCATTGAAATATAAGCTTATGCAGCAGAATTAAAAATGTTTACAGCCTGGTCTAAACTGGTGGGTCACTATAGCTCATTTATTTTTCCATGACACCTTTACAGGAAGTCATTTTTTTCATCCCATCCATGTTTTGCATATGAATGCTAAGAGTTTTGGATAATTAGGCACAGTTAGGGTCATGGCTGATATGCCTGAAAGGTGGGTGTGTTGGATGTGTTTGTCAGGCTAGGCTACGGTCACATCTCCACCTATTTGCTGGTTTCTAGATTAGCACATGTTAGTTGAAGTCAGTGCTTCCAAAATGGTAGTTGCCATCACTGGGATTCATAACGCCTTTTCAGAAACTATCACTGAGACTACATCCATGTTTCATACACTCTGTGTTTCAAACCATGATGATGTCCATGCACAATTCTTAAGATGTTGCCCTTATAACCTCAACTGGCTCTCTTTGGATGTCTTGGATGGCTGAGCTCCTTGACCCATATCTGAAATTGTGGAGGACTTAAGAAGCCAGTCCTTTCTGCAGTCTTGTACTTTTGGTCACGACATAAAGCTCATGACTAAAGATGAGTAAGTCTTGATTTAATTCTGCCCTGTGAGGTTTTCTAGCTCCTCCTCTGGATACAAAGGTTTCCAGGTCAGGTAACCTCTCCAGCTTATTCTAGGTCCCTCCTGGGGTCGTCCGGCTGTTCTGACATGCCTGGAAAACAGCCAATGGAAGCCAAAGTGCATCCTGTTCAGATATCTGAACCAGCTTAACTCATTCTTTTCTATGCCAAGGCGGCTCTCCTCTTAGCCCTCTCCGGATGTCTGAGCTCTTTAACCTCTTTCTAAAGGTTAACCAAGTCACCCTGCTGAGAACACTAGGTTTAGCTCTGTGTATCAGGGGTTATTTCGGTCAAAGTTCATGCTGGGTGAGGTTAGGATCATTTTTTGTTTGTGCTTTCTATTTGCAACCCTTCTTCAAATTGGTTAATTGCTCCTGTGTTTACTGCAGAGAGGATGGCTTGTCCCTAAATTGGTATTGTTGATTTGAAAGTCCCTAGATTGCAATAAGAACAGTAACATGCTTTTCAAAATTGTTTGTGTGATTGTTGTTGTTATTTGTTGGAGAATAAGATCTGGGTTTGATCTGCAGCCAATCTGCAGTGCATCAGGATGAATTAAAATAATGAAAACCATCCTGGTGCACTGTTTCCAATCTTCGACTCAGTCTCCCAGAAGAACACTTCTTTTTCCATCTTAAGCCTGGTTCATGCATCTGTGTTGACTCTATGCTGTGGTGGCCAACGCCGTCGGGAGCACACATTTGGAGTGCCTGTGTTGCTCTGTAATACTCTGCCAAAATGCAAGTTGGTAGTGCGATTGCCTTTTCCCTGTCATTCTGTGCTTGTTTGTGCACAGGATACGTACTCAAATATATAAAACATTGCCAAGAAAGAGCAACAAAACATGTAAAATGCAACTTCTGCAGCTCATCCTATTGTTGTCACTGTAAACAGAGAAAGCAGTCTCAGGCTGGTTCAGTTTCTCTCCTGTAGCTTTCCATGACGTCTCATGGTGGTCACAGAATTAAAGATCTCTGCATTTCTCTCTTTTAGTTGACATTTTCAGGATTTTTTCCCCCCCAATTTGAAGTGAGAAAACTCCATCTGCTGAGGAAAATCCTGTGATATGATGACAACAGCTGCTAAACAGGCCCAGTGGTGAGATATTTTGCTCATTGCCCAAAAATATTTGCATTCTGAGAGATATTTAGTGATAGTCGTGCCATCTGTGAGCAGTCTGGGAAAAAAAACAACATAAGAAAGCAGAATCCTTTCAGTACTTCTCACTTCACTAACAAGGTTATGTTTGGACTGTTTTTGTCTCTCTGGTAGGAGGAGAACTCTGCTGACATTTCCAGGATATTTGTGAGGCGCATTAGACTCCCTCTGGTCTTGTTTTTTTTACATTTCTGACTTCCCTTGAACTGGACGATTCTGCCTTTTTGAACCAGAAATCATCCACACTAACACTAAAAGGTTTTCACACTGATTGTATGTAATTCTGGCGGCACATGCAGTCTGAATGTGTTGCTCTCCACAGAGCATGAAAAATCTCCTCTGCCTCCATTTATGAACATTTCATCTCTCTGATTACATTTTCGATTTAATAAAGGAAATCAATGAACGATAATGGCTTTAACCTGGATCCACCTCATCATGTCCTTCATTAAAGGGAGAAAGCAGCCCCATTATGTGGTACAGTCCGTGTCTTGTTGGGTTTAATTTGCGTGAGAGTGTGTTTGCGTGTGGCTGTGAAACTGGGCTGCAGAGGGGAGCTTGCCAGTGGACGGCCTCTCTGTAGCCGTGCCAGGGCCGGACAGGCGGGTGAGGAAAGGGAGGGGATGCAGAGGGGGAGGGGTTGGTGGTGTTGGCGAGGGAGAGACATTGAAACAACAAAGGGCAGCGGGGGCGATAATCCCACCTAATGCCCCCTGTCTGCCCTGTGTCTGCAGCAGCTCTCTGGTGAGTGGCAGATTGAGTGCACTCTTGCGAAAGGTTACTTGGGCGATCAAGTGCTGTCCTCAGGGGTGGGTTTGAGGGGGGGCTGCACTGGATGCCTGTCTTCACTGGCCGCTGTGGGCCTTCGTTGGCTCGGAGCAGCAGTGGACAGCGGCGTTGTTCTGTCGCTGATTCAGCAGAGCCCGCTCTGTGTTAGCAGTAGGGTAGGGTAGTCATGCATTATGTAACAGACTCTGTGATGTCTGGACAGTAAGCGCTCACAGACACGACACCAGGGTCAGTTAGGGATGAGGCTAGAGTCCAGTTCACAGGATTATTGATTGCTTTACTTAAGAGTTTCGTATCTCTGTGCTCGTCTTCGCTCCAACTGTCATATAACACAACACTTTACATGCCAAGCTCTCGCTTCCTCCTCTGCTGTATGCATCTTTGTCCTTTTAATATTTGTTACTGACTAAAGCCAAATACTATGGACCTCCATGTTTTCTTTAACGGTGTCAGTTGCTGATCTTCCTTTTCCTGCTTACATAGCTTAACTTATCAAAACCCAAAGGAAGTGAATTGGATTTGTATAATTGGAGTTTGATGACAGTTTGATTATAAGAGGTTTAACTGAGAATTAGAGCTCTCCTGCTTTGATTTGACCCCAAACAGAACAAACTGCTTAATTAGTTGTTTGTGAGTGATTCTTTGGAAATATGTGTAGCTTAAAGGCCACATAAAACTAAAAATCATCTTCAAGTTTGAAGGAAATTGATCTGCAATAACAACAATGTTAAAAGGAACACAGCTCCTAAAACTGTCTGGGTAAACTCTCAACCAAGGTTTGTTTCCCTTAAAGGCCAGGACTACACTGTATGATTTTATAAATGTCATGATGCATCGTCAGCTTACACTGTATGAGTGAATTGTTTACAATAAACAACCAAAGCTCACGGATTTTGTGCCAACACTGCACGGCTGACCACCAAGCATGACCTGAGTGCTCACACTGTACCTGTTAAATCAGGAAAAAGTACAATTGCCAATAAAGTTTTATTTGTAAAAGTCCTGCACATAAAAGATGAAGTCAGAGAATAAGACATCAATCATAAATATTAAATTCAATCATCACCTTTCTAACATTTCAACAAAAGTTGTAAAAGTGTTAGCTTATAGCAGAGCTGTCGTGTTGCATTGCATTTCATTGCACAGGTGGCCATAATGTCAAGCATCCTATTGCCCTGGTGTGTTCAGATGCTCTCTGTCATTTGTGCAGGCACAATCATAAAAAACAAGTCCTGAAGTTGTGGAATCAGATTGTAGCTCTGCTTTCACTTTGCATGACAGAGTGTCAGCTGACCAAAATATCTGACATGCCAGAAATACCAGAAATACATCTCACTGGTCAGGAGCAGCTGACTGGGCCATCACTGGCCTTCGTGCCCCTGTGTACGCTGCACAGAGAGCGACACACAATCAGGTTGAAACTCAGCCCTGCTTCAGAACCAGTTGTACAATAAGAAGTCAGTCAATCTGCCTCAGTTTGCACAGAGTATTGAGTAGTGAATTTCTAACATGCCAGATATTCATCCATCCGACTAGAAGCAGGTGATTCATCTGTGATCGTCCCTTGTGCTCTTATGTACACTGTAGAGTAAACAATGCTATCAAGCTGAAGTTTGGCCCCACTTCAAAATGAGACAAACATTGAGCCAGGATTGTCTTCAACTCACAGAGTATATCTACCCTCAGAGAGTTTGGGGTTTGTAAGTGATCCATGGTGTTGATGTAAGTCTCCTTTAAGGCAGGAGGATGTGAACCTTCTTGAAACTGTTGTCATATTGTTGGTTTGTCTGCACAGCTGCATTAATAAAAACACTGTTTGTGGATTTGTAAATCCTCCGTAGCACAGCTGACTCTGTAGCCGGCACATGAGGTGAGCTTAACTTGAACGCCTTCAGTGAGATGAAGGAATTTTTAGCTGCAGGATCTGAGTGAAGTGCTGGCAGTGGTCTCCACTGGACGGCATTCAAATGTTGTTTAAGCTGCTCGTGTGAACTCTGTCTCCTCAGCCATCTGCTCACAGCCACAAAAGCAGCGCACCATTGCAGCTCAGTGAATTAATTTAATTTTTCACATCAATACCGGTTATTTCACTGAATGCAAGTGGATGTTTTCTGCCTTTGAGGGATTCCCTCGCCCACATGAACACAGAGGTTTTCTTTAAACATCTGAAGGAGAGTGAGGAAAATGTTTTTCAATCAAACATAACCCTGAGATCCTAATGCAGAGAAACAAGCTTTTGTGAGGACCTTTCATCCCTGTTCTTTCAATTACAGCTGTATTCATGTTACGTAATTAATTTGATATTATTAAGAATAAAAGCAGAACGAGGATGGAACATGAACCTTGAATTTTCAAACATTGTGCAGGTAAAACTGTTTGCACTTGTTCCTCTAACTTCAGTGTGAAGTCAGGAGTGTTTCTTTAAATCTTTATGTGAAATCAGTTTTATCAAATGAGCTCCAATAAAACATTATAACTCTTTAAAGCAGAGCAATGTCTCAGAGGGATAATGATGCATGATTACGTTTTTCTCATGCTACTTTTAATTTCATTGAAACAGATAAAAGAAATGATTCAGTCAAGGTTGCATTCATCGCACACCTTTTTCATACATTAACTCCACACCATACATATAAGCAGTTGAGTCATGTTGCATTGGAGGCCGATGAAAGTAATTCATTGTATGACCATTCAGTACGTTTACATGCACAGTTTAGTCAAGCCACACTTAAAGCTCAATAAGGCAGTTTAATTGAAGTTTTAGTTTTTCTGAAAAGTTTAGTTTTTAATTAACTAAGTTATTTAATGTTAAAAGAAAAAACGTGATGGCATTATTGACTGCTCTGTTGGCAAATGCAGCTCCTGTAACGATTTCTCTTGGATTAGAAAAGTAGAGGAGGTGTCACAGTGGGGAAAAACTGAGGAGGACCCATGTGCAGAATAAGATTTTAATAATAAAAGAAGAAACAGAAACTTACTAAACATGTCTGAGGAACTAAATCCAGAAGTAAAAAAAAAAACACTGGGAAGACAAGGAAACACTGGGAACAAAGGGATGTAATGATCCAGCAGAGGACAGGGGAAACAGATGAACTAAATGCACTGAGTAATCAACACAGGTGTGGAACACAGGTGGAACAAATGAGGTTCATCAAAAAGGGAGGTAAACACACAAGAGCAGGAAGTAGAACTACACTGGAAACACAGGGATCAAGAACTGCAAAGTACTACAGTACTAATAAACCAGAGAAAACACACGTGGGAATACAACACAAGACATGGATTACTAAACACAAGAAAGACAAAGGATAACTTATAACAAATACAGAATAACAGACAGGGAGGGACCAAGACATGAAACACAAGGAGAAATCCCAAACTAAGATCAACTCATGCGGATTGTCAATAATGTGTTCTGCTGTGGACTCGATTGACCGACCTGCAGGCTCTTTTTTTATTTATTTTCATTTTATTTATTTATTTAACCTTAATTTAACCAGATGAGTCCCATTGAGATCAAGACCTCATTTACAAGGGTGACCTGGCCAAGAGGTCAGCAGCACACGTCAAAATAAATAGCACAACTCAACAACATGGAGTATATATATACAGATAGTGTGTAGAAGCAATCAATAATTTAAAAGTGCAACTTATTTTCAAGTAAAGTGCAATTTGTGATTACAAAACAGCATTTAAAAACACAGGCGCTGTTCTGGGGTCTGTCTCTCAGTTAAAGGTGACATATCATGCAAAATGGACTTTTTAATGGTTCTCTACCTGAAATATGTGTCCCTGGCATGTCTACAAACCCCCCAAGAATGAAAAGAATCCATTCTGCCCCTGTTTTGATTTCTCCACCTTTCTGTAAATGTGTGCTGAAACGAGCCGTTTCAGACTTCCGTGTTTTTGTTACGTCACAACAATATCCGGTCTGTCACGGAGTCAGAGCTCAGAGCTTATTCAGCCCATAGACTGTATAAAATAATACTGAATCCCCCCTCCGTTTTTCATTACCTGCACAAATGTGTGGTAACAAGGAGCTTAGGAGGGAGGCATGCTAGTTGTAGGCTGTCTTAATAAACACAAAGGTCGGTTTTACTCCACGTCTGCAGATTTGAAGATCTAGTGGATGATTTTTATTTGTTATGGAAAAGTGCTAGCGCTAGTTAGCATAGCCACATAGCTACATGTTCGTAGCTGTGTACCAAGACACACGTCTACATACTGACAAATAAAACAACAAGAAACACAAAATTTATGACCAATCCTTCAGAAAGGTCCTGCTGCAGGTGCCTCTCTGTCAGGATCAGATTCTGGATCAGATTCAGAGGGTTGAAGTAACGCGGGTCTGTGAGCAGCCGTGTATATTCAGCCAACATGTAAACATTAGATCAACGTGCCGGAGAGACGAGGGCACATCCACTTCCTGAGGGGGCGTGGTCAGAGAGAAAACAGACTGTTCTGAGCAGGGCTGACAAAGAGGGTTTTACAGGCAGACAAAAATCTGATTTCAAAGTGTTTTTTAGAGCATAAACTTTAAAGACATGTTTTGGGGACCTCTTAGACCAATATATATTGATGAAAAAAGCGTGATATGTCACCTTTAAGATGGACCCAAAGGTGTCCAGTGATATAAGTTCTGACAGGTTCAAGTCCTTCTGGAGTTTAATCCAAGCAGTAGGAGACAAAACTGAACGCTCTCTTACCAAACTCTGTCCGAACACGGGGAACACACATTTGTAAAGTGTCGCAGGAGCACAAGGCAAGGTGATGTTTTATCAGTAAGTTAAAAGTGTGCTTTGGTCATTAAAAGCGGCGTGACTTCAGTCCTTCCGTTCCACCAACTACATCACTTCTGCACATGCCTAAGCGCCAAGTACGTCACCTGCTTAATGTGTCAGTGTTCATTGCAGGTATTTTGGCCTCACCTTCTCTAAATGGCAGAAGATGGAGGTGTGTCATGCACATTTATGTACGGTCAATGGTCCTCTGCATTCACCTCTAGACTTACTCGCTTTCTCTTCTACACCGCTTGACTGTTGTTTATTTATAGGATTGGTTCCTGATCTAACAAACCATCTTATACATGCAACATACAACATCAGGGACCATGTGTGTTTCTTTATTTTCAAACCTGCCTTGGCTCTTGTAATACTTGTGTTTTCCTGTGCCGGGCTGCAGACCAGCAGTTTTTCTCCAGAAGAGCAGGCAGTGACCTCATGTGATAGGTTGAGGCAGGGGAGCTGTAGATTCTCGCTCCGGCCACGACTCTGTGACTTTGGGTCGTAACTCCAGAAAACTGTGCAGCCAGAACATTGCTGCCGTGTCCTTGATCGGTAGCTCATCTTCACCCAGCAAGCCGCACGCTGTGGCACTTTATGGCGGATCGAAGCTGCTCGAGTTTAATGTGTTTGTGGCTGTCGCAGCTCTGATAAAGGGTGCAATACATAACACTGGAGTAATAGAGGAGGACAAGCCAATCAATAGCCAGAGAGGCCGTTTGACCCGGGCTTTAAAATGACAAATCTAAAGCTCTGCATCACCGAGAGTCTCTGCTTTCAGCTGCAGCACAAAAAAAAAAAAACCTGGAGAAAAATGAACTGGGTGGGCAGGATGTCTGTGGAGCCTCTTTCACACATGAACCCTTCACATTTCTTGAAAACTTGAGCACATTCAGGTCCTCAAACTTTCCAGACTCACCTTTCAGAAATGTTATGCACCGGTCTGGGGCGACTGGAGTGCAACATGAAAAGAAAAGAAGAAAGTTTCCAGGCTGCTCAAAGCCAAAACTGTATTTCAAATTAATGAAAGTGATGTTTTACAATTTGGCAAAGTGCACTAACATCTGCACTGATGCCAAAAATAACTCAAAACAAACAAACAAACAAACAAACAAAAAAAGGGATGGACAAATTCCACCAGATCCGTGTCCAGTCCATCTCCGATCCGTCATGACACGGGATCTGAGTCAATGTGTTAACTTCCACTGGATCCACTCCGTTGTGTTCCAGCTGCTTCTCTGATCTGGCAGGTCAGAACACAACGGATCAGATACACAAGACTTCTATTTTTGCTGGATGCCGGCGCACAACGCATCAATCAGCACAGAGCAGATGGAGTGGGACAGGAAGTCAGGTTTCACCAAAACAAAATTAAAACATCCGGTTAATTTTCAGAATAAAACACACACACACCGCGGGAAAACCTCGGTCACATGACTCCAGCAACATGGTCCTGCTCTGTGCTACGTTCCAAAAACACAACCGGTGGGTGTTGACGGATGAGAGAGCATGGAGGAGTGGATCGGTGGAAGTCCTGTGTAACTCTCAGCTTTCAGCAGCTTTAGGCACATTAGAGAGCAGCTGATTGGCCGACCTCACTGCTCTAGCTAGAGTTAGAAGATGAAATTCAACAAGGTGTGACAAAGAAAATGTAAAACAGTTCAGAGAAAGTGTCGTAGCATTAGGAGCAGCTCTAGATCCAGAAATTCTACCCTTGTAAGAAAGGAGTCTGGTTAGTCACTCTTCTCTCATTGTTGACAAAGTTGAAATCAGAAGTCCCGCCCTTTCTTGATTTTGATGTGCATGGAGTTTTCCAAATGTTGAATTTCTTTCAACTGAGAGTGCAGCAACAAAAAACATCTGAGGACACTGAGACACTGAAAACACTCAGTTGCATTAAGTGGACACAGGCCCTAAGGGTTCTCGGGGACCAAGAAGAAAACAACTATTGCTTTTAGTTGATTGCCAAGCCTCAGGGGAAGACCCAAGTCTTTACAAGGCCTGGATGTTGACATGGGACCAATGTGGCAGATAACCCAATCAGTGACAGACCGAAAACTCCATCCACTCAGGATACTCGACCTGCAGACAGACAGACATGTACACAGAACACAGTCATGCACAAAGGAGGGAAACAGTTTCAAAGCCAAAGATTCACAAACCAAACAGAGCACACACTCCCACACAAACACACAAAATCTGCACCTGAAAGAGGGATTGTCTTTGTAATGGATGTACTCTCAGGACTCAAAATACTCGGTGTGGTTAAGGGAAGGCACTAAGTGGAGCGTGCAGACTGTGGAGACTGTGTCTGGGTTAATATCACTACATCATGCATAATATAGTGTCTACAATAAAAACACAGTAATGGGTTATATGTTAGTGACATCCAAGGTGATCAGTTAAGAGAATAAAGCAGCACAAATCAGCTCATCGTGGACCTGGTTGTGACCCCTCCTGCTTGCTCCAGGTGAATCTTGCAGACTGAAGCTGGCAGAAAAATTCTGCACATAGTTTGGGAAGTTTTGGAGATTTTAATTTTCACATCCATCCTTGCAAAGACGGAAGATGCTGGGAAGCTTTCAGGAGTGCAGTGCATGTATGAAAAGAGATTCAATGAGAAGAGCCCAGCTTTAACTAGTAGCCTCTCTTTACGTGTGTGTGTGTGAGAGAGAGAGAGAGAGAGAGAGAGAGAGAGAGAGAGAGAGAGAGAGAGAGAGAGAGAGAGAGAGAGAGAGAGAGAGAGAGAGAGAGAGAGAGAGAGAGAGAGAGCGAGAGAGAGCGAGAGAGAGAGAGAGAGAGAGAGAGAGAGAGAGTGAGTGTGTGCAAATTCTCCATTTCAGGTTCAATCTGAAAAAGTCCAAACTGGCAGTAAGAGTGTTGTAAGTAAAGACCGGGGCTTCACCTGTGAAAGGAGGCTTTTGTGGAAGCGGCCTCCTGTTTCGTGGCAGATAAAGCACATCTGCTCTAACAGGAGATAACAGCGCTCACACTCTCACAGCCCCGCTCACTCTCACATTCACCTTTTCTTTACCTCTCCCTGCCTCCCCGCCTCTCCTCTTCACTCATATCTATTTCTGTAATTCCCTCTTGATAAAATGCTCCCCTCCATCCCGGCTGCATAATTTCTCTCTCTCTCTTCATGTCTTCTCTGCCTTGACTCCACTCTTTTTTTTCCCCCTATCTGCCAGAGAACCAGCTGCTCCAAGTTGACGTTGTCTGCTCTGTTATGGTATGTGTGTGTTTGTGTGTGTGTGTGTATTTCTGTGTGTGTGTGTGAGTGTTGTCTCTCCCGAAGTGGCCTAGAGATTACCCTACCCTCTGTCTGGTTGCAGCCTCTGGGATTAGACTGCCAACTCTGATAGTTGTTTGTGTGAGTGTTTGTGTGTCTGTGTGTGTTTGCTTGAGCGCATGCGGAGCTACCTGCTGTTGTTTGCCTCACTGACTGGAGGGAGAATGTTTCTAGAAGGCTAATAAGAGAGACTTTTTCATTCTGTGATTATTTAAAAGTACAAGATCTGTCAGGTCTGTCCTCGAGAGGAAAGAAAACAACTTTTGAAATGTTTATCAGACAGATAACAAACGAGCATCGACCAATTCTGCAAGAGAATAGGAAATCTGGGAAATCTAGATGCATGCATTTCCACAAACACTCGATTTGTAAGGGTTGCTTCCACTCTGGCAGGTGGTTTTACTGGAAGTGGTCCTACTCTCACGAAGGGGGGGGCGGTGTTTGAGTCTCTGGGCTCTGGGGGAGGGAGGGCATTGTTGGTAGTTCTCCATCCTTCCAGGGCGATCGCCAGTTGTCGTAAGACCTGGTTATGTCTCCAGGTGTAGCGGCCAGACTGGTTTTGCAGCCAATGAGGATGTTCCTCAGTGTTGCAGGGGTTTGACAAAGTGCACAAGAAGGATCTTCTCCAAACCACTGGTTCAGATTCTTGGGAGTAGGAAGAACATCATAGGTGGCCCTGATGATAAAGCTGAACTGGTTTCCTTCCATCTCCCAAAGATCCTTCCATGTGAGCTTGCGATGCTCCAGGTTATCCCAGCTGGTCCACTGGCCCTGTTTGGACTGTGAGACCGCCTTTGAGCATCTTTCTGCTTCCTCTTGTTGCTGAACCTGAGCAACCATCAGCTTTCTCCTCTGTGTTGGTGTTACCTTGTGCCATGTGGGTCCAAGTCAGCATCAGTTATCACAGAGCGATCCTGCAGATTGTGCAGAATTCTTACCACCTAGTCATCATAAGGGAAAAGAAATGGCTCTCTGGTCTCTTTGTAATTTAACATAAAGCAGAGACAAGAAGAAGAACATGGTAACCATAACACTTCCACTTCAGCTGCTCATCTCTGAGAGACTTTTACTATTGAGTGCTTTTTCTAAGACATATCCTCGAGAGTGACGGTCTTCCTTTCTTTTTTGTAAAATCACATTTCTTTAAGAAGCTGGAAAAATCCCTCTGTTTTCTGCTCCTCCTCTTGCCTTGTGCTCAGTATAGATTAAAGAGGAGAAATCAATAAGCTTTTACCTGGATTCACCTCGTGTTGCACCATCTTGTACTTTACAGAGCAAATTTTCAGCATTTCATTAAAACCTTTAGGGTTTGCTTTCTTGCAACACTTGTCCGATATTTCAGCTCAGATATTTCAGGAAAGAACGGGAAGAAGGTGTTTATTAATTTATCAGTTCAACATTCAGTTTTCTGTGAAGCTAACATCTCAGGAATCAGCGGTGGAAGATTTTAATGTCGTTTTTTTAGCCGTTTTCACACAAAGAAGAGGCTGTTATATGAGCTCTGTGGTCGGCAGAAGGCTTCACAGATTGCTCTTTCTAAATTCAGATGACGAGGCGACACCACAGTATGTCTGCTTTCAGTGCACAGCCGGCATCCACAAATTGATTTCAGAAGTGTTTTGGAATATAAGTTGACCTTTTCTGTTAATGCCATCATTTCAGTATGTGCCATATTTTTCTGATTGTCATTTTTCTTCGACTGTAAATAACAGCTTATGTATGTTTGAAGTGAAGCTCCCTCTTGGTTCTGTTAAGAACATCATGGAAGTTAACGTGTTTACACAGAAGGCACACCCTGCTTTTGTGGACTTTAATGTTATAGAAAACAGGATTGAGGTGTACGTCTGCATTACTTATTTTTGGACTGCATTTAAAAGAATGGAAAGCAAAATAATCAGTATACTTTTAAAGGTTTAGACTGTTTGATTTAGAAGGATGCCGTGGTAGGCACTGCCTAACCTGACGATTTGTCACTGATATAGAACCCTATCGTATGCCTGGTGCAAAGCATTTTGTTGTGCAGCACAAGTGTCAGTGTTATTTCCAGTCTGAGGATTTCACCATTTTTACGCCAAGCACCCTCATTGTGTAAATAGTGAGTGAACTTGCGCCCACATTTGCACTCATGGGTGTGTCGATCTTAAATGAGGTGTGGTCTGTTGCTATCTGAAGGAAACAGAAAGAATGACACATAACTGGTCCAAAGTCTGTGTGGTGCAGTACTTTTCTGAAATCTACAGGGTGCACAATGTTTTATGTTTGTTTGTATACACACGATGCCTCGACATGTAGTGCACTAAGAATTCTGCTGCATTGTATCATGTCTGTTGTATATTTGTTATTATCCCACCTTCCAATCTTAAGTCAGATAGTAAGATGGGCAGAAGACTCCACAACACACATTCTTCTGCTTTTTACACACACACAGAGACACACATTCGTGCTCCCACTCAAAACATCAGTGTTTGCTGATACAGTGAAATAGAGTGTTTCAGTGGTACAGAGGGCCTGGGGACAAGTATTTCTCCTGTAATCTCCATTCATCGTGATATTGCTTTTGATGATTTAGGGATGCAAGAAGATGAGGACACCGTCACTGCCACCTCCTCACACAAATGCTTCACCTCAGCCCTGCAAAGGCCAAAAACCGCAGCCTGAGACATCAACGAGATATTTATATTTGCTTTCCCCAATACAAGCAGAAACAAACACACTCACATGCAACTCACTGACCTTGGTTCCCCCAAAATATTTATATTAATAAAAACTGAACTATCCATTATGCACCCTGCACAAAATACAGCCAGGTGATCCAGCAGCAAGAATAAGTCAATAACAGTCTACCTTTCTTTGATGTAAAAGAGCATGAGAGTTATCATTAGACCCTGTCCGATACTGTCGCTGCGCCCTGAGTTTTAATCAATAAATGAATGTAAGCTGCTGTGTCTCGTGCGTAAATATGCACACACCTGTGACCTGCTAATTCCCTTGAGTCCCTGACTGTTTCTCCTTGGAAAGCAATTGTTTCAATGGATATCACATCAATTAAATCCATGCATCAACATGACCCCTGCAGTGACCTTTGTGTGTTCTGCGTTTTTGGGGGCTCAGTGGAAGAGTTAAATGTGCCAGCTCAAGCTCAGTGTATTGAAGTAGAACGTCTGAAATCTGCTGCTTAAATAGAAACACACCTGCCTGAAGGTGAACCTGGTTCTAAAAGAGGATTCTCTTAAAGGGAATGCGAGCAGACACACGGATTGGTTTGACTCATGATACGCCCGAAACACACCTTGTATAATTTAATCCACACTGCCTCACCTAGAGCACCAGTATGTGCGCTGCCTCGCTTGCAGCATGCGGTCAGACATGCCCTCATTCACTTTGCACCACACGCTTCAGACTATGGGTTTGAGATAATCTAAAGAAGGCCCATAGAATTTCTTCACAAAGCGTGTCTTTCCCTGAGCATGTTCAGAAGCAGAGACACTAAAACATGTCTCTTTTGCTAAGTCCGGGATAATAGTACAGCAGGGGACACGAGGGGACATGTCAGATAAAATAAAAGCAGCATTAGAGCAAAGCATTGATTTGACAAACAAGACAGAGCCACAGCTATTGATTAGAAAATCCACTATTAATGACTTTGCTGTGAACAGTGCAGAGAGTTACTGTTGCAGAATCACAAGAGGAGTCATGTCAGACAAAAGCTGACACAGTTCAGTTTGCGTGCATACTTTTCATGCTGTGTGTAAACAGTGTTAATGCAGATAGTACAGGTTTCTGAAAGTGTGATGGAGGATGGAGAGAGGATGAAACGTGAAAGGGGTGGGGTGTGTGTGAAGGTGGCATATGGATGAGGGTGAGGGGCTGCTTAGAGAAGCTCATTCATCAAGTCATTACGGGAGGTGGCTTCTGTGGTATTTCAACCTGTCCATCAGCGAGGAAGAGGAGGAGGAGGAGGAGGAGGAGGAGGATGGGGAGCAAATCCCAGAGGAGGACCGCTGCTCCACCGTCCTTCCTCCATCTTTTTGACCCCCCCTTCCTCCTCCCTCCTTTCACTCGCACCCTCTTCCTCCCTCCTCAGTCGTCCCTGCCCTGCGTCTCCTCTGACAGCTCACCTTCTGACTGCTATTACTCCCCCTTCTTCCTCTCCTTCATCACACCGTTTTCCACTTTATCTCCCCCCTCTATTACATCCTCCATCCCTCTCTCTCACTCATCGTCCTCCCTCCGCACTCTCAGTACTTCCCCCGCTCTCTTCCTTTTTTACATTTCTCCCGGGAGGCAGCCCTTGACTCTCAGATGTCCCTGGCATGCCAAAAATTACTATTGACATTTCAATTCAGAGGGTTTTTTTCTCTGGCTGCTCTCTGCTGATGCCTTATAGCAGGAGGACATTTACATGTCAATGGGCCAGACAAAAGAGAGGAAGAGTGTGCCCGCTCCTGTGTCCTTAACTGAGTCTCTGTAACACTCAAAATGTGGTGACGAAGAAGCTTTGTGTGCTGGATCCCTGTATAAGTAACTGGAATATAAATACACTCAGAATGAAATCATCAACAATGCCACACAATTAAAAAAGTATCATCAGAGCTTCCCTGTTGGATTGAGATAATGATCAAATCCCAATCTCTACACTCACAGATTTTATGGCAAGTTCTTGCTCTTCCTGAAACAGACATGATGCCAAAGTTCACACTTTCCGTGGGTCTACATATCTGCAGAGTTTCCTGTGAGACTTCCCCGTGTTGAGTTCACTGCAAACTCAGTCATGTGAACGATGTGATTGTACAGCCTCCAACGAAATGTGAACAAATGTTGTACATCCAAAAATATTCAACAAAGTTAAACAGAAATCAATCAATCTTTATTTATATATCGCCAAATCACAACACATGTTATCTGAAGACGCTTTACAAACAGAGCAGGTCTAGACCGTACTCTATGTTCTATTATTAACAAAGACCCAACATCAAGACAGCATAAGATCCAGTCCCATCTTACAGACAGGACTCAGTCTGATCTCATCTTAATCCACCATGAGCAGAGCACTTTGCAGCATTTAGCAAGTTACAGTTGCAAGGACAAACTTCCTTTAACAGGCAGAAACCTCCAGCAGGACCAGAGTTTGTCTGGGTATCTTTTTCTACACACAGATTCCACCACAGTGTCTTCATATTGGTGTCCAAGTGTGTAATTTTCGTCTCTGTTTTACCTCTGTTACTACCTATACTACCGGCTGACCTTGCCAAACTCTTTCTCTTTCCACAATCACTCTTGTATATTTTACACGGACAGACAGGCATCTTGTCTTGGAGAGGCTGTGAAAAGAGGCTGGTGAAGCATGGCGAAGCTGGCGTCAAACCAAGGACTGGCTACAAACATTCAATTTCTCTCATTCTTAGAAAACATGATACAGAAACCAGATATTTCCCAATTTGATGCAGTAGTGACACAGATGGATGGTTTCTTTAATATTTCTGTTTTGGGCCGGCCAGCATATGAGGAGTTTGTCGATGAAGTAGAGAGAAGAATAAAGAAGACTGTAGTGTCTGTGAAGGGCAATCTAAAGGTTAAACAACACATGACTTTAGGCGTGTCGCTGTAGCTAAGCTTGCTTCCTTTCTGTAGAGTAACTGGTAGCTTGAGTCACTACATTTTCAACACTGCTTGTGCATTTATGTAGGACACTAAAGGACAAAGACAAGCAAAAGTATCTGAGACCCTGTGATGAGAATGAGTCTATGGAGGATTAAGGGTTTCCCATCATGCCTGTCTGGTGAAACTTCCTACTGAAGGTATCTGGAGAGTATGTATGAAAATGTTGTTTGTAGCTCCTTCACAGAACCTCAGTGAAGATTGCATCTTCTGGGACTACAGCTAGGAGTGCTTACTACCAAAAAAATTCAACATATAGAGCAAATAACAGAGAGAAGCATAAATCTGTCTCCCCCTCAGCTTCATATGTGTTATGTGGGGCAAGACGGGGATTAAAAATATTGATCGTTGCAGAGGAGTGGGGGGAGGGGAGCTGTGTCCCTGCACCTTAAACATGAGAGGGGCTGTTGTGCGTCTGGCCTCATGATGTGTGACTTCAATTGGTTCCATAGTGTCTCTTTACCATAGAAATAGCCTGAAATGAGCTCTGTTCATGCATGCAAGAGCGTGTATTTGCATGTTTCTGAGTTTGCACGCACGCCTCAGTATATTTCACTCACAAGAGGGTTTTTCAGACATGCATCTTCATTCCTGAATCCCTGTAAGGTATCACCACCTGACGGGTCCCAAGGCGACGGAGCTCCCGCCTGGCTCTGATTATCTTAAAGGAGATGCATTGCATATGTAAATGTCCTGTTTTGGTAAGAGCTGGCTGCTGCTCAAGAGGAAGAAAAAACAGGCCCTCAGCATTGATCTGCCCCGCTGCATTTAGTCTGGGTTAAGTGTTCAGCTTCCATTAGGACAAAATTCATGCAGGGGTTTGTATAATTATGCCAAAGTCAATCCCCATTACTCCTTAGCGCTATCGAGCAGCTGCTTACTTTAATAAAAACACATGTCAAATTCAGGGAGGAGAGCCGTGTCGTGTATCTGTGTGTGTCTGTTTGTGCATATTCTTGTGTTTGCACAACATTTGAATCAATACACAGAGGAAGGAGGCATTAAAGCAGCTAACCAGTCACAGGGAGAAGAGGAAGAAAGCAGACCTTGTGCACCAAATATTCTGTCAACTCCACAATCCTTTCAATCAGAGCAACAAACAACTCTTTCAACATTTGTCTCTTTCTCCCCGAGGACATGATTCCTCTTCTGCCGCTGCTTACTGGAGACCATCAATCTGCAGCATCTCCCTGTTGCCCTTCTTTCATCATTCCACTTTTTTCCCTTCCAATGAGAGCTTTCAAGCCTGACCTTTGTGCACTCAGAAAGGACCGCTGCGGGTAACAAAGAGCGTCGACCAATCACAGATGGGCCTGAGTGGCCTTGGGTATGTGAGGCTCATTCTTGATGACACAAGAAAGCCTGAAATGGATTTTAGGATTTTAGATGAGAACTCTGCACACATGTACTTATGTGCAAGAGCGTGCTTGAATGTACCTGCTATGGTTTATCCCGTCATCATCTCTGAGTAGACGACGAGGTTGGCATACTTAAGATCATGCTGTCTCTTTGCTCTGCAGAGCTCCTTGCTGCCTGAGCTTTGATTGAAATTAAACTTAAAAGTACACTTTCACATTTTGAGTTATGCCATCTTACTTAGAGCTACATTGCTAGACTGATAAAACTCCAGACTGTGCATGGTAAATAAAACTAAAGCTGCTATCTGTTTCATGTCTTTGTGCTAAGCTAAACCATCAGACTGCAGACACTAGCTTGATATTTACTGAAGACAAAAGTGGTATTCATCCTCTCCTTTAACGCTCACTCTCCTTTGCCTTTGCTGCAGAGCGTGAGGTTTCTGACTAGTGCTTTCCAAAAGAGGCGAACTTGCATGCAATCTAGAAAGAAAAAGGGAAGCAGATTAAAAAGAAACAAACTGAGGATTCATTAACAAAATCAGAAGCTAACAGATACATTGCACTGTTCCAGTCACTTTCAGCATGTTGACTGAACAAAAACACTACAAGTTGCCTGACAGTAGAGACAAATCACACATTCATGCTTAGATCTTGCATAGACTGCAAAGTAAAGGGTTGACAAATCTCCAAAGAGAGCATTCACTCACACCAAGAACAGTTCTTTGGTTGGAGTTTAAAATGAGCTAAGTTATGAGGTAGAGTTGACCCCGTCTGTAGCAGCTGATAGCCTCCTTCTGTTCTGGTTCACTGGCTGCTTTTTCAACAAGGGGCTGAACGGACCGGCATCGCCTGAGGGTGACACACAAACTGTTGAAAAGTACCTCATTCAACACCCTCTCCGAAAAACTGAACTATCCCTTCAAGTTCTATTTTCTTAATCTTGTGGCACATTTTTTGGCCAAAAACCTACAAAACAGACTTTATAACAGCGCTGGAGAGGAGCAAGAACTCCAAACAGAAACTAATTCTGTTAGAGAGATAGATAGATCGATCGATGGGATAATAATGTGTTACACTTTTAACTCTGGATGCACAGCTTCAGGTAGGAAATCATACAAACTGTTTGAGAGCAACAGTGATCGAAGGCACTGAAGAATAAAAATGCCAAAGAGAAGATGAATGAATCAGTTGACTTTTCATGACTGAAACAAACCAAGGACGGCTAGTAGTCGTCTTTGTGACACTTTCATAAGTTATCTTAACCTTCCAGTGAAAGATGTTCTCAGGGATCGAGTGCAATAGTTGTTAAAGAATTCGTATGAAAATGCTGGAAATGTAAGTAAGTGTCAGACCAGCTGCTGGAAAACGATTGTGATCAACCCTCTCATTTATAAATGAATACGTACGTCCTGCATCCTGCACCATCTGGACTCCCCTCAAACCTATGCATGGATCTTGTTTGTGGACTTCAGCTCAGCGTTCAACTCCATCATCCCTGAACACCTCAACCACAAGCTGGCCCAGCTCACTGTGCCAGCTGTCAGTGGATCATCAGCTCCCTGACTGACAGGAAGCAGCAGGTGAGGCTGGGGAACATCACTTCTGGCACCTGGTCCTCGAGCACCGGAGTTCCCCCAGGGTGTGTTCTCACCCCACTGCTCTTCTCCCCTAACACTTATGACTACACCTCAGGGGTCCTGTCTGTCAAACTCCTGAAGTCTGCAGACGACACAACTGTCATCGGTCTCATCTGGGACGGTGATGACTCTTAATAGAGAGAGGAGGTGGATCAGCTGGTCCTCTGGTGGGTCAGAACCATCTGGAGCTGAGCCCACTCAAAACTGTGGAGTAGACAGTGGACTTTAGGAGTCTGTTTGAGAGCATAAAACTGATCTAGTGCAACAGAGAGTCAAAATGTTTGGAGGCTCTGTTCATGGAAACGTGCCACAGAGTGTGCAGGCAGGTTTCTAGGCGAAGCGAATGCAGAGTTGGAAGTGTACAGTGAAGTATCGGTGTGTCAGACTGAACTGTGATGACTGCCACAAGAGACCGAGCTGAAACTGATCGCATTAGAAGTGAGGTGCAGAGCTGTCCTACTCGTCTCTCTGTCGCAGGTTTTCCTCCCGCTGCTCCTCCTCCCATCTCTCTCGACACTCTACCTTCATCCCAGGTTTGAAGCGGCTGCAGGCCGTCTCTGATGATGATGATGATGATCTGGTTTCCTCTGACGCTCCTGAGAGGTTTAACTGCAGCTTAGGCAGGATGAAGATAAGTAGAGTCAGAGTCTTAAAGGTGAACAGCCTTTATCATTATGAAGTTAATGTAATAAATCAGAAGTATTTGTCATCTTGAGGTTGGAGCTAGCAGAGGTTTTGTCGTTTTTTTGGTATCTTAGCTGGATTACTGCCAACCAACATCTCTTAACACACAAACTGTTTCCATTTTTGCCACATTTTGAAAAGGGAGTTTAAGTTTGTCATACATCCTAATTTGATCATTGTAACTAGTGTTAGAAGGAGTGGCTCTTTTAAAGATTTTTCGTGAGTTATTGTTTAGGTGTAAGGTTAAAAAATGAACCATAAGTTAGCTTAATGTCCTATCGGTGTTAAGGTTTCCTGACGTCCTGATTTTTGGAGCAACACTCCGAACTCAAAAGCTGGTTTAAACAATTCATTGTGCAATATGCAGAGGAGGAGGTGGGCAGGCAGGCGAATTGAAAAAAACACTATGCAGTTTCTCATTAAACAAAATAAAAATAAACCTTGAATGCATAATTCAAGAGGCCGACTGTTACCACTGTTGGAGAGCAGACAATCAAAAGCTGGTGTTCTTATACTGCAGGCCTGATTGTGGATGGAAGGCAGGTGTGAAGCAAGGAGGAGGAAGTGGATTGGCTTGACCAGGTAACGAGGAGGCAGGACTGGAGAATGATGAGCCACGCCTACCACACAGACATGCACAACAAAGAGAGACAGACAGTGAGAACAGACCAATACAGGGGGATGAAAAGCTCATCTTATGACAATACAACCCAAAAACATCAATCGTCCCTATGTTCTCTAGTGTCTTCGTCTTTGGGAAGAGAAAACAGCTTCTTCTCAAGCAAAAGGACACTTATGAACAGCTCTCTGCTTCATACTGAACCAACAAAGTGCAGGACCGAGGAAAAAGACGACAAAGCTGTCGGGCGGACTAGTCCTTTGAATTATGTCAGGTTCAGGCAGAGTCTCAAAGTTCTCCAGCAAGCTGCTCAGAGAAGCTGGAAATCACATCTGGGGATTGCGCCAACATCTGTGCATCCCATGATATGCAGGAGGTGCAGCAAAACTCAATGTTCATCAGGTGTTTTGAAAAAAAAGAACATACCAAACATGGCAAATTAAAAGTAGGGCCGAGCTTGGGAACACGATAATCTGGACTGAAGAATAGATCCAATCCAGATTCAGTAAAACCCATCAGTGACATTTGACTTGTCTTCCAGTGCTCAGGGGAACTTCTCATCATGTTTGAGAGCAAGCAGAGCCATGACTTCTCCACCCCTCCTCCATTTTTTTCCAAACAACCTGCTCTCCTTTGTTTCTTCAGGTTAGCTAGCTGGGGCTAATTAGTGAGTTGCATAGCAACAAGAACAATGATGAACGCTCCTTGAGCCCTCTGAGCTCCTGCTCTCTCTCTCTCTCTCTCTCTCTCTCTCTCTCTCTCTCTCTCTCTGTTGCTATGAACCTCTCGGCTCATCTCAGGGAATGAGGTCGATCGAATCTCAGCCGGCGTGATGGTCACTACATCGCCTCCCTGTGACCCCGCCCCTCTATGAAATATGTGATGAATGTTGCCTGCATTCTTATGAATCCATACCGCTCCTGATTCTCACTTCATCTATTTCTCCTGACGTCTCTGCAGCTCTGTAATTACTGGAGGCTTAATTAGTCAGAGAACAAAGGCAGCTTGACCTTCTCTGCAGGATCAGGCAGAAAGCAGATGCTGCATATTTTGGTGTTTTTCCTAAAATAACTCAACAAGCTCCATAACTCAGACCGAACATACAGATTAGATACCTTCACTTTAACTCTCTGAAGTCATTCAGTCTGTTCCAACAGGGGGGGAAAAGCCTGATCTGTGTTTTTGAGAATCACAGGTGTGCTCACCTCCGCAGAAAAGACAGCAGGGATATCCTTGCTATCTCCCTCGTGCTCACAAAGACAGTAATTACCCAGAAGGCCATTCAATTAAAGGAGGCCGTGCACCTACATGGCTTGTCACAAAAAAAGGAATCGTGGCTAATTAAATGATTCAACCCTGGCCTCGAGGCTGCCGCGCTGGGATGCAGCCACACACAGAGGAGGTGAGAGGGGGGTGAGACGCTGCAGGTGAGAGCAGACCTTCAGAGACTCCATGCACAAAGAAAGCGGTTCATAATTGTTTTACATTTGTCGTGCTCAGGAAACTGTGCTGTGGTTTTGATAACATGCATCAAGGGCTCTATGATTCCCGCAATGCAGAAAACACAGATTAAATCAAAAGATGGAGTATCATGGAATTTGCTGAAATGTGGGCATGACTTACACAAAAAAAATTGAGTTTTTCCCACCAATCTAAGTGTTTTTCACAACATTGGAGCTAAGTGAAAGGATGAAAACTGGGGCCATCTGAGACATTAAAGTCAATGTGTCACAATGGGGGAAAACCTTAAGGAGGACCCAGGTGCAGATCTTAAAAGAAAAAGGTTTTAATAAACAAAAGGTGCAAACAAAACTCACTTAAATGTCCAAAAACTAAATCCAAAAGGACACGCTAGGGAAACACAGAGACACAGAACACAGGAGAGACGGACACAGGGAAGATGAACACACTGAACACAAGGAGGACGTACAATGATCCAACCAGGGACAGGGGAAACAGAGGAACTAAATACACAGAGTAATCAACACAGGAGTGAACACAGGACACAGGTGAAACTAATGAGGGTAATCAAAAAAGAAGGGAAGCACACAAGGAAAGACAGTAACTAAACTGGAAACACAGGGATCAGAACAAAACAGAGAACACAAGACATAACTAAGAAACACAAGAAAGTACAACAAGGGACATGGATCACAAACAAAAGGGACACAAAGAATAACTAATACAGAATAAACACAGGAGAAACCAAGACATGAAACACATGGGAAAACTGGACTAAACAGACTCACGACACAATGTTCATTCACAGCAAATAAAACAAGCTTATCAGGTTTGGAAAGAGGAGCAACCAAACAGAGACATTGACGTCTGCAGTATATTTCACAGCTTTCCTTCCTCACTCTATGGACAACCATCCGATTATAAATGTCCTTTTTTCATCCATCATGGAGTCATGTTGCAAAATTAAGTTCAGAGTTCACCTGTTTCTGGTAGGTCTTGGTTTGACTGTAAATAAGTTGCACAAAGACTCACTCTGATTTACGTCAGTTGCATAATTCTTGAAAAGAAACCAGTTTCTTGTGATTTACTTACGGGTCTTTAAGCAAAATAATACCATGATGCAGATTTATAAAAAGGAAAAGTCGAGCTTCGTCAGGTCTGAGCTCAAGAGGAGAAGAGAGCGATGATTGATACATTCTGATGCATTGCAGGAAGTTTGGAAATCTAATTGTTGATCCACAGAGTCAAGAAAATGTGCCATGGAGGAATTGCTCTCCACACTTGCATACAGATGTCTGCTGGTAGAGATAAATGAATCATCATTAGATGACCAACAGGAGACTGGATGTCATCACATCACAGAACTGTATTTCCTGCATACTTAAAAGCCTGATATGTGATTGGTCAATACAGCTTGGACTACAAACATACTGCAAACAGAAACCAGAGTGTAGCAAGCACGGACAGGGAACTACATTTTCTCCCCAAGTTTCTTGAAATAAATATTTCATCTTGCTTGATGAGGCTTTTAAATTCTGTTACTGCATTGGCAAACGTTTTAACTCATTACAATCAATCAAGTCCTTTTTTTGGCTTGTAATACCTTCATATAGGATTTAAATCTGGACTTGTCAGGGGAATGTGCTTTATATCAAGTTTAATGAGATTATTTTGACTGGTAATGTGACAAATACGCTCAGAAAGATTTGATTTAGCAGAGTACTAAACTTCCAGACTCTGAGAACTGCTTCTATGTTTTTAAGCAAAAATCTGTGAACAGAATTAAGTGAGTATTAAATGGTTATTTGTTATTGTGATGGCTGATTCCAGGGTTGTTACTTTTTCTCTTTAAAGCTCACACAGACAGGAAGACGTGGCGTTATCTGGCTCCATCTGCAGACTCCCTAACACACATTAAAAAGAAATGACTGATCAGAACATTTTCTCAAACTTGCCGTGGTGGAGCCAAGTTTCTCATTTAATCAATACTGTGTGCATGAGAGGAGGATGTTGCATTCATCTTTCATATCCTAGTGTTTGTGTGTATTTATAATTTAATCTGCAGAACAAAGAGCTGCCTCATTCACTTCATCCAGACTTCAGACACTTTCACGTCCTCTGCTCAGATGTTTTGAAATTCAGCGTGCGTGTTGGTAGAAGGAGAGCGGCTGGATAAACAACTGTGACACCGAGGTTATCATACTCAATTAAGCCGCCATCGCTGAGATAGAAACCGATCTTTTGTCATGTGAGGCTGAGGGGCCGAGGGCAAGCGGCGTCTCATGTCGAGTGGCTGCTGTTAACTCTCAGG
This sequence comes from Notolabrus celidotus, assembly GCF_009762535.1. Classification (NCBI taxonomy): domain Eukaryota; kingdom Metazoa; phylum Chordata; class Actinopteri; order Labriformes; family Labridae; genus Notolabrus; species Notolabrus celidotus. Next base: position 4,310,477 of record NC_048274.1, read on the forward strand.
GCAAACACAATCAGCACTGCTTGCCAACTACAACAGCTGTAGTGTGTCAGAGTGAGCCAGGGTGTGTGTGTGTGAGTGTCTGTGTGTGTGCCAGGGGTTTGCGTCATGGGGTAAAGGAAGAAACGCTGGCGCCAGCTGACTGCTTCATGAAACAGAGGGAGAAATTCTTCAGGGTTAAAGGGAAATCTTCCTAAGAGACGCTGAATGCTGCTTTATCCCTTCCATTTATTTAGTGTACAGAGTGTGTGGAGCCAAAATGTGTTGTTTTTCTGTTATATAGCAGCTTATGTGTTACATTAGATCAAATAAATGGACATTTTTAGTCAGCTCAAAGATTTGTGTTACAGTCAGGTGGTTAGTTGGTTAGTTTGGAGGTTAGAGACCTTTTTTGAACCAGGCTGCAAACATAAGAATGGACATTTTATATGGGATCTAAAGGAGATTCCTTGGCTTTTGCACCCAGCCTCTAGTGGTAACTTAGGGAACAGCATTCTTTTTTTGCATCTCCACATTGGTTCCATTTTTCAACGACAGAGGTCTCTACTTGCTAGCTTCCTCTCCATTTAGACAGATTTATTTGGTGAGTCCTCTCTTGGGTAATATATGTCTAGCTGCATTAGGGCCTATGTCCACTAACAGTGTTTTCTTTTGCCTATTTTCCATACAAACAACAATGCAGTTCATCATTTTCATCACTCTGTGATTTGCAAACCCTAAATGCAAAAATACCCTTTGAAAATCTAGCAAAACAACCCTCAGTGTCATTTGTTTCTTGTCATTGCACTCTCAGTTGGAAAAAGTTCACCTTTCGAACTCTTCTGCACTCGTCAGTGTCACTTTGCCATCACTGACCAATCAAAATCAAGAAGGGGCGGGACCTCTAATATCAACCTTGTCAATAACAATTGCAGAGGTTTGTACAGAGGATAAACTAACCAGACTTGTTCTCCAGGGACAATTTCTAAGTTTAGAGCTACTGCTAAAGCCAGGCCTTTCACCTTTTGAATGTTTTCACATTTACTTGTAAAATTTCCATTGAACAAAAGCAGATTTAAAGCATTCAGAGTATTTATAACAGACTGAACAGTCACCACCAAGGGGAGTGGAAGTGTTGTGTGACCACTTTTTTTTTTTTTACCTATCAACAGTAAGCTCTGACTGAGGTCATGGGCAATATTGGCAGTGGACCTAGGCCCTTGTTTTGTCACACTAGCCTTCAGACTGGCATCTGGACCAGCAACAGCTTCAGTGTTAACGACCAGCCAGGCCTCTGACAGAGCCAGTTCATGCTGCAGCTGGTGAACCCTTGTTCCTATAAACCAAGTTTCTGCCAAACTTCAGTCGTTCCAGCGCGCCCTCTGACCCTCCCCGTGCAGTGGTTGGCATCCTGGTCGCTGGCTGCTCCCTCCCTCTAAACGCAGCCATAATGCTCTCCCATATGGCAGCATCATCTCCTGCTGAGGGACTCCTTCCCCTCTATTAATACACACAGTGTAATAAAGGGCTCAATTGAATTAATCAGCTTGAAGACATTAATCAGACATTAATGAAGTATTGACCTCTGCTCTGCACTGCTGTTCATCGTGTCTGCCTGCCTGTTTACGTCTGCAGACGTATCGACCTGCTGCTTGGCTTCGTCAAAGCTTTTTCTCTGATGGTTGAAAATCTCCTTTTTCTCAGTGAACTGACTTGAAAGCTGAAGCGGCTGCAGACTATTCTATTTGATAAACCAACAACAACTGTAAGAAAACAAAGGCCCCACATGGGAAAATAGATTGAGAAAACAGACGTGTCCAACACAAATATATAAACTGATACTGGGCTTTGGTCACACTGCTATCCCAACCCCCCTTCTCCCCTTTTATCTTTGGTAAACTCAGACTGGTTCAATAATTCTGGACAGCAAATAACATATACAATGCATTATTCTAAAGATCATATCTTAGTCACAGATGTGGTGGTTAGAAAAGCTATTCCAGTCCAATTTATATGAACAAATCTCAGTCGTGTCACGTCACAACGAAAGGATGCAACATGGTATATATGATACAAAATGAAATATATGAAATTATAGGATACAGTATGATACGATCTGATATGAAACTATACAATTAGATACTAAACAAAAAGATACAAATAGATATGATATGAATCAGAATCAGAATCAGAAATAACTTTATTCACAATGTATCTCAAAAATACAAAGAATTTGACTCATAAATAGACACACACTAAAAATCAAGTACTGATAAAAAATATATAATATATATATATAAGTACAAAAGGCACGAGTGCAATAAAGAAACAATAGACAAACATGATAACGTGCAATAGTGCAAAGATGAAGGTGGCTCTGTCCATGAGGTAGCTGGTTTATGACACAGTGTTAAGTGTTCATCAGTGTGACGGCCTGGGGGAAGAAACTGTTCCTGTGTCTGGATGTTTTTGCGTACAGAGCTCTGTAACGCTGGCCGGAGGGGAGGAGTTTGAAAAGTGAGTGTCCAAGGTGTGAGGGGTCTGCAGAGATGTCCTGGATGGAGGGCAGGCTAAGTCTGTTCAGCTTATGATTTCTAAACCAAAACACCAGATTTGGCGCCAAATATGCAATAAATGTATCTCACAAGTCAGGATAACAACATATTATTTAATCATTCTTGTTTTGTGTCATATTTAAACAGCATCTGATTTAAACACTTCTGTACAATCTGTGTAACAATCTGATTTATTTATGCCAATCATTCCACATGTTTGTGACAGTTTTTCCTTTCTTTGTTGATGTGAATTTTCTGTAACGCTGACATTTCTGATTATTGAGGATTTTAATTCAGTTGTTTTTTTAATCAATGGATAATGGGACATTGTTGCCCAGTCGCTGTGATTACAGTAATTTTCTGTACTGATCAATGAGGCGCTCACAAAAGGACAGCTAGAAAAGAGAGAGACCGGAGAGGGAAAAATCAGGAAGGAGGTAAATTATATACGATTAGGCAAACGCTGCTTGGTCTGTGTGCCGATGTAAAGAAACAGCCGAGGTACTAATCTTCTCCCGTCATTCAGAGGATCCACTCGTGATTATCACGTATTGTTAGCGGGGTTGGAGGGTCAAACTCTCACAGTTCAATCAGATTCCTTTATAACTCAGAGATCCCTTTAAAGCAGAATGTAAAGAGGAACGACGGCATCTTTCAAACCTGCAGGGAAACACTTGACTTCAAAAGTAATTAGAAGAGCCCTGTGAACCTTTAATTTAATCAAGTTTAACATTTACATCTAAGTAGATTAAAATCAAATCAGTGCCTCTGTGATTTGCATGCAGAAGTATGTTCCATATTTAACCCTTTCTTTGAGGAAGTGTTTATTTCCATCTCTCTGAAGACCTCAGGAGCATTTTTTATCTCAGTTTTCCAAACATTTCCTACAAAGACACTAAAAAAAACCCTTTATTAATCAAACATTTAGTCTAAAAAGATGTTAAATGAGGTCACATGGGAGAGATGAGCGCATGGAAAGCATGACTCTGATACACAGAATAATTTCACTGTAACTCCTCTGCTGCCAAATGAGCTCCAGATTACAATAATACCACCGATGGGCAATTAAGTCCATATAAACAGAGCATGCAGAGTGCTGGCACCAGGGTGAGCCACACACACACACACACACACACACACACACACACACACACACACACACACACACACACACACACACACAGGTTGTGTCAGCCTTCACCGCGTCTCGCCCTGTATCCGTCAGCAGCAGACGAAGGTTAACCTGACAAACACCCAACACCACCCGCAGCTGCCTGAGAGACGAGAATTGATGCAGCCGGCGCTGTGACAGAGCTAAAACTGTCCCCCACACTGAGGCATGAGGGGTGAGAGAGCATCACAGAGAGAGAGAGTGAGAGAGAGAGAGAGAGAGAGAGAGAGAGAGAGAGAGAGAGAGAGAGAGAGAGAGAGAGAGAGAGAGCATGAGACCAAACAGATTTCCCAATCACAGACACTGAAACTTTTTTTGTTGCTGCACTCACCTAGGTTTTGATATGCATGTAATTTTAAAGCTCCTGTGAGTAGTTTTTTTTTTAGCTTCTTTTTTAGCTTCTTGTGAAACACACTGTGATTTTCTGCATGCAAAAATTCAAAATGTGTGAAGTGTTCAGTGTTGAAAGACAGGAGGGGATTTTTCACGCTTCCTACACGTGGAGGACAAACTTAACAGAGACAAAAGGTAGTTTGTCCACAGGAGGTGCCAGATCAATGCAAACTGAAAACTCTTTAAAGGAGCCCCTGGGACCAGCTCTTAGTTATGCTGCTATAGGCTTTGACTTCTAGGGGAACAGACACTTTGAGTTCCTGAGCTCCCTTGTCTCGTAGGTTCCTCTGGATCTCTGCCGTAGATGTGCCAGACTCCAGCTGCTACAACTACTACTATCCGTCTCACCACTACCATCTCTCTCTCTCTCTCTCTCTCTCTCTCTCTCTCTCTCCCTCTATCCCTCTCTCCAACACGGTCTCAGCAGATGTGTGTCTAACATGAGTCTGGTCCTGCTGGAGGTTTCTGCCTGTTAAAGGAAGTTTGTCCTTGCCACTGTAACTTGCTAAATGCTGCAAAGTGCTCTGCTCATGGTGGATTAAGATGAGATCAGACTGAGTCCTGTCTGTAAGATGGGACTGGATCTTATCCTGTCTTGATGTTGGGTCTTTGTTAATAATAGAACATAGAGTACGGTGTAGACCTGCTCTGTTTGGAAAGTGTTTTGGGATAACATCTGTTGTGATTTGACGCTTTGTAAATAAAGATTGGCTTCACTTTTCACACACCAGAGATTGAAGCTTGATTGGTGTCTGCTCTTTCTTTTAAATCCTGTTGATTTAGTATTAGGCCTGTTTTATTTTGTTGCCTCAGTGAAGCATAGATTGCGAAAAACACCCAATAATAGAGGTTAAAGATGGAGATATTGATGTTTTCTCTTTGTACTGCTGATGCTGACCTGTTCATCAATAAATGGATGTATTGATCATCATCCATGTGTCTTAACACTCCTAACAGAAGGATGATTAACATTCAGTTTTTTTAGCATGTTAGCTTGTGAAGTGAAATCCTGATGATTGCAGAGACACAACATGTGCAGTGGCATTAAAGCGCCCGCTCACATTCACACCCACACTAAGAGGTTGATGAACGCAGCGGAGCAGCCGTGTCTCCTCCTGCTCATCTGTGGCCCATGTTAATATGATTAGACTGGATTATGGTAATGTGCGGGGGGATCTGGTGGGTGTGGGGCGATGCTTTGCCGCTCTCGTTTCGGGGAATACTTAATTGGTTGGGTTGCTTTGATGTTGTGGTGATGAGAAGAGGGGGTTGGTGGGAACGGCTGGCGAAGGCACCCAACAACTCAAGCCCGTTTTATTTTTGGCCTACGAGGGATCTGAGCTGGCAAGAGTGAAAAGGAAGGAAACCTGATGAAACCAAAGAGAAAGGATGCAGATCTGGAGCTCCAGCCATGTTTTGGATATTCAGATAACAAGTGTGGGAGAAACAGGAGACAGATTTTTATTCTCTCCTGCTGAGGGAGGCATCCAGTCATCTGTTGATCTCCTCTCTTTGGCTTTTGTTTATGATCTGTTACCAATCCTTTAAATCCTCTGACTGTAAATGTGATTGAAAATGTCCTTTTTTCTGCTCTTGTGAAGCACAGATCAGCCAGTGGAAGTTCAAACACAGGAAAGGAAACTATGAAAACACAAAGCACTGGGTATCGAGTCAGTGATCTATGAATCCCAGGGGATTAAATCATTCAAACATTATTTTATAAATCAACCTTTAGACTACGATGTGTTTGTGCTCTATCAGTTTTCATCTCGGTGGTCACACAGGTAAGAAAAGCTGCTGTACAAAGTCATGACTTCTGATTGTGTTGATTGTGTAGCCTGACCACAATCAGAGCCAGCAGGTGTTCGGCCTTTAGAAGTCAAACACCTGCTGTGATATAGAGCTTTACAGAAAGCCTACATATATTTACCTGGTAAATAAGGTCCGAACGGCTCTTATAAGTAGGCCAACCCTGTTTGCAGCTGTGTCGACTATGGTCCAAACATTACATCTCTGTTATATTTAAAAAGAGTGATATGGGAATGAATGTTGTGGTTAAAGTTAAGTCAAACTAAAACATCAGACTTTGTAAATAAGTGACTGAAATATTTGGCGTTTAGCAGATGGCAAGTTCAAGTAGGAAAACTGTTTAGTAGTCTTTCATTCATTCACATCACTTGCGCTCCCCGTCCTTCTGGTGTTCAGCTAACTATGAGCATTAACTCATGCATGTTCTGAACCAAACCTCAACTTCTACCAGCCAATCATCTTGCTGCTGCCCAAAAATCGAATCTGTTCGCCTCTGTTCCGCTTTCAGTCATCGTTTCAATCCACCTCCACCCCTGTCATCTCCGGTCCACCTCATCAGTGTCCAGCTCCTCAGCTCATCCAGAATCCTTCACAACCATCACTGGTGTCTAGACGTCATGGGGGGAGGGAGGCTGTCCTCAGAATCAGAATCAGAATCAGAAATACTTTAAATCCGGGGAGGGAAATTCAGTCATTACAGAGCTCTTATAAACAGTATGTAAGAAAGTCAAAATACTAATAGAAGGAATAAAACAAGATTGAAATATGAATAAACTTTTTAACTGAGTCTTATTCTTATAATGGTTTTATTTATTTATTATCTAGTTCAAATTTTAGTCACCTTTATTCGATCTCATTTATTTATGTACTTATTCATTTTATTTTTTAAGTATAGCGCCTTATTTTCTTTTAGTTCTTTAGTTTTTTATTATCTTAGATATGTATTTTATTTTGGTGATTTTAATTTCCTGTGTTGAGTTTTAACATCTTTTACCTTCAGTGTTTCCTCATTAAGATATCATGAGAGCTTTTCCTCACTTCGTTCAGCAACTTCTTATTTATTTTATTTACTTATTTTATTATATATACATATATTATGTTCTTAACTTTAGGATTATGGGGTCAGGGCTGGGATTGTGATTAGGATGGGGGGGGGGGGGTCTAGTTTAGATCTTTTTCTTAGTTTATTCTATTTGAAGTTGTTTTCATGTACAGCACTTTGTGTTACAATGTCATTGTATGAAAAGCGCTTTATGAATAAAGTCTGATTGATTGATTGATAAAATAAAGATCACTAAAATTGTATAAAATAAAATAAGATACAATTATAATAATAAAGTATTTACAGAAGCACAGAATAGTAAGAATTTTTAATGTACAAAAATGCTGGGAATGAAGGAGATATGTACACAAGAATGTTAACAGTTCTTGTTCTGTGATCAGAGGGAGGAGTTGAACAGTCTGATGGCCACGGGCAGGAATGACTTCCTGTGGCGTTCTGTGGTGCATTTAGGGGGAAGGAGTCTCTCACTGAATGTGCTCCTGTGTTTCACCAGCATGTTGTAGAGGGTGGTGTATGTTGTCCATGATGGCGTGGAGCTTTGACAATGACTAATCCTGCTCTCGACCTTACTCCCCCTTCGGCACATGAAGATGACACAAAAGATCTTGCGCATCATGGTTATCCTTAGATAAAATTACTTGCCCAGGTGATTTGTATAACACTAACTAGTTTGCTTATGACTCCAGACTCGATCAAGAAGATTTAAAAGTTGGATGAAAACATTCAGGACTGGAGGAGGGTTTGAGGACGTCTCACATTTCACTGATAACCAAAGAATGAAAGACAGAGACGGAGCTTGATAAGTAAAAATCTTGCAATTTTATTTGCATATAAAGGCAGCTAAATATATCACAATGAACTGAAAGAGAGAACTAACATTTCCATGAAGAGGGTACAATCAGAGAAAGAGCGAGAGAGGAACAGAGCACAGAAAGAGCATTTACAGCGGCAGAGTTCAGACAACTATTGGCAACATTTTTTTGTGCTAGCAAGATTGCGTTTACACACAGTGCAAAAATTAGAAAAGAAAAAGCAATAAAACACAAAGACTATCAGAGTTACACTTTAAAGGACAACTTAACCATGTTTAGGCAGGCGCGTTGTTGGGAACAAGCAGCACCTGTTGGATTGTGACTCTGACTAAATTTCCTCTCTCATCAAAAATGAACGTTTACCCAAAAAACATTAAAGAAACGTCTGGCGGAGAAAAATGTCCATCATACAGGCGCAGACAGAAACAAAACGCACCAGATGTTCTTTTTTCAAACACAACTTTTAGTACAGATGTTTTACAACATGAATATATAATATATATTTATATATTTTATACATACATTTTCCAAATTAGATTAGAAATCAGTAATCGAGATGTTCGAGTGAATTTTTGGGGCTGTAATTTGATCCGTCCCTGCGTCAGTCGGGTGTTGTTCTGCGGGGATGATGGGTAATAAATAAGGACTCTTCTCTGAGCTCGCAGAGAGTGGGGGCTCTAGCTGAGAACATTAAAGCTAGTTTAAGGCAGCGTCCCTGTCAGCCAATAAGAAAAGAGGAACTGACGAGAAAAACGAAAAAAGAGCTAAACACAAAATATCAGATGATACAACATAAACAATGGCAACCATCGTCCGGCCAATGCAAAAAAACCAAACATAAAGAAATTGTACAAATTCACAAAGCATCATTTATCTTACAGATCTGACCAATATTTATCAAGAGCAAGATTGTTTAACCACAAAACCCCTCCGAAAGAAAGGAGAATACCGGTGTCACTCAGAGCTCATGTTCACAATCACCCCTCAAATACTCTCATCACACACCGGACTCATTGAAGATGCACGCATGTGATGCTGCTGAAATATGATAGTCTGGAGAGGACAGAGAATACAAAGTGTCTCACTGCCATGATTGTGAAACTTTTAGTTCTGTATTTACATAAAAAGACTGAAAAAGAAACAATAAAAGAAGATTTTTGAGACGTTTATTCTCAGTGGAACTCTTGGAATCTGGAAAAAAAACTCTCCTATCATTGCTCTGTCTCTCTTCTTCTTCTTCTCTTCTATTTTGAAGGACAATCTCAAAGATGAGATGGATTAACAAGAGAAAAGTGTAACATTGAGAAGCCAGCTTAGCATGATGGAATCACAGATTAGATGAATGTATTGATTTAATTGTATTCCATCTTCTTCCTTGTTCTAATCTTTATTTTAAAAGTCCTGTAAAGAGTTTTAGCTACTTATGAAACTGTTGATTGACTTCTACTGTGAAGACATTTTTAATGCCTGAATGAAACCACTGGTGATTCACTGCACACTGCTGAAACAAGAGATGTGCACGCTTATTTGACTGAATGTATGAATTAAGTAGAGATGAGTTGAGTGGAGTGATCCAGACTGAGTATGATTGAGAAACATCCCTTCAACTCTGCCGTCTGTATGTAAAAGACAAAGATCTGAGAGGAACCTGCACTGTTGGCACAAAAAGAAAAAACTAAAAACACCGGTATTCTCCTTTAACCCTCCCAGACAAACTCCCCTCCCCCACCCCGATGTCTCCAAATCTTCTCCACCTCAACAACAGCTTAGAGAAGATCAAAAGTTTGCAAAGAAACACTTAGAATTTTTTTTTTTTACTTGACATATTTATAGAAAAAATGTAGTTTATTCTGCTCCCTGTGACCCCCCCTCCCCCTCCCCGCCCTGCCCCCTCTGCCCCCCCACCCCCCCCTCCTCTGGTCTCAGGAAGTGGAGGGGTTGGGCAGGTCGAACACGATGGGGGGGTTTGTGGGCTGGAAGCTGACGGTGCAGGTTGACGCGTTGATGAACGTCGTGTAGCCGTCTGTCATGATCCCGTAGCCTGAGGAGGGAGCAACAAGTTAGATTCAATCACTCAAACATCAGTGTCAGAAACTCTGCAGTCAGGGAGGAAACTCAGAGGAATCATTCTCTTAAAGTGACAACACATATTTCTTTTCTCAGCTAAGTGAAGATTGACTTTATCTGAAGTATTTACAGATTTGACTTAAATCCTGAATGAGTATTTTGGTTTAAAACAACTTAGTTTAACAATAAGGTGAAATATATGTAAAGGATTTGTTAAATTTTGTGAATATTACACAAAAATTTCCTGAAAAAAAAAAATCATAAAATTATTAAATGAATGTAAAAAAGATTTCACAAAATGGTAAAAAATGTCATGAAAAAAAAGTCAAAAATATTTTTGCATTTAAAAAATTTCATGAAAAAAAAAGTCAAAATTTTTTTGCATTTAAAAATTTTCATTAAAAAAAGTCAAAAATATTTTTGCATTTAAAAAATTTCATGAAAAAAAAAAAGTCAAAAATATTTTTGCATTTAAAAAAATTCATGAAAAAAAAAGTCAAAAAAACTTTTTGCATTTAAAAAATTTCATGAAAAAAAAAAGTCAAAAATATTTTTGCATTTAAAAAAATCTATTTTGACGTTTTATTAATTGTTGCAATACCGGTGTCACTCAGAGCTCATGTTCACAATCACCCCTCAAATACTCTCATCACACACCGGACTTAGTGAAGACACATGTATGTGATGCTGCTGAAACATGATAGTCTGGAGAGGACAGAGAATACAAAGTGTCTCACTGCCATGATTGTGAAACTTTTAGTTCTGTATTTACATAAAAAGACTGAAAAAGGAACAATAAAAGAAGATTTTTGAGACGTTTATTCTCAGTAGAACTCTTGGAATCTGGAAAAAAAACTCTCCTATCATCTCTCTGGCTCACTTCTTCTATTTTGAAGGACAATCTCAAAGATGAGGTTGATTAACAAGACAAAGATGTAACATTGACAAGCTAGTTTAGCATGATGGAATCACATAGATTAGATTCATGTATTGATGCAAAATATTTTTGCATTTAAAAAATTTCATGAAAAAAAAAGTCAAAAATATTTTTGCATTTAAAAAATTTCATGAAAAAAAAAGTCAAAAATATTTTTGCATTTAAAAAATGTCATGAAAAAAAAAAGTCAAAAATATTTTTGCATTTAAAAAATTTCATGAAAAAAAAAAGTCAAAAATATTTTTGCATTTAAAAAATTTCATGAAAAAAAAAAGTCAAAAAATATATTTTTGCATTTTAAAAAAATCTATTTTGACGTTTTATTAAATGTTGCAAATGTTGCATTTAGTGATTTTTTTTCTTTACATTATGTCATGTTTGTGGATTTATAAAATGTTTTTGCCATTCATAAAGTGTTCTTCGTGGTTGTGAAATGTTTGTGCAATTGCCTCCAGACCTCTCTAAACAAACAGCTCAGTGTTGTTCCTGTGAAGTCAAAGAACCATTTCCTCCATTGTACAAACTTCAGTCTGAAAGTGAAATGTAAACTACAGCAGATATTTCTGTGCTAAATCAAAAAGTTGAAGTAAGCCGTACCTTCATGTATGCCTCCAAAGGCGTGAAGTTTGGGTCTGACTCTCTTCTGGACCGTGTTGAGCAGCTCAACGCAGCCGACCCGCTGAAGCTCTTTAGGAACCCAATCTCTGAAACCTGCACAGACAGAAAGAGAGAGAGTCATGAAATTTAATAGAACATTTTTTCTTTTGCAAAATACTTCAACAGTTGCATGAAACTATTGTTGTGTAAGCTTAATGCAGTAGTTGTTTATTATAAAACTACAACTATAGCAACCATCTCTCCTGATACCTCTTATCTTGATGAACACTTTTTCTAGGGTCAGTCTGAAACTTCACTGGGAGCTCATTTTATTGATATATGATAAAAAGCAATTAAGTTTTTCTTAACTTTTCAAAATCATGTACTTTAAATGATACAATATCTGATATTTTTATGTTCTGTAGTATTAAAAAGCTAGACCCAAAGATGGAGAACGAGCAGTGAGCAGATCTAAGGGAACATTTGTAAACAAATCCAAGGTTTGAAGATTTCAAGATCTTGATTCTGAACCAGGTGAATTAGTGAAAACCTCAGAACTTCTGTGACTGCATTATAAAAAACCCATTCATCTAAAAACCTTCCAACAGTTCAAACATATTTCATCATTTATATTTCCTCCACTGAAGTGCCGCACAGATTTTTCCCCATTTTGTCTCTTCCAGTTTAGGAGAGCCATCCCTGATCCTCAGCCCCCCTCTTAGCCCCCCCCCCCCCCCCCCCGCTCCTCTGCCTCTGCTCTTTCTCCAATCGTTTGCAGCGTCTGTCACACGGGAGCAAAATCGAGTTTCCCTGCAATCAAACAGCCACAGCGGCTGCCGCAGCAGCAACAGCAGCAACCCTCCGTAGGCGAGAGGGAGGAAATCACTCAATAAAGCCAGATGGAGAGCGAAGAAGGGGAACAAAAAAACACGCTGGGAAAAACAAGCGAGGCTCAAACAACTGGAGGGAAAACTGAATCAGACTGGAATAAAAGAAACCAAACAATATGAATTTCTTTTTCATGAAGTCAAACACAAATATTGAATCTCAGAGCGTGTTGGAGTGTTCCTTTTAGATAAAAACTGTGTGGACACAAAGCACACACACACACACACACACACACACACCTGCACACACCGCCTGCTGCCGCGCCTCCAGTGATTTCTTACAGATTTCGAATAATGAGGTACAAGCTCATTAGCTATGGTGATGAGGGGCTGTGATTGGTTAATTGGACTCACCGAGCGGAGGTCCGTGGGTCATCAGGATGTCGATGCCTTCAGGGACGAGGTTCCACTTATCCAGCAGAGACTGACCCCGGGGCAGGTTGAACCCCCAGCCGTTAAACCACGGAGTCCTGCAGAGACGGAGAGACAGAGATCACATTATCATCCGGCTCAGGGGAGCAGCTCCAACATGAGGAAGGTTTAAAGAAAATCCATATCAGGAGGCTAAATATGCATCCGGATGGTTTCAGCATGTCGTTGTCATACAGCTGATGCAGAAAGTGAAGCAGTCTTTAAATACAACGTTTCTTTCGCACAGCAAACCAAAGCAAAGTTTCCTCCTCAGTCGAGTGTCTTGTGTTAGGAGTGAAGAGAAAAATCATTTAGGTTACATTTTTAAATTTAGAGAAGAATTTCAAGGCTACACCTCAAACTAAAATAAGACAGCAGGTTGTCAGGAAGGTTCACACAATGTTTAAAATTCCAACTCTCTTCTATTATAAAGCAGCTGCTGGTGTTTAGTTTGCAGGGTCTGTTCTGTGTGTGTTATAAAAATATTCAACCTTCTTTTGTTGGTTTAAGGGAGAGAGCTACAAAAGAAGAAAGTTTGGGCAGACAAACTTTCAAAATGTGAAGTCAGTGCAAAGCTGTGATCACGAGACGGCAAGTTTCTTGATTTTGTGACCTCAAGGAAAAACTCTGGAACTGTTTTCCTTTTTTTAAGTTATATTTTTGGGGCTTTTACACCTTTATTTATAGAGGAGAGGACAGTGGATAGTGTCGGAAACTGGGAGAGAGTGGGGGAATGACTTGCAGGAGAGAGGCTGCAAGCTGGATTCAAACCCAGGCCACCCTTGATGTGGGTGCACAACTTAACCATTAGGCTAAGTCCACATCCTGGAAGAGTTTTTTGAGAGTGTGTTTCTATCTGTGTGTTTAACTCGTGGCTCAAGCTCATATCTGATCTAAAGAAGAAAATAAATCACAGAATCCAAGCACCAGGATGTAAACGTGTTTATGTCTGCTGTACAGATTGTCGTTTTTGAATTGGTGTGTGTGTGATTTCCTGTACTTCCGGAGCCAGCCTCAAGCAGACACTTGAGAAACTGCAGTTTTTAACACTTCCACACATTGGCTTCAATTCTTGTTTGTGTTGCATCTGCAAAAACAAACAGGCTTTCTGACGGCAAAGCACTAAAAGACACTGACATTAGTGTTCGGGTTAGAGTTTGTTAAAATGAGCTACATCCGGGCGCTGGTGGTCTAGCGGTCTAAGCGCCCCACATACAGAAGCTACAGTCCTCGTTGCAGAAGTCGCCGGTTCGACTCCTGGCAGTGACCATTTGCTGCATGTCTTCCCCCACTCTCTAATCCCCACATTTCCTGTCTTTCCTGAGGCCGAGCTTCTGTGCAGGTTCACTGGACAGTTTCTCTTTTTTTTTTTCTCTTTTTCTTTTTTTTCGGCCTTTTTTTTTCTTCTTCTTTCTCTCTCTTCTCTCGTCTGCATATATATTTCTGGTTTGTGTCATGTTTGTCACAAACTGTCAAATATTAATGCAATTTATTCTTGCAGCAAAAGAAAAGAAAGAAAACATTTTTCTTCTGTGCTTGTGACTGTGTGCATGCGACCATCACCATCCCTCTTAAAACTCTTCTTTGGACAGTTTCTCAACAAAGGGGCCGAGCTGACCAGGATCCCCTGTCACTAATACACTTTCTATTGATCTGCTCCTCACACATGCCAACTTCAAAACAAAAGATCAATCCCTTCATAATAACTCTGACAGGGCAGCTTTCTTTAAGTTCAGGACAGTACAAACAAAGTGTCAATGAAACCCTAAATACTTCAGAAAAACAAAGACTCACACAGATTGAACCACGCAGGTTTAAGATACAGAACACACAGCTGTTTTCATATCCACACATTCACAGCCTTGAACACTGTACAGCACATTAGCACCTCTACCTCCTTTAGAGTGTGTTAATGTTTTATATTTAAGACGACCTGATTTGAGTAGAAGTATGAAAAGGATCAGCTCTGATGTAAGAGGAGCGCTTGGTGTCACATTCACGTCTGACTAACTTATGAAACCAGAAACTCTCCCACTGACAGTGCAGGTCCACTGCTACAGAAATATAAAGTGAATTTCTAACAGCAGGGAGCCACATTATGTGTCAACCCCCCCACCCTCTCTGCTTCACCCGCTCCGGATTGATTGACAGCAGACGGGCCACCTCCGGCAGCCTGGACGGGAGTGTGCAGCTCCGGGGTGACAGGCAGCATCCCAGCCTTCCCCAGCAGACACAAAGAAAGCTTGGATGTGGCTGAGTGGGAACGAGGGATGGATGGATGGATGGGTGGATGGGCGAATGGATGGAAGGGGGGATGAAAACAGATGGAGAAGTAAAGCAAACCATCCAGAGGTTATATGTAGGAGCGGGGGCGGGGGGAGACCGAGGGGAGAGAAAGAAATCGAGTAGAGGCCGGTTGATAAATTGAGCCTTCATTTATCACAATAGTGGTAATGGCAGAAGAAGGCTGACAACAGGGGAAAGAAGACAGATTATCAGCACATAATACCTCAGTATATAAGCTGACCTGCTGCAACAAGCCAGAAAATAATCTTTTAATTCAAACTTGCAGCCGAGAGTCCAAATGAAAAGATGATTCCTCCACTCCCAGGTCACTTTGGGGCAGCATGCAGTCGTTTAGTGATGCTGCAGCGTTTGGTGTTTTGACTGAGGGGAAATCAGGCCTCCACAAACATCAATACACTTTGTTACAGTGAGGGATGGATGCTCCTGCACTGATCAATACTCGCTGTTCGACAGCAGGGCCAAGTGGGGCTAACAGGAGCCCGAGTAGACTCAAGAATGTGTAAAACATGAGACCCCAATCCCTCCTGGTTCATTTAAAAACACAACCAAGCTTTAAAGCAGCCTCGCACACATGAGAAATCCTATTTATTCAGCATGGAGGGAGAAAAGAGCATTATGAGGCGGCAGCAGCAGCAGCGTCGGCGGCGGCTCAGCCTGTTTGGGTCCGGTGCTCGAGCAGTATCGAGTGTTTCTGTGTTTGGATGAGAAAGCGTCAGACCTGGAGCTCGCTCTTTGATTTGCTCGCTCAGTCGTTGCCTCGTTCTCTCGCTCGGTGGAGAGCTGAGAAATGAGGTTAAAAATGAAATGTGAGGAGCGTGCGGGGGAGTGAAGGCCACAGACTGAACTGATTAATTAGAACTAATCACACAAATCGGAGCTAATGGAAGTCTAATGGATTACTGGGAAGACTTCTCAGATGGATATAGCGTTGCTGCTGCCGCTGCTGCTGCTGCTGCTGGAGAAACATAGAGAGCAGTGAATCAGAGCGGAGCTGGTCTGGTCAGCCGGCTGCACATAAAAGCACCAGCAGGGTATTTGTCTAACTCTAGTTTTGACTAATGGCGACAAGGCCAAACTTTGAAAAATGGCTGAATGCATTTATCCCCCCCCCATTCATAAAAATAAATGGTGCTTTCTTGCAGCAGAAATAAATAAACAGCTGAGCGTTGATTCCGCTCTGTGTTTCACGTGTTTTCTCCGGCATAAACACATTTATCTGCGGAGATGAAACATGACCCCGGACATGCAGCGTGGATCCAGAGCCAACCGAAAAGGTCCTGACTGAATTCAGAGCGCTGCGCCGAGACTCGATGCCACAATGGCCCCATTGTCGGCTGTCTGCCTATGAAATATACCTTCCATGCAAGTGCATTTGTTAACCTCTGCAGAGATTAATGACACAGCGGTCACACAAAGAGGAGACTGTTTCCTGTGTGGCTGTGACACAGGTTTGTTATTACACTGTACTGCTCACTGTGGGTGAATGTGTGTAGAGTTACCATGATGCACAGATTTCAAACCTCAGTATGAGGCTGGTAAAAATCTAATTACATAAATATACCATGGCAATAAAATAATGAACTCCTGGGAGCCAAGTCTGGATGATTTTGTTATTTGAAAAAAAACAACCTGCACACAAAGCTGGTGCATAAAAGCCACTGAACATATACCAACATTTGGCATATTCTATGGTGTAATTAAAGGCATAATGAACAGGGTTTTTGTTAAAGTTGAGTACAAGGTCAGGAAATTTCCTCTTAATCATCATGTGGTTTCCAGTCAAAGTGTGTTGGGGTCTGTTTTACCTACTTATTTATTTTGTCACTATTGTAGAGAGGTTTGGGATGTTTCTGTATGTAAATCTTATCACAGTGGGGTGTAGCTCACAGTCTGCAGGTCAGTATACAAATAATTACGCCCTGGTCTATCTCTTCCTCTCTCTGGTCTGCTTGTCTGAAGCTAAATTAACCCGAGCATCTGTAAGAGAGGGCTGCATGGTGGAACCTTCTTGCCTCACAGCAATGAGATTCCTGGTTTAAATCCCCGGTGCATGCGTGGGTTCTCTCCGGGTACTCCGGCTTCCTCCCACAGTCCAAAAACATGCTCATCAGGTTAATTGGTTACACTAAAATTGTCCGTGAGTGTGTGCGTGAATGGTTGTCTGTCTTCCATGTTTATAATAATAATAGTAATAATAATAAAGTTTATTTATAAAGCACTCATCAAAACAGACGTTACAAAGTGCTTAACATCATAAAAACCCACAATAAAGAGAACAAAGCAAACTCATATATTCGGGGGCCAGGCCGTGAAGTGCTTTAAAAGTGCTAAGTAAAACCTTAAAATCTATTCTAAAAGCAATGGGCAGCCAGTGTAAGGTCATTAAAATAGGAGTAATGTTTGCCCTATGATAGGTCAGCGACCTGTCCAGGGTGTACCCTGCCTTCCGCCCGAAGTCAGCTGGGATAGGCTCTAGCCCCCTGTGACCCCTAACAGGATAAGCGGCCAAGATAATGGATGGATGGATCTTTAAGAGATGCCACAGGGACTTACAGCATCTCCTAAGCATTTACAAAGCCGACCTATTACAGAGAACAGTTAGTTGTGTAGTGGCTGCATCAAGCAGCATCAACTGCACACAAAACATCCTGCCTTTTTCTTCAGGTTTGTGCCGATGTGTCAGTTTGTTATTAAGAGCTTAACCGCTTTGGAAGAACCAGAAAATAACTTGCTCTTCTGCTTTGTTTTCATCATTGGGCTCGCTCTCTTCACTTTCTCTCCGTGTCTTTCACTGAAAAGTGACTTTAGATCTGATGTTTCTTTGAAGCTTCAGCACTTTTCATACTATTGAACATGTTTACAGATATTGTGTTGTTTTAAACATTTGGTACAGTGTCAAAAAGTCTCATTTATTTGACTACCCCATGCTTGTGTGTGTGTGTGTGTGTGTACATACTTTATGTGTGTGTATAGTGGGCAAAGTGTACGTCCAGCAGCTTCTGAGTAGGATGTGAGAGTTGAACAGAATGTACACTGCCAGTCTGTTCTCAATGTGTATATATATATGTGAACCTACTGTGTGCGTGTGTATGTGTGTGTGCGTGTGTGTGTGTGTCTGAGCCCAGTCTTTGCCATGACATTCGCCATCTGGAAGGCGTCGCTGTGGCAACAAAGGAGAAGCGTCTGGAGGCAGGCACAGTGGGAAGTAAAGCGCAGTCACAGAAATAGAAGCAGGAGAGAAAAAGGAGGAAGGAGGTGACGTTTGGAGAGACACAAGAAAAGAATTAAGATATTTCTCTAGAGAAGGAGTTCAGCGATAAACAACGAGGGGAGACGGAAAAATCTGAAAACTCGCCGTCCTGATTTCACGCGTCGATTCAAGAGGAGGAGCTCAGAGGGACGTTAGCAAACAGCTTCAGCTCCACATTTTCACACAAAACAAAACAAAAAGCTGCCTCTAAAAGCCAGCAGCCATGGTAACAAGAACCTTTAATGATCCTCCACCTCCAGAGGGAATCAAACAGTGGAGACAGGTTAACTCTGCAGCTCAGGCAGACAGAGGAGGTGAAGCAGACAGAAGCCATTTAGCCCTCGTGTGCAAAACGTCAATATTCAATTAGGCTGGTGGACATCATTAGGACGACGGCGCGGCGTCTCTCAGGGCGTGACAATTCCTCTTAACCCCCCCTGCACCCACAAATAGCAGGTCCCTGAACGGGCTATGATACCCCGACAGACCTCTAAATTCCACACATACACACACAAGTTAAAGCTATGTTGAATGTCTGCAGGATAAGAGAACAATATGCAGTGTGTGATTATATTGTTTAATATCAATCAATCAGACTTTATCTATAACGCTCTTTTCATACAGTGGCATTGTAACACAACGTGCTGTATATAAAAACAACTTAAAATAGAATTAAACAAAAATAAATAAATAAAAAGACTCCCCCATCTTAATCCCAACCCCAAACCCACCCTTCAATCCTAAGGTGAAGAACACAATATATGCAATAATAATAATACTAATAACAATAACAATAAAATAAATAAATAAAATAAAAAGAAAGAGAAGTTTCTTAATGAACTGAGGAAACGCTCTCATGATATCTTAATGAGGAAACACTGGAGGTAAAATAAGATGTTAAAACTCAACACAGAAAATTAAAATCACCAAAATAAAATACATTTCTAAGATAATAAAACACTAAAATATTAAACCATTAAAAGAAAATAACATGCTATACTTAAAATAAATAAATAAATACAACATAAAGTGACTAAAACTTGAACTAGATAATAAATAATTAAATAAAGAAAGGTGAAATAAAACTGTCATCAGAATAAATAATAAAGACTATAACATTTTTAAAAGTTTAATCACGATAATTGGTTTCCATATCAGTCAATAGCGATAATTATCACAATAGAAACTTAATAATTTAATTTAAATTAACATATTTATATTGAGAAAATACAATAATTATCGTTATTGAATTATCGCCCAGCCCTAGTCTTGAGTATATTGCAGTAACAGTGAAGTGTGATTAATAAACATGAGTGCATCATCACAACATCTGTGTTTGCATCCCATCCCAACATGAATCCAAAAAGCAGTTCATTCTCACCTCTCCTCCTGGCACTCATACATGTGACGGTATCTGATATCTGCATTAACATATTTTTTCAGTAGTTTCTGGAGTTACAAATTCAAAATGTTTCTTTCCCCTCCACCTCATTTCCTTTTCTCTATGTCTCGGTTTCTGTCCCTCTTTCTACCTCACAGACTAAACACCTCTGTCAGCCTGTTTCTGAACTACACACAGAAACACGGGTACCTTTATTTACCCTGTCCAGAGCAGACTGTTGACCAAACACACAGCAGACCTTCAGTCACCTCTGGTCGTGTCTCACTCAACATACAGCTGAGACGTCACCGTGCAGACCTCACCGCAAACAACCTGCAGAGAGTGAGTGACTGATTCTAAAACTACACCTGGAAACATCCCACACTCCCTTTTTTATCTTGAAATACTCAATTTTTCAAGTTCAGTATATTTTTGTCTGGTTATGATCACCTGTCGAGTTTCAGTTTTCTTTCCCTGCCTCAGGTCTGAGTTTGTTTTCACTCTGTCAGCTTTACATCTTCATGATTTTATCTGATGCTCGTTGAAAGGTTCCCACATTATTAAATATACTGAAGAATAAAGAATTAGCAAGGTTTGGATGCTTTGCACATTAGAGTAGCTCCCTCACTCAACAGCACTCAAACACACACACGCACACACACAAATTCACAGACAGACCTGTCCCTGCAGGGCGAGACTGAGAGCTCTCTCAGTGTGTACAAGTGTGTGTGTTTGTGAGTGTGTGTGTGTTTTGGTTGTGTTAAGAGCTGAGATAAGATCGAAACATGTCTCAGGTAAAGTATGATCCTGCACCTAAAAGCCAGAGAACAAGTGCACCCTGGGATATCAGCCCCGGCGCTGAACACATGGAGGGAAGAACAAGCTGCACCGTGACCAGCACAGAGATAACACCAGAGACAGAGGGAGAGAAGGAGAGTGTGTGTGTGTATGTGTGTGTGTAGGACCAGTGATCCATCGTGTCTGACCTCTGAGTCAGAGCGGCCCCGGGGTCAGTCGGGGGAGGGGTCTCATTGATCAACCTGTCAGAACCAATGAGGAGGGCCATGTTAATGGGACTTTTATAAGCCCCGCGGGACACACCACCTGACACTCAGGGCTGTATGAGTATGTGCAAAGCAGAGTGCACGCCCTGGCTGTGTGTGTGCGTGTGTGCATGTGTGTGAGTGTATGTGTGTAATCCCAGGGCCCAGGTAGCCTTATTAAAAGGAGCCAAGTGGAGACTCTGGCTGGGTTTTGACAAATGGCCTCTCAACACCAAGGCCACCTTTGCAAACTTTGGGGACGAGGTAGAAGGCGAAGTCACAAGGGTGAAGGGGCCGTATTTGTGTGTGTGTGTGTGTGTGTGTGTGTGTGTGTGTGTGTGTGTGTGTGTGTATGTGTGTGCTCTGCTCTGGCCCGGCACTAATAACCTGTGCCTAGTGACTGATGGAGTGTGGAATGGATTAATCTCGCTGCCGTCATGTTGCCAAGCTCAGAGGCGCTAAGGGTTAGCCACCAGACTTAGCCCGCTTAGGAAAGGCTACTACCATGGGGACAGGGTTGGTTCACACACAAACACGTAAACATACACACACACTCGCATATAAACACACACTCTCTCCCCAGGGTTCATCTCCACGCTGAGATGCAGCCAGCTGCAGTTTGACCCGCCGGCTGCTGATGTAAAACAACCGCTGCATCAGCCAGAAGACACCTCGCAGCAAACACAGCTGCTCTCTGAGACAGGGCAGCTTCCAGCAGTCCACTATACACACACACACACACACACACACACTGGTCAAGGCGAGAATGAAGACAGAGAGACGAGGAGTGAGAGAAAGAGGAAAAAGAGCAAAGAAAAAGAGGGCAAGTGACCTAATGTTGTGGCAGGAACTCAGATGAGAGAAGAGATGTTCGGACTGCCTTCATTACATCCAAGAGACTTACACACACACACACACACACACACTCACTCTCTCTACAGCTAGAGATACACTAGATTAACTCGGGCATCAAAGCCATCAAAGACGAACCGTCACTCTGAAGGAGTCTGACTTCATGTGAGTCTATTTGTCCCGCTGCAGAGACGCCAATTAATATCTAAAAAGTGTAAAAACTTTCGAAATCAGAGGACGCCGTCTGCAGCAGAGCGAGCAGAGGACTGTGAGCACACTGGGGCGACGGGTCAGGGAGTACTTTCTTCTCAACATGTACCACAGAACATGTCACTGGTCTCACACAGGCAAGGTTAAAGCCACTTCACAGGGCGCCAGTCTGGATACAATTAGTTATAATTTTCAGGCGGGCAGTCAAGATGAGAAACACCAGATAGGTGCAAAGACCAACTTCAACAGAGTGGGGTGCAACAAGGCAGCCCATAAGTTTCCATCTTTGTACCCAGCGTGTCTCAAAAAGCGATGCCTTGAAGATAAAACTAGAGCTGCTATATTCCAATTCCTTCACATCAAATGGTCACAAAGTAGTGATGGGCAATGATTTTGGAATATTTGAATATTTGTTCACTTTGTAAAAACCAAAGTGTTTACCGGTGCCTGGTTGTAATACCAACATTTGGCATATTCTACAGAGTAATTAAAGGCATAATGACCAGGATTTTTCCAGGAAAATGTTCTCTTAATCATCACATGGTTTCCAGTCAAACTGTGTTGGAGACATTAGTGTTTTGTTGTTTTGTCATTAGTGTAGTGAGTTTTGGGATGTTTCTGGATGTAACTCTTATCCCAGTGGGGTGTAGAAACAGTCTGCAGGTCAGAACCCAAATAATAGGGATGGGCAATGATTTTCGAATGTTCAAATATTCTTTCACTTTGTAGAAATGGAAGAGTTACATCAAATATTTCTCGTTTTAAAAGTACAATTTTTCATCGTTTTTACGGGTGCCTGGTTGTAATACAGTATTCCCGCCAGACGGTGGCTATAGAGCGTCTTAAAGCTGTTTTCTAACCGCATTAAATAACAGAAGAAGAAGAATGCTAACTGCATTAAATAGCAAAAGAAGAAGAAAAAATTAGCGGCAGTTGCAGCGATTTTCTCAGTTTCTGAATCTCACACTACTACACACGTATTTCCAGAGACTGAGTATTAGAGCCATTTCTGCATATTTTGTTTGATTATTGTTATTATTAATAATACCACATTATGGACAATGAAATAATTAATGGCCCTATAGTTTATGTTTTATTTTAACTGTGTAAATGTTTATATTATGAGATCCTCCTCCCTGGAAATGAGATATAGAGGAGTGAAGGACAGGTGCTGCTGATGAGACGGGGGAGAACTTCATTGTTTTTGGACCGCACTCTTTTTTCGTTATTTAAGGGTACAGATGTAAACCTAATTGTGATCATGTTTTTGATGTGGAAACTGCACCATTGACAGTAATAAATCTTCTGTTCGATCCAAGCCAGACTGATTGTTTTATTGGAGCGCGTCATGACTACAGGTCTTCTCTGAACCAAGGAAGGCGGCCGAAACCCATAGCAAGGCTGCCACACTGAGCGTGGCTGTGAAATGTAAAGAAACACGCCATGCTGCGTCACAGAAACACCGACATAAAGATCGAGACAGACGCTTTCGGTGCCCGCTACTAGCAGCATCTCGTCCTGCTGCTGGTTAATGTGACTGCCACACAAATGGGCCGTTAATGGGACAGGACAGGAATGCCCATCCCTATCACAAAGCACCATGAACCTCTTTGTGATTTAAGTTTCATAGATAATCCTGGACCAACACATGACAGACTGATTTATGTGTCTGGATGTCTTCAAACTGCAGGTGTGGATGGATGGATGTCTATGCCTGCCTGCGGCTGGAACAGGTGGGGTTTGGGAGGAGCAGCGCCCGTGTTGTGGGAACACGGATGTGTCTACATGTGAACATGGAATCTAAACACTTTGAAATATGGATCTGGAAGCCGTGAGGGAAACTGGAGCCCAGACTAATAACGAGCAGGGGAATCAGTGCTCTATTCAAAGAGCCTGTGAGGGGGGCGGGGGCAGGGGCCGAGACCCATTCAACCTGCCCCGAGACACAGGACAAGGGTCTCATTACCCTCCTCCAGCCCGACCTCTGTGAACTTGATCCTGGAGAACAATGTAAGAGGGGGGAGAGAGGAGGGAGGAGGGGGGAGGATAACATCTCTGGGAAATAGGTGAGCTTTCCTCAGTGACAATAACTGACAGGCAGGGTTTCATTTCCCAGCTCTGCTCCAAGGACCGGAGCAGCTGCCTTTTCTCCCTTCTCCGATGGGTTTCAGACGGGACAAGGTGATCTGAAAATCGAATGAATGCAATTCGTTACACAGGTGTGTCTTTCAAAGCTCCCCTCTCTCTCACTGCTTTTCTATCAGAGCACAGAGGCCACAGCTCCGGGTCTGCAAGTTAATTAAAAAAATATTTGAAAAAGCTGTTTGAAAATCTCAAACTTTCATTTATGACACACAATACCCAGAGCAGAAAGGAGCTGAAAGAGAAGCATTAAGAAAGGGGCTATTGTGTGTCCTGGCCTCTGCTAGTCATTGTGCCAGCTCCGGCTGAACGATGAAGGTCTGCTCCTCTTCACATTCAAACACAACTTTCACAGAAGAAAGAAAGAAAACCCAAAACAAATTGAGGTTGGTTTGACATAAATTAGCCCGGAGCGCTAACATTAAAAGTTGGGTTTTTCAAACTTGAGATATTTGGAGACTTGAATGAAAAAGCCAGACTGGGACCAAATCATTCTTTTTCAAAACCTTTCAGAATCCACATTTCACTCTCTCTCTCTCCGACTTTTGAAAAGGAAACTTTACAGTTAGGTCAACCTTCATGCTTTAGTAATACAAAACACTCCACTGATTTGAAATTCCAGCGCTGTGGTATTGTTGAGGACTTTTTTGCAATTGAAGGTTGAAACATTCATCAAAATTAATTCATCAAAATTAATTCAACCTAGCCACAGAAATTTCTGATTCCTTCTCACAAGACCTGCAAACCAAGTCTGTTTTGAGATCAGTCGTATTGTGCTCGCAGAGGCTAATGGAGTCATTAACAGCGGTGAGACAGGTGCTACAAAAGTCTGGTAATTGTTGAAATTCAAAACATGAACTGGTTGTGGATACTTAAAACCTCCAACCCTTCCCGTGTAGGAAGAAGAATAACGACGTCTTTACTTCTTGAGGGAGGAGATTGCATCCAGTCCACCGTTACGATGCCTCCCTTTACTGCCTCTCTTATTTCTTGATACCTGCAAGACATCACAGGGAGACCAAAGAAAGAGGGATGCTTGTGGCTTTGAGTAGTTGTTGCAGCCTGTTGCTTTTATTTTGTTCAATAGAAATCAGTAAATTTACAAGTTTTTATTCTATAATTGAAGATTAAAAAACAAAACAATGGCCAGCATTTGACCCCCAGTGTCTCCAAAATGATTTCCCCTCATGAGAGAGTCCCAGCTATTTTGCTTTGTTAGAGGAAACTCACATCATTAATAGGTCACACTGCAAGCCGTTGAATTACATTCCTGCTTTGATTATTTCGCTATTTGTCCGTCCTGCAGCCTGAAAATAACTCTCCTCCAGAGGATTATTAGAGAGAAAGCAGCAGGCTCTCTCAGACTCCTGTCAAAAGACCTGCAGCACACCATGCCTTGTTCCGACATGACAGGCTGTCCAGTCCTTACTGCAGGGGTTGAAGGTCAAGGGGGGGAGGGAGTACGAGAAGGGGGTGTGAAAGGCAACAGGAAGGGCCACAGGGTCAAGCCAGAGCAGATACATGGCACTCTATCCGTGGTCATTGTCTCGACCTTACAACGAGTGGATGCTGGCGGGGGCAGAGAGACGCAGCAGCAACAATAGACACAGGAAAACACACAAACTGGCTTTGTTAGTTTGGTGGGTTTGTATACAAAAGAGCCCGGAACACCGACAAAACAAAACACAAGGCTGAAGAGGGGCGGTCTGTTCAGAGCAGCTCAGGAGACGTTCAGACGCAAACACAACAAAGACAACAAAGACAACAAAGACAAACAATGCAAAGTGTATCTAAAATTTAATTCAATGCAAAGTATAAATGAAAAATGTTGGATTTTGGACAAAAGAAGGTTCACAAGAAGAGTTGTTCTGAAATGGTAATTTGTGACGGAAATGCCTCAGATTTAGCTAAATTCAAGATTTAGTTGTGCCAAAGTCTGCGTTTTTACAGATGTGATATCTCTGTGAACAAATTGTTTCACTGTAATTAATTAGTCTTTGCCGCTCTAAAACTAGGTTGTCACTATACCAGACAATATACAACACCAAATCAACTTCAAAATCCTGCTCATCACTTACAAAGCCCTCAATAACCTCGCCCCCTCATACCTGACCGACCTCCTCAAACGACACTCCCCATTTCGCCGCCTCAGATCATCAGATGCCAATCTCCTGTCCCCCATCACCAAGTCCAAGCACCTCACCTTGGGGTACAGAGCCTTTGCCATCGCTGCCCCAACTCTCTGGAACTCTCTCCCTCCACACATCCTCAGCTCTGACTCACTCCAATCATTTAAAAACCACCTCAAGACCTTCCTGTTCAAAAAAGCATACAACACATAACCTCTACTCCCTCCTGACCTCTGTCCTTGTTCTGTTTTATTCATTGGCTTTATTTTTTTTAATCTGTAAAGTGACTTTGAGTTCCATGAAAAGCAAACAGTTGGGTAGTTTTCTCAAACCTGTCAAGAGTCCAGAGGTTGGGTCTACTAAAACATGCATAGATCATGTGGCAGTTCTGTCTCTAACTGACATCAATCTAATGTGTGTGTCGGGATTTTGTGAGGAGTTGATCTGTGATGGAGAGCAGAGCAGAGACACGCATCATGACAAAGTAGAGTGCAAACAAGCGCTGCAACCAAAATCTGACAAGATTTTACACATCTGTGCAGAAGTGTGGACCCATTTATAGGTCCTTTAGAGCATAACTGCTTTGAAACGATCAGATATAACAGCCTGTTTTTCTTTTTCACAGCTTTAGTTAATGGCAACGCTCGCTCTCTGTACTTTATCTCTAAGTTGAACCACTATGTCTGTTGTTTCTTTTACCGTAGCAGCTTTAGATCAACAATCTTGACTGTAGATGTGTTTTTTCATTTCTCAAAAACCCTCTCCTAAATATAACTGAGTTTTGACACTATTGTTTACTGCTTGACTGACACTGATCACCATAAAGGTCACGGTTTTCCCACCTTCTTATTTACGACCCTACATCCACCCTGACACCTGGGTGTTCCTACCACCCACACTGGGTGTCTAAATCCAGCGTGCAGAGATAAGCAGAGTCCCGTCCTTGCTGCTGAAGCTGTGTAGAGGTCAGCAGGAAGGAAGGGGAGCACTTCAGGGCGATGTGAATGCTATCACCGCCGAGCAGAAACGAATAGGTAGGCTGCCCTTCTGTTTATGGAGCTGTCGTAGCCTCAGTGATGGATAGCTCACTACAGACATTTCACATCTCCCTCAAAGTGAGGTGGGAGCAGACATGGGAGAAGCCAAGTGTGTCAGAGTGTTTCTGTGAGGTGTTGGTCAAAACAACAACACGGTACACTCTATTCTCATAAGAACCTGATATGATCTCAGGACTGTGTGTAACCCTAACCCGATTTCACCCATGTAGCACACAACAGGAGATTACCAGTGTCAGACCTCCTTGATCTCCTGGAAACACTTTGATTCAGGTGAAAGGTGGTGCCTTGATACAGGATGCTAGACTTGGCTGTGTTTGCATGGATATAAACAAGGATTGGGCTAATTCACCTGGCCATAATTTGTTGCCAGTGACTAAATCATTGACCACTCAGCCTTCAGCATGTAGTTTATGATCATTTAGGGACTACGTTTTTAAAGATAAATGTCTTGTTTCCCATTTTCCCAAACATCATCGTTGTGATTTTATGATGATGTTACCCTGGACTTCCAATTTGGTACACTTTGACATCACCCAACACAGACAGCCTCCACTTGACGGTCTTTCCAGGCATGTCCAATTTGGAGGAGACCTCTGGGAAGACCCGGAGCTCACTATATGGATTGTATATTGGTTGACTTGCTAAGCCCGCTGGCACATGGATGGAAAATGGATGGATGGACATGGGGATGGATTTGCTGCTTTAACAGCCTTCCCTAGTCTGGGAAACTCGCCACCAAGTCTTGGTACCTTCCTTTAAAAATGAGGCAACAATAGCTTCAGTCAGATGCTGGATGATAAGGTCTGGTTTGTTTTAGCTGTAGGTGTTGGCTGGGGTTCAGGTCACCAAACATTTCTGTACTGAGCTGGGTTTTTGTTGAAACAGGAAATAGCTTTACTCAAACTGGTGCCACAGAGTTAGAAAAACACTATTGTCTAAAGTACTGTGGCTCCCTTGAGTGGCACCGTGGGACCATGAATGAAAGTGGTGTCCACACACGGTTTCATAATGAATTCATGGAGGACACAACAGTGTCGTCCACACAGTTCTAAGATCTACAGCATACAGAGGAGCAGGCTTTAAGTGTGGGCTGCTTTTAGAGGATGCCATCTGCAGAAGATAACACCTCGAGCAGTCTGATTGAGCTCTTAGCTCCTCTTTTTCCATTTCTCTCCTTTATCTTAAATCATTGATGTTTCTTCTTTCAAAAACTTACAAGAAAATTCAGAAGAGCTTGCACCTCTTTTCTCTCTATCAAAGACCTTCCAGCACTTAGCATCTCCACAGTCGTATACAGACATGTTGTCATTGATGGCATTACTTATTCATATGAGCTTCAGCTGTGCCAGCACTTAGGTTGGTGACCTTTCACACCAAACTCTGAGGAGAATAATGGCAAGGACAGCAAGGTAGGCTTTGAGCTGAAATCTATGTTTAGGCAGTCAAAAGAGTCACTTGTGGTAAAAGGTGCTGCTAATGCAAGGCTGCTACACCTCAGGCCACAGCAACTGGGGACACAGGGCTTCCTCTGCCTTTCAAATATTTATCCCCTCATAGCGTGAGACTCAGCATGGGACGGAAAACAAGATGAAGTCCTGCTGGGTCCGGGATCTGCCAGTTTACACACCAGCACAAACAGAGCAGAGTCAAAACAAACAGATGGGCAGATTCAGATGTCAGAGACATACATGAGACTCCTTTGTAACCACAGCAGCAGCGTGAAATGGAGGGAAACCTGGAGTTTAAAGCATCCTCTCTGTTGAATGAGCAGGTAGCCTCAGGTCGGGTTCAGGGGAGAGCAGGGGACCGTCTGCTGACAGATCGCCTTCACTCCCCGGCTGGTAGCTGAGCCATCTTGGGCTCCCTTCCAGGGGATTGTGATTGCATTTTATAGCCTGGAGCAGCCTCCTCATGTCATGTATCCCTCCTCGTGTAGCAGACATCTGGTTAGCTCTGGGCTCTTCTGGACTCCCCTGTGCCCCCCGCTGTGCTGGATCGTTTGATTAAGCCTGCATCGCTTATAATCAGACTCAAAGCTCCTTCCTTCCAGCCCCCATATCTGCAGACTCGCTTCCCAATAACCTCAAAGTCACATGGCGACAGCAATTTGAGTCTCTCCTCCACACATTTTGGGTTTAACAGGTAACTAAGGATGACGTTGGGCAATTCAGACCCATCACAAGAAACAAAGAAGCAACTGCAGAGCGGAAGGAAAGAAAGGTTTCTATAGCGAAAACAATGTTGTGTTTTTCTGTCCAAGGTTCCTTTAATTCAAAGGAGCTGCCTTTCAAGGAACCTTGATGTCGTCTCACCATCTTGCTCTTTCAGTAATCTCAGCTTTCCAACAACAGCCTTAATGATTTGGCAAATGAGTCTCCTATACAACAAGGATGACCGCGTATAACAGGAAGGACTGCATTACATCAACAGCTGTCTGCTATTAAGCTGATTGTGATTTAACACTTGAAGTGCTCTTCAGGCCTTGACTTTGTTTTCAGCCCGTCTGTTAAAAGATTCTTTCTACTTGCAGCTTCAGCTTTGTTCAGGTTTGAAAAATGGTGGCAGAAAATAGATGCAATTAGTCATCCAATCAGAAATCTTTATCACTGCAAGCCACATCCAGAAATCGAATATGGATGTTTGAAAGGGTAAAATAATGTCCCTGGAATAAGGATGTTAACAATTTATGGAGTATCATTTCATTGATTGTTAAGAACTTACTCAAACACATTTTTTTGTTTTGATTTTCTATCATGTGGATCAAACATCATGTGGTCTCATATTTGGTTCAGCTATCAGGGAGGTGTTTGAAGTTTAAAGCATGTTTCGATGTGAATCAGCTGACTGAAGGTGTTCAGCTCAGCTGGGGGCTGCGGCTGAGTGACAGGTCTCCTCAAGTGCTTTTTTTTCTCTGCTGCTGGACTGATTATGACCCGGTTTGCTCCCTGCTGACACCTGACCGCGTTCACATGCTTATTTTTCTCAATAAGAACGAGTAGAAAGAAAACTGGACACTGTGAGTCTGAAATGTGTTTCTGTTCAGTTCCCTTGTTGAAGTCTGAGCCTTCACTTTTATGACTGTGTGTCCGCAGAGATTATGAGCCTGCTCCACACGTTGATTTTCAGCGTGTTTACATGTTGTACACCTCAATATGATTCTGGATATTCAATACAGTCAGTTATCAACATTGTGTCGTGAGGGAAAGTTTGATGTAAGGGGAAAAACACATTTGTCATTGTTTTTGACATGGAAAACGTTTGTGTTTTTTTGAATGATTAAACCATAATTGATCGTTAACATTTCCAAAGATCGATCCTGGAAAATACTTGAACTTTACATCTCTACTCCAGAATATAATCTGGATTCTGGTCTCAGTTGTGGAAACATACGATGACCCTGATTACACGAGGCACACGGTGTAACCTCCGAGATAAACTGACGTCCCTGAACTCATCATATTTAATATAACTCCTGTCACAATACATCTGAATCTGCTAAGCTAGCATCCTTACACATGTATGAAACACTATTGTAGCATACCATGCTGTTAATTCTCATTGTGCCCTGCTAGAAATCACATCATGCCAGGTTCTCTTAACCATTTGATGTCAATAAAAGCTAAACATGTCAAAAGGAGCCTTCATCAGCTTTGCCATTTTATCAAAAACACTAAATAACTAACCGTAACCCTGAATTTCCCCCGGGATAAATAAAGTATTTCTGATTCTGATTACAAGAGGACACCCACTTTTCTAAACGGAGACTTTTGAAAGACCAAATCTTGTTACCTAAAGAAAGAAAGGCAGCTTTAATAATTTAAAGATGTGAACAATCTACCAGCTAGATAATATTACATATAAATGTTATTACTGGAGTAGAAGTAATATCACAGCCCTTCATGAGGAGATTTTAATCTCCCTGATGACTAATGTTTGCAGCGAAAAACAACCTTAATTTCCCGAGCCTTTAACACATCATGCACAAATTGATGGCATGTCACCAAACAGTGTAGGATGATTTTAAGCAGCATGGAACCTACTTATTACCTCGTGCTCACCTGCCCCATCGCTAAGCTATTCATTATCAAGGTGACTAACCTGCACAGCCATTAGCTGCAATGCTATTCATACCCTGTTAGTTAGTGCAGGTATGCCGTTAACGGGCAATGTGCCATTAATTCTGCAGGTACAAAGAGAGACGTGACCCCGATTCAGAGAGCTGTGCTGAGCCGCTGCACCCCCAACACACAGCCGCCAGTGTTTAACGGGCCTCATAGGGGAAAGAGACTTACAGTGTGTTTACACAGAGGCATCTCTGAGCTGGTATTAATAATAGAGCCACTTAGCATTCAGAGGCACCGGTCTCAGCCACGCTGTTTGTTTCACAGGTCATTAAATTTATGCCGCAGCCCTAATGTTCATTACAGCAGCAAACTGGCCAGGGGTCTGTAACACTCGCTCACTGTCTTTAATCCCCCGCTGTATTCTTCACACCGGCTCTCTTTTCATCCCTCTCTCACATCTCAGTCCATTTGCTCGACAACAATCTTTTCCTGCTTTAATTAAAAGGATTGCAGCAGTGTGTCCAGGTTTCTTCTCTTTTCCCCTGTTGTTGATACTTTTCTTCTAAACGCGGCTCACAGGCGGAGAGCATCATTTTGAGCACACGCTCGGATAAACATTTAAAGGTGGAAGACATGTTTGTGTTTTAGAGGAGCGTCACCTTTCAAAGGTGTAGCTGGCTGCACAAAGCTGCTGCTGCTGTGAGGGAAGTTTTGCCAGTTTCACCTTCGTAAAGCGATGCTGGCAAGAGAAAGATGATCCCTGCATGCTTGGGCTGAACGGCTGGTAATTCCACTTCCACACTGTGAACAAACCAAAGTCACTGTGCTGCAAGCGAGCAGAGGCTGGAGGTCAAAATGATAGACAAAAGACACACACAATGTGAAAACTCATTAAAGGGTTTTACAAGGTTTCATAGAAAAGACGAGAGCAGAAAACAGCAGGGATTTATGTAAGCTACAGGGGAAACATAAAGAAAGGAGTTCATGATCCTTCCTTTCCTTTTTCTCTTTCTTGACATTCATTTCTTCTTTTATTTGAGTACCTTGACTTCGCTTCCAATCGGGTGCTTCAGCAGAAAAACATCACCACCGCACGAGTCAGAACATGAAAGTGCTGCACACGGCAGAAACAAACAAAACAGGGAGCCCAGATGAGGGAGCAAATTTAATATGGGGACTAGGTAGGGGGCACGTTTAACATGCAAACACACAGTAAATCAACACTGCACTGATTCACACTGCAGCCACAAACAGCAGCTCGGTCCCACGGGCTCCAACCGCCCACCAATCCCTTCATTATTCCTTAATGCGACTGATTATTCTCTTTAGAAAGAAAAAAGAAAACACTGCTGCACGGTCCTGCAGGAGAAAACACAAACACTTTAAGGAGCGAGCAAACACTCTGTTTAATCTAATTAATCCTCTTGGAAATGTAGCACACTTTGAAGGCCCACTGTATAGCCGCTGGAGGAAACAAACAGCAAATGGACTGCAGAGGAAAAGTAAGATTGTTCTTTAAAAAGGAAGAAGTTTTGTGGGTCAGATAATACAACGTTTCAAACAACACAACCTCTCGATGGCTTCAGGCCCACAGGACCAAGAAGTCCAAACCAACTTCATATCAACACAGCCTTTAACAGTTATGTGTACATTTGTAATTTAATCCTTTTGTTCCCTTATAATTAAACTTTTAGGTGTCTATACAGTGATCAAACATGCAGACACCTTTAATCTGCAGAGAATTACTTTAACTTACTTTAACTCTCCATGTCCCATTAAAGTTACTAACCATAGACCTTTCTGGAGTCCCTAAGCTCCCTTGTCTTGTCTTGTCTTGTCTTATCCTCTGAGCTGCCGTAGACGTCCTCCTGCTGTGGACGTTCCAGACTCCAGCGACAACAACTTCTACTACTCATCTCATCGCTATCACCGCTCTCTCTCTATCTCTTATTCTCCTTTATCCCTCTTTCCAGACCCAACACGGTCTCAGCAGATGTGTGTCTAACATGAGTCTGGTCCTGCTGGAGGTTTCTGCCTGTTAAAAGGTAGTTCTTCCCTCGCAGCTGTAACAAGCTAAAAACTGCGAGGTACAATGCTCATGTTGGATTAATGTGGGGTAAGACTGAGTCTTATCCTGTCTTGGTGTTGGTACTCCGTTCATAATTTGACATTGAGTGGTCTAGACCTCCTAGACCTTCCCTAGAAGCATCTTGAGATAACGTTTGTTGTGATTTGGCGCTGTACAAACAAAGATTGATTGAGAATGACTGGAAAATTTGTAAATATTCAATGCAACTCTATGATAAAATCATGTCTTCTTAAAGACCTGCAGAAACATACCATCCCTCTGCATTAATGAAGACTCAAGCTTTAAATCTTGCCCGTCAGATGTATGCAGAGAAGCGAAATGTATCCTACTGACCGGTTTTTACTCTCACTACTGACCAACCTTCATGCAACAAACAGTAATAAATCAAAACTTGCTCATAAGTTTGCCTGAAGTGGAAAATTCATCTTACAGCGAGAGACAGAATCTCAGTTTGAACGACCTTTACATATCTCAACAATCCAACAGGCTTCATCTTTACTCTGTTTTGCTGAGGGCCGAAGGAAGTGCAGCATCAGGTGTGAAGACAACCATAACACAGGTTATCTCAAATGCTGCAACCTGCAACCATGAGTCAAGCATTTGGCCTGCTTCTTATCAAGATGCAAACCAGACAACAAAACCTGGAACAAACCAATCAGATATTTACTAATGGGTGACAAGATCTGCACCGGCAGCTGAATCTTAAAAGACTGCATCCTTCTAAATACAACAACTTTCAAAGATTATGTTTTAACTTTTCATGCCTATATCTAGACGACAGGAGAGTGGATAGAGTCAGAAACAGATGAGAGAAAGTGAGGAATGACTATAGACTGTAATAACATGGAGAGGGGCTCAGTGATGTCATCCACTGGTTATAAAATAATTCACCCACAGGAAAGTGTGTGCGAATAGCAAGTTCAGTATCAAGATGAAAACATTTTTTTGAATGAGGCTGCAAATACTTTTATTTCTGCTGTCAAAATGAGCGTTAAAACATGGGTGTAATGCTGTTTTTTGCAGCCAGCCTTAAGTGGACACTCGAGGACCTGCAGTGATTTGCACTTACACACTGGCTACTTGGGAATAATGTGTAGCAAAAGGCTGAGGGTGGGAACTGAACCCAGGACTGTAGCCTCTGTACACGAGGCGCAAGATGTAACCTCTGAGATAAACTGACGCCCCTGAACTCACCACTTTTGATACAACTCCTGTCACAATACATTAAAATCTGCAAAGTAGCATCCTTAATCATGCACGAAGCACTCTTATAGCATCCCATTCTGTTAGGTCTTATTGCATCCTGCTAGAAATCCCATCATGCCAGGTTCTCTCAACCATTTTCTGTCAATAAAAGCTAAATGAGCCTTTGTCAGCTTTGCCATTTTATCAAAAACCCTAAATAAATTATGAGAAATGTTACTTTGGTCGTGTGTTTGAACACTATTTGGTTTCTTTGAAATCCAAAAACAAGAACAGGAACCAGGACAGATGAGTAGAATTAGAACAAGCATAGAAAGAGCTTAGATTACACCCCATCCCTCTCTTTGGACTGTGGATGTTCTCCCTGTTTCTGTGTGTGTTTGTGTGCATGTGTGTTTCTGTCATTAGATACATCTGTCGTCCCTTCTGCCGGCCCGGCCTGATTCCGAGTGTTTTCAGTGAAGGATCAGAGGCTCTGCAGAGCGTCCAGTCGTGTGGCTCTCTAATTAAAGCCGACGCTGCCACTGAAGCCCGCCAGCCCCGGGGTCAAAGGTCACCACGCAGCCACTGACACAAGCAGGTAGCCAGCCACTGTGAAATAAGCTGAAAGGCAACCCACCACCACCACCACCTCCAGCCCTCCCTCCTTCCACCTCCTTAACCGGCTTCTGCTTCCCTCCCCTCGTCCTCCAATTCCCTCTTCCTCTTCTCTTCAAGTTTTGTCCTGACAAGAGAAAAAAGCCCGCCTCTACACATTTATCCACTCAATGACATGGGAGTAAGAATAGAGACGGAAAAGAAAAGAAGAAAAGAGGGAGGGGAGGAAGAGGAAAGGCTTTCAAACACCAGCAGCAGCAGAACATCTATTGGAAACTCGCACTTCAGACCCCTTTTCAGCGGGATAAAAGAGCGGGAACGCCGCAGCGAAGGCCAGGCTGTCATCGAGCATGTCACTAGAAAAAAAGAAATACAGTTGGTGGGGAAATTAACTTCATTGTATACCTCTCTTATGAAGGATTCTCTCTGTACAAAGGCACACTGTTGACCTTTGCATGTCCGTCCTCTAAGAACAAAGTGGAACCGGACCTTGGTGGTTTTCCCGGAGATAAAGCAGAAGAAAAAAAAGGTCTTGGAGGACGCTGGTGTTGAGGCAGAGAGAGAAACTGTTTTGAAGACAGCCATTTATCATGATCACAAGAAAAAGAGAGAAGCAGAGAAAGAAGGTCTGAACCTGAGTGAAAAAGAGTCCCTCGATGTATCTTGGTCAAGTGCGAGTGAACCAGAGCTTGTAAATAGACGTCACATAAACTCAGGTCTCTTGTTTACAGGTCAGAGCTGTAGCAGCACGTCGACCCCTGAGGTCAGACTCTGAAGGCTGCAGAGGAGGCGAATCAGCAGCGTCCACACAGCAACTTCATCTACAGTGTTTTCAGCCTTTATTTTGTGCTGCTTGGCTTTCTGAGCACGACGAGCTGCTGCCTGTCAGATGTCAACCATCCACCTCCTCCTCCTCCTCCTGCCAAAACACCCTCAAACTTAAGGATCCAGCTGATTGCATTTAAAATCGCCCTCCTAACAAACTGCTGTTTGTGTTCTGACTTTATTTATGTGGACACACAAACAGGAAAATTTACAGACATAATCCAGTTCAGCTGCAAGTGTGAATCCACGGAATCTGTTGACCCTGACTTTATCCAGACGTGTTCCTGCCAGTCCGTGTCTTGCACCTTGATGATCTCTGATGATCGCCAGCGCATGCTAAACCGCAACTGGGAAGTGACGGGCAAACAAAATATAGCAAAACAGCTTCTGACGATGCAACAGCATCTCATCCTGAAATGTGTGAAGCTCCTGCAAGAGCTGCCTGCAAGATTTGTAATGTGGACTTTGGCAGTCATGTGAGCAGGTCAGTGATGCACCGATGGACGGGGATTATTTCCCATGCTGCTCCTGGTACAAATCCAAAACAAACACACAGAAACAGATTCAGGCTATGTGATCTGTGAGCTGATGAAATACAGGAAATATTGAGGGGAGGGGGGTATGAGGCCAAAGAGCCTCAGAAAGCAGACAAACCCTGAGGCCAATGTGTCAAGGATTTTGCCTCTGCAGAGGTTGCACCTGCTCAACTCTCGGCTCACGCAGTGAGTTGTGATTTCTGAGGTGATTAGGTGTTTGTTGGGTTAGTTTTACGACCTGTGAGCTCACTTGGAGGCAATTCCTTTCCTTTCCTTCTAACTTTCACTAGTTCAGGAGCTAACAGCCTTAACTCCCGGTATCCTATCAGTTAAGATTCTCTGCTCACATTCAGACAGCCCTACCTTCAATCTGCTGCATGCTTAACATCTAACACGGGACTTCCACCAGATCCGTGTCCGGTCCGTGTCCGGTCCGTCTCTGATCTGGAGCAGGACCGCCGGACAGTTGGAGTCATGTGACTGAGATTTTCCCACTGTCATCACCGAATCAAGGATCCTTCTCCTCCTCTCCTCATCCATGTTGTCTTTCTGGTCCTCTGAAAACCTTTTACCTGTTGACTCCAGGCCTGGCTCCGCTCATCATGACAGTTTGTTTTTGTAGTTAAGTTAAATACGATCTGGTGATAACACAGAGTGTTTTATTCTGAAAATTAACCGGATGTTTTCATTTTGTTTTGGTGCCTGACTTCCTGTCCCACTCCATCTGCTCTGTGCAGATTGATGGTAAATGGACTTGTACTTATATAGCGCTTTTCTAGTCTGTCTGACAACTCAAAGCGCTTTTACACATTACTTGTCACATTCACCCATTCATACCCATTCACTCACTGATGGTAGAGGCTGCTATTTAGTGAGGGACCATCAGTATAAGCTAATCTCATTTGTACACATTCCCACACCGCTGAACAACAGCGGGAGCAATTTGGGGTTCAATGTCTTGCTCAAGGACACTTCGGCATGTGACTGCAGGAGCTGGGATCAAACCACCAACCTTCCGATTGATAGATGACCGACTCTAACCACTGAGCCACAGCCGAGATTGATGCATTGTGCTCCGGCATCCACCAAGAATAAAAGTCTTGTGTATCTGATCTGTTGCGTTCCGACCAGCCGGATCAGAGAAGCAGCTGGAATGCAAAGGAGCGAATCCAGTGGAAGTTAACACATTGACTAGAATGGAAACCCATCAGATCCAGTGCCATGGCAGATCGGAGACAGACCGGACACAGATCAGGTTGAATTTGGGCGTAACAGGTTTGCTGCTTCCTGTCTGATGCTGGAGAGAACACATGGATTGCAGTCAACGATTTTCAAATCATTGAACTTTACTGTTTCAATGATCCCAGATAAAAGTCTTAGGTCTGGACTGATTTAAGACAGCTCAGCAGACTCAGGTAGTTTGTAGTTAACTTTTATAACACAGCTGTCAACAGAAGACTCATAATGTTAGTCTGATATTTGAAAACTGTCTATAAGAGTTAAATAGCTTCCAAAGTTGTTTGGCGTGCGGCCAGTATTAGCGCCTACACATCCTGTTATCTTAGACGTCTGGAGAAGCATTAAGAGTTTTTATGCACATTTTGCATCCATTATTTTCCATAAGTTTAGTTATATAAGCAGAAGAAGTGAAGAGGCAGGGCTTCATATTTATCTATGCGTGTCCTCATCAAAAGGACGAGGCCATCAACATCTCAGAGTCGCTCTCACACCGTCTTAAACACACACACAGACACAAGCACAGACATGCAAACCGACAGGAACAATTACCTCTCAGCCGGAGGCCGTGTGTGTGTGTACTCTAACCACAGTCTGTCCACACCGTCAGGGACAAACACAGATCTGACCTCAGAGCAGCACCAACAGTCTGCTGCACAACGCGAGAGCAGAAACACACCCCCGGCTGAAACACAGCTGTCTCTCTCCATTACCTCACATTATTACATTTCTCCTCAGAGCGGCTCTCGCACTTAAAGGCAGGAACCCTCGCAAGAGGCTGTGCTGACATCAACAGATTAAAGATTTAACATTATTCATCTTTTAATGACTCCCAGAGACAGACGGAGAGGGAGGTCGGAGCATGCACAAAGGTAACTTTTGTTTCTATCTTTTTTCTTCAGATTCAAATATCAACAAATGCAACAAGAAACAAATGATCACACCGGAGGACACACCGCCGCCTTCCAATCAATACAGACCGAAATCCTGACAACTTGTTATGTTTCCAAATCAATACCAAGATAAATGACTAATCTTTCTCGCATTGGATCTGCCAAGAGTGTCAAAAAGATGTCAACTCTATTCTCAAAGTGTCTCGATTCAAAATGAGGAAAAGAGCGATTCAAAAAGAAGAGGAACAAAGCGAAGAGAAAAGAGCAGCTGAGAGATTTCTTCTGCAAATAGAGAAAGGCTCCCAATGAAGAGATGTTTCTACATTTTTTGGGAGCAGTTTTAAATCATGCTGAAGCAAATTATTTTCACCTTGAATGACCAAAATACTAATCTGCACAGATCTCTAAACAAACCTTCATTTTTACACAGTTACCTGACTGTGGATGATGATAGCTCCCCGTCTGTCAAAAGGTTTATTTGCAGGCATGGTTCAACCAGCAGGAGTCTCAGGTAAAATCTTAGGGATACTACTCAGAGCTCGTTGTGCAATCATTTCTTCCAGAGAGGCAAATGTAAATACTTTGATTTTGAGCAACATTAAGAACAACCAACCAGCTTCCACTTCAGTTTGTAGCTCAGAGCCAAAACCTGCCCTGATGCAAGTAGTGGGGAAACAATCAGTGGAGACTGATAAGCTGCCAATCGATGTAGTTTAGAGCCATTGCTTTTTTTGCATGTTTTACAGCTCAAACTGAAGTGTGGAGAGGGGTCCAGCTGCAGACCTCGGCTCTCAGCCGGCTTAACGGCTCCTCCAACATGAACTGGAAGCTCCCCTCCTACCGCTCCTTTGCGGTATCAGCCGTCTGATAGGCTCCTCCCCCTCCAGCTCCTCCTCCTCCATCATCGGACGGTAGATAAAATATGTCTGCCTAACGTAAAACAACGTCTTGAACGTTTAGATATCGTAGCATTAGACAATTAGCTTTGGACTGTTGGAATCACTTTAATCACTATCATATAAAAAAATAACTATAACTTAATAACTGTAAAATAGTTATCATGAAACTGACATAAATGATCATATTCCTTCATGTGTTGCATATGATATGAAGTTAATCATATTGCTGTGAATCTTTAAACCTTGAATTTATTCTACCTCTATCTCTGTTTTACGGTTAAAACAACAATGAATGTAAACACAGAGGTTGTGATAGGACTGGAGAGCAAATTAAACAATTGTGTCTCTCTGGAGGAAATGAAAACGGTCGAGATCATTACACCAAACAGAGATGCCCACCAATTTATGTTGTGTCTCTTTGTTTTTTCAATGTGACACTATTGAGGAATCAGGTTAACCAAGGTCATCAAAACGCAGAAAAACCAAGAGGGGTCCAGCTGCAGACCTCCACTCAGCTGGCTTAATCCTGACCTCACTTCCTCCTGAAGGTGGAGGGGATCTCAGAGTGGAGCCTGCAAGAGAGTCGGCTGAGAGTGGAGGTCTGCAGCTTGGCTGTCTTGGAAGAGTGTGTGGTGCCTTCAGAGCTTTTCATAAATGCACTGAGAAGCACTCAGAGGAGAGAAAGGAAGATGCCCCATGCACTAATGTCAGAAGCGGATGTTGAGCTGGTGTGTCCACATCAATTTAATGCTTGTGAGCTAGTTTACCAAACTGCTGATTCAGAGAAGAGTGTTTATTCTCGGGCAGAAGAAGTCAACCGTTAGATAAACTCTGATTTCTGCTCATGGTCAAACGTGAACGAAAAAGTCAGCAGTGTGGGAGTAACAAAGCGTCTCTGAGGAAGATCAGCCACACACAGTTTGTGAGGCATGCTCCAGTGACATTTCAGGAGCAGGGACTGAGTCTCATTGCTCATTTGAAAAACAGACGCACAGAATTACAAAGAAGTGGTGCAAAAAAAGCCTGTTTATAGTCAGTTATTAACAGCAAACGACCTGGAACTGACATTCCCAAACCAGCCTTAACTACAAATCAAACTGCATGATTCTCTCCTCTTTGTTGCAGTGCGTTGGTTCCTGGAGGCAGAGCAGCATTTTGGCTGT
Source organism: Notolabrus celidotus (assembly GCF_009762535.1). Classification (NCBI taxonomy): domain Eukaryota; kingdom Metazoa; phylum Chordata; class Actinopteri; order Labriformes; family Labridae; genus Notolabrus; species Notolabrus celidotus. Next base: position 4,351,032 of record NC_048274.1, read on the forward strand.
GTCAGCTCGTTCTGCAGCCTTGTAGTGTTTGATGGAGCTGCAGGCCGGCCGGCGTCTGGCAGACCTCTGGCTGCCCGGCCGGTGACTGATGCATGAGGCCACGGAGGAGAGCTTTATTAAACGACGGCGAGAACCAATCACTCTCCCTCTGACATATTGGGGACTCACCTTGGGGTGGGGGCAGGGCGGAGAGGGGTACGGTGAAACATTTAGTCCATCTGTAGTGACCTCATGATGGCATGGAAGGTGTTGTCTCTGTGTTTTAACATGCTGCTATTTTAAGTTTGAAGGTATTTCATATTTAGTTTCAGAACTGTGTGTGTGTGTGTTTATTTTTACATGTGTGTCTGTGACTGTGTGTGACTGTGTGTGTGCAGGGTGAGTCATTTAGCAGGGAACTCTGTGAGCCGTCATGCTGCAGAGAGCGAGGGCGTGATGATAAATCCATCACTTTACCCTCTCATTCACTCCTCTGACACACTGGGGCAAACTTTACACACCAACACAAACACACACATACACACACACAGTATATGCTACAGCTGCAGACTTGCAGAACAAACCCCCTCTCCACCTCCTCCTCTTCCTCCCCCGTCCTTCATCACCAGCTGCAGGAGGCTCCATACAGTCTGAACCTTCCTGCATCTGTATCCGACGACCACCTGCAGCTGCACCAGCACCCATGGGTGCACCGAGCCAGGCCAAGAATAACAGCAGTAACACACAGACACACAGTGGGAGCTTTCATCACAACAGGCCCCGTTAACAGATGCTTGACGACTTCTATTTGATGCCTCATTAAGTAAAGGTGTCACATTTTAACGCCAATAAATCATTATCTCATTAAATCTGAGACATTACTGTAATTAATTTCGCCCGGCTGACGACGGGAAACATTTCATTTCAAATGATTTTAGGACAACTTGAAAAGAGAAATATTCAGCGACCACTTTTTAATTAATCTGATTAATTATCAAAGAAGTCTCCACTCAGAGTAAAGGAGGTACAACTTTCAATATCACCCACTGCACAACAAATAGAGACAGACGTCTGTGTTTTTATTTCTGTTTCTTCTTTCTATCGTGCAAATAACTCCTGAATCAAGTCAAGGCTGAATATTAAAGGTGACATATCATGCAAAATCGACTTTTTAATGGTTCTCTACCTGAAATATGTTTCCCTGGCATGTCTACAAACCCCCCGAAAATGAAAAATATACATTCTGCCCCTGTTCTGATTTCTCCACCTGTCTGTAAATGTGTGTGAAACGAGCCGTTTCAGACTTCAGTGTTTTTGTTACGTCACAACTAGGGATGACCACAATTAATCGATTATCGATTAATTGACTGTTAAGAAATTACTCGAAACACGCATTTTTGTTATCAATTTTCCGTCACGTGGAACAAACATCATGTGGTCTCGTATTACACTCATCTATCAGGGAGGTGTTTTAAGTTTAAAGCATGTTTCGATGTGAATCAGCTGTTAAAGGTGTTGCGCACAGCGGAGACGCTCAGCTGGCGGCTGCTGCTGTGCGTCAGGTCTCCATGTGCGTTTTTTTTAAAGAGGATCAATACAAAACTGCTGCCAACAACGACACGGACACAAAGGTTGACAGCTTTAAACAGGATATTTCCCTCCTTTGGATACGAAGGCAACAGACAGGTGGGAAATTCTGGTACGCTACGTTTACAGACCAGCAACATCAGAGCCGTCTGAGCTTTTCTCCAGCGGGGCTGATTATGACCCGGTTGCGCTCCCGGCTGACACCTGACCGAATATACATGTTTATTTTTCTCAATAAGAACGAGTAGGCAGAAAACTGGACTCTGTGAGTCTGAAGTACTTTTCTGTTAGTATTATGAGCCTTCACTTTTTAAGATTATGTCCGCGGAGAATATTTTAATGAGCCTGATCGTTGATATTCTGCGTGTCAAACGTGTACCCGTATTCAATCCCGTCAGTTAGATGCATTTTGTTGCTGTAGAAAATACAATTTTGGGGGAAAACAACATATTTGGCATTGTTTTTGACGTAAGAATAATAATGTTTTTTTTTATCAATTAATCGATAATTGATCATTAACATTTCGATCACGGAAAATACTTAAAATGTACATCCCTAGTCACAACAATATCCGGTCTGTCACGGAGTCAGAGCTCGGAGCTTGTTCAGCCCATAGACTGTATAAAATACAACTCAACCCCTCCTCTGTTTTTCATTACCTGCACACATGTGTGCTAACAAGGAGCTTAGGAGGGAGGCATGCTAGTTGTAGGCTGTCTTAATAAACACAAAGGTCGGTTTTACTCCCCACGTCTGCAGATTTGAAGATCTAGTGGATGATTTTTAATTTTCATTGACAAGTGCTAGCGCTAGTTAGCATAGCCACATAGCTACATGTTAGTAGCTGTGCACCAAGACACACGTCGACATACTGATAAATAAAACAACAAGAAACACTAAATCTGTGACCAGTGGTTCAGGAAGGTCCTGCCTCTCCATCAGGATCAGATTCTGGATCAGATTCAGAGGGTTGAAGTAACGCGGGTCTGTGAGCAGCCGTGTATATTCAGCCAACATGTAAACATTAGATCAGCGTGCTGGAGAGCCGAGGGCACATCCACTTCCTGAGGGGGCGTGGTCAGAGGGAAACAGACCGTTCTGAACAGGACTGAAGAAGTGTGATTTTCAGGCAGACCAAAATCTGATTTCAAAGTGTTATTTTGAGCATAAATTTTGTATATTAATATGTCACCTTTAAAACTCATCTAACTGGAATAAACCAACTCCAGAAAATGTTGCAGATACATTTCCTGCCAAAAGGTTGTTTCTGTATTGTTTTAGATTTAAAAAATGTCCAACATTTTAAATGTAAGAGTCTAACAAGACAAGAACTACCCAGAGAGTCTCTGAATCCAAAAAAATGACACCAAATGAGTCAAAGATTTTATTTCAGACTTTTTCATAAATACTCATTAAAGGCCTATTTTTTTCTTTTTCAGTTTCATAAGTAACTTTTTCTGTTGTAGTAGCAACATGTCATTTTTTGGCGTGTGTCTAAAACAAACTCTGCAGTGTGAAAAAAGGAGGGCACGGCGGCCATGAAGCCCTTGACTTCTTGGTGACGGACATTTGTCAGGACCCATTACCTCATCGGAGGTACCGCTGCCATGTGCTCACACTCTGACAGAGAAAATAGTGTGTGTGTGTGTGTGTGTGTGTGTGTGTGTGTGTGTGTGTGTGTGTGTGTGTGTGTGTGTGTGTGTGTGTGTGTGTGTGTGAGTGTGGCGGGCAGACAGCCAACACAAACTGACAGAGGCTGGCGCCGGCCAGGAGGTGACTTAGGGGTGATTAAGCTAAAAGCAGCCGAGACAAATGTCAGATCTCGGTGACAGAGACAAATGTAAACAACATGGAGTGGCTGAAATTCCTCAATATTCACTTTTAGAAGCTTCAAAATATATATAAGTGGTTTTAATAAACATGCAAAAACACTACCAAGTTATTGTTTAACCATCATTCAACTCTTTTTTTCTGTCTCAGAGTATTGTAACTTTAGGAGACGTGTATGGCCAAAACAATACAGATAAACAGGCTACAAATATAAAATAATGCAAATTCAGAAACATGTGCACTGAGCGTCCTTCAGGCCTGAAGCGCTCCAGTTGCGTTTTTTCTTTTGCATGTATTTTATGGTTTTGCACGTTTTGTTTACTTTGCACTCTTTATTTATTTGCTGTGTGTTTGCGGTTAAAGCATTTGTTTCTGCTCTTTTCTTTTGCAGTTTAATGATGTTGTTGCATTTGTTTTAGATTGTTGCCCAAGTTTTTAAATTTGCATCATTCCTGGATTGGCAGCAAATGGAAATTGTTTCTCAGCGGGTCACCCTCGTCTGACACCAGACGTGTGGCATAGGTGTGGCATAGGTGAAAGGAAATGCATGCTAAATAGGTATATGGTATAATGCACTGAAATATCCATTCAGGGGTTATTGAGCTACAGTGATGTTTCACAAGTGTATTTGATTATTCAGAGGATAATTTTGTTCAAACTGTTAACTGAGGCACATTTGCATGAGACACTTTTACGGCCAACTTCCACCAGATCTGTGTCCGGTCCCTTTCCGATCCGTCACGGCATTGGATCTGATCGGTTTCTATTCTAGTCAATACTTCTATTTTAGCCGGATGCTGGAGCTTGACGCGTCAATCTCAACAGAGCAGATGGAGCGGGACAGGAAGTCAGTTTTCCTGAGGCTGACAAAGACAACATGGACGAGGAGACTGGAGGAGAATCCTTGATTCAGTGATAGCCGCGGGAAAACCTCGGTCACATGACTCCAGCTGTCCGGCGGTCCTGCTCCGTGCTGCGTTCCGAAAACGCAACTTGTGGGTGTTGATGGACGAGAGAGCAGGGAGACGGTCCGGACACGGAATTGGTGGAAGTTTCGTGTCACCCTTGTCTAACACCGAAGTTGTGGCATAGGTGAAAGGAAATGCATGCTAAATATGTATATAGTATAATGCACATACATATCCATTCAGGGGTTATTGAGCTACAGCGATGATTATTCAGAGGATAACTTAGTTCAAACTGTTAACTGAGGCACATTTACATGAGACACTATTAGGCTAATTTTGGAGGCAGTGTTGAGCAAAGACTCATTATCTGATTTTCTTACAGGAACTAAACCCTGGACCAAAAGTACAAAAGTGTCTCAGCAGTGTGTCCACAAACTTCTGGCCACATCGTGTAGACGGAGACATGAGGAGAGAAAAAACAACCCAGAGAAAAACACACCTGAAAGATCTTTGCCCTCCGTGTAATGAAAACAAGTGAGGCTAAAGATGCTGATATTCAAACATCACTACTGTGTCACTCCCTCCTTCTCTCCCTCTCTCTCTCTCACTCCCCCCCTCTCTCTCTTTTGCTCAAACACACACGGCTGACCTTTACAGTGAAAAATGAATACATGAATAAAATAAAATCTGCAAATGACAAATCTGCATTTGGCCCTCGAGGTTCCCCCCCGAGGTGAGCTTCAGAGAGTCAAATGAGGGCAGTCGGATTTAATCTGCCGCCTTTGGGACTCACACACACACACACACACTCACACACTCACACACTCACACACACACCCAGGCGCACAAACACACACAAACTCGTAAAGCCGGCAGACTTATTCGCTTCTGCAGAAGTCAACAAACATTGATTGTAGCTTTCTTTACAAACAAGGAGTGATGTACAGAAAGAGAGAACAGGAGAGCGATGAAAGAAAAGACTTAGAAAGGGGGAGAGAATGTTAAAAAATGAGGAATGAATGGAAGGAAAAGAGGAGAGGAGGCAGCAAGTGGAACAATTGAAGAGAGGAAGATGAGAAGGAGGGAAAGAGAGAGTAGAGGAAAAGAAAAGGGGACAGGAAGTGGAAGAAATCAGAAAGATAATGTGTAAAAATGGGGAGACGCTGAACAATGACAGAATGAAAATGAGGAAGCAAAGAGAAGAAGAGAGTCTCTAGAGTACGAGGTAGAGGGGGAGAGAAGAGGGAGAGAGGAGGGAGGGCAGGGCCAGGGGGGATCAAGGGGAGGTAGCAGAGGGAGCAGCAACAGTTTGACCTCCGACCGGGGAGTTAAGTTGTGGTCAAGTCCAGAATCACAAAACAGGTTAATCCCTCCTGAGAGGGAAAAGAGAGAGAGCCTCTCCCTCCTTTGTCTCCCCCTCTCTTACCCTCTTTTCCCCCTGCTCGTACTCCTCTGGTCTGAATCAGTCAGCAGAGCTTATCAGAGTCTGTTAAAGCGGCAGGATTCCTCACATATCTACGAACAGCCTGCCGTCACTCCCTCCGTGCAGATGTCTCAGCTCAGAGTGTGAGAGCTGCAGCTCGGCTTTATTTCATCGTCTTTTCTTAATGATTCCTAATGATGATAATCTACACTCGTCACACGTTTATATGGCTCAGAGGCATGTCGTTTGGAGTCTGAGCAGCAGTCTGGAGATCTCTGTAAAAAAAGTCAGGAAACAAAAGCAACAGATGGACACAAAGGAGACGCTGGAGGAAACAACTGAGCAAGAATATCTGGGATGCAAAAGTCAATCAATGATGAAAACTGCAGCATCCACTGACTTATTATCTTATTGTTAGTGTGCATTTAAAGGGTGTTAAAGTACACAAAATTTGGGAAGCTGGTGGTCTAGCAGTCTAAGTGCCCCACATATAGAGGCTGTAATCCTTATGCAAAGGTCGCCGGCTTGACTCCCGGCTGGTCGACCATTCACTACATGTCTTCCCCCACTCTCTACTCCCCACATTTCCTGTCTCTCTTCAGCTGTCCTATCAATAAAAGGCAAAAAAGTCCAAAAATATAACTTTAAAGTACATAAAATTCACCTTTTGGTACTTTTTTTGTTCCATGATTGATAACACTCCTCATTTCTTTAGAAACAGTTTGTCAAATCACACAACACAAATGCATGAAGAACCTACGAAGTCTTACTAAGTGATTTGGAAAACACATTTATTGAACTGTAAATTTATCAAAACCTGCAGCATTCACTGACCACTCATTCACAGTGTGAAGCCGAATCAGCGCTGTGATGAAGTGCTGCCACCCCTGTGTCTTCGTACGTCTACAGGGAACTCTGCAATGGCATAATATTGGTTTCCCGGAGTGTTTTTTCATATTGCGTTAATCACAGCGTGTAAACACACACTGAGACATGAGTGTGTGTGTGAGTTGCCTCTGTTACTTCCTCTACATTGCAGACAAGGTGTAACAGGGACGTAAATATCCCACCTTGAATTGGCAGTATGTAAGAGCTTACTGATTGATCTTTCTGTTGTTCATGAGCATGTAAGGGGTGAAAAACTTACAGTTCGGTAAAAAAAATGTGTAACTTATTGTAAAAATTCATGTCAAAGGTTAAGCCAACTGACCCTGATGCATACAGAACCCATGCAGACCAATTACCAAGACTTCAAGCTCTTCTGTGACTAGTCACACCAGTGTTTGAAACAGACAGTTTTTATGATTACATACATTATTTTTGTCCTGACTCTAAAATTTGCACCATTTTCCAATCACAGAAGGCTTTCTGGACAGTGCTAACCTCAGAGGAACAATAGGAGCATCAAATAAAATGGAGGAAGGTGTTTTAGAATTATATTATAAAGGAGACAGATAAACTTTTCAACTCATTGTCCTGTAAGGAAACTCAGAGGTCAAATGTTCTAACATCTCAGATCTCCAGTGTTTCAGATTCAAAGCAAAAGTTATCAAACTACGGAAATGAGATAAACTTTTTAGCATTTTCAAAAGGGCAAACTGAGATTAATATCCCACATTACAACCACAGATTAAAGACAGAAGATTAAAGAGGAAGATGGAGTTCAGAGAAAGACTCCAAAGTTTCACTCCGTCTGAAAAGTGTTGCCTCGAGCAGCGAGCGTAAACGATGTGAATAAAATGAAAGACTTTAAGTGCTCTGAGAGACCTTCAGCTCAGACTGAAGGGGTCTGATTGACATGATGCAGGAGCCTGCTCTCTGTCAGTGAGGGCATGTGGGTGTGTGTGTGTGTGTGTGTGTGTGTGTGTGTGTGTGTGTGTGTGTGTGTGTGTGTGTGTGTGTGTGTGTGTGTGTGTGTGAGTGGGAGAGGAGGAGGTTTAGGTATTTGGTCTGTTGAGCATCTGTCATTAAACAGTGTGTGTTGTGTGTCTTTCATGGTACGCTGCTCTCGGTCCACACAGGAGACAAACAATCAGAGCAGAGTTTTACTCTCAACGCTCAGAGGGAAATATCAGCAGGGTTAAAAAGATGTTTATGAATGTCTTATCATGGGGTTCAATTAATAAAAGTAAGAGAGCGATATATACTGGCCAGATAAAGGGAACATTTTATTGTCACTTATTATTCCTCTAAAATAATTTGGTGGTATGCGATCTGCCATTACACAAAGAGAAGAACAAGCATAGATGCAAAAAGCTGTGGGGGTAAAAATGGCGTCACCTGTGTGGATGTTTTCACAGCTGATGCATTTGGCATTGTTTTTGACATGGAGAACATTCACGTTTTTTTTAAAGGTGACATATCATGCAAAATGGACTTTTTAATGGTTCTCTACCTGAAATATGTTTCCCTGGCATGTCTACAAACCCCCCGAGAATTAAAAAAATCCATTCTGCCCCTGTTCTGATTTCTCCACCTTTCTATAAATGTGTGTGAAACGAGCCGTTTCAGACTTCCGTGTTTTTGTTACGTAACAACAATATCCGGTCTGTCACGGAGTCAGAGCTCGGAGCTTATTCAGCCCATAGACTGTTTAAAACACAACTCAACTCATCCTCTGTTTTTCATTACCTGCACACATGTGTGGTAACAAGGAGCTTAGGAAGGAGGCATGCTAGTTGTAGGCTGTCTTAATAAACACAAAGATCGGTTTTACTCCCCACGTCTGCAGATTTGAAGATCTAGTGGATGATTTTTATTTGTCATGGATAAGTGCTAGCACTAATTAGCATAGCCACATAGCTACATGTTCATAGCTGTAGCCGTAGCTGTAGCTGTGTACCAAGACACACTGACAAATAAAACAACAAGAAACACAGAATCTGTGACCAATCCTTCAGAAAGGTCCTGCTGCCTCTCTGGTAGAGGTCGGTTTTACTCCCCACGTCTGCAGATTTGAAGATCTAGTGGATGATTTTTTATTTATCATGGATAAGTGCAAGCGCTAGTTAGCATAGCCACATAGCTACATGTTCGTAGCTGTAGCTGTAGCTGTGTACCAAGACACACGTCGACATACTGATAAATAAAACAACAAGAAACACTAAATCTGTGACCAATCCTTCAGAAAGGTCCTGGTACAGGCGCCTCTCCGTCAGGATCAGATTCTGGATCAGATTCAGAGGGTTGAAGTAACTTGATCTCTGAGCAGCCGTGTATATTCAGCCAACATGTAAACATTATATCAACGTGCCGGAGAGCCTAGGGCACATCCACTTCCTGTGGGGGCGTGGTAAGAGGGAAAACGGAGTGTTCTGAGGAGGACTGAAGAAGAGGGCTTTTCAGGCATGCCAAAATCTGATTTCAAAGTGTTTTTTTGAGCAATAAACTTTAAAGACATGTTTTGGGGACCTCTTAGACCAATATATATTGATGAAAAAAGCGTGATATGTCACCTTTAATGATTAATTGATAATTGATCATTTCTAAAGATCGATCAAGGGAAATACTTGAAATGTACATCCCTACTCTGCACACATTCACAGTCTGATCCACAACAACGTCAGGGGCAGAAGTTTGAGCAGGGACATGTGGACTTCTGACGTTAGTCCAGTGTGCATGCTCAGTTTGACGGCCCAGTGGCTTGATTAAGACTTAAACATGAAAAGACATTGATTCAGTTTGTGCACCTCTGCTCACTAAATCTCATCCTTTCTTCCCCTCAGACTTGCATATGCTACACATTACACAAATCCTTGTTATCTTGTCGGCCTCAGCTCAAAAAAAGAAATCCATACCATGCATACCTTAATAAAGGTAAGTGGATAAGTAGAACTCAACCATTTCATTTGTGTCATGAAGAAATTAAAAGCAGCTATTTCAGTTATTTATTACTTTTTTAAAGAAACCTTTTGGACAAATAACTCAAAGTTTGGATGTTTCCAGGGTGTTATATGAGTATTTACTGCTTCTCCGTATTATTTATCATGTAAATTAAACCTCTTTGGGTTTAAATATTCATCAAACGTGAATAACTAGCAAGAAAAAGCAGTAGCCTTGGATTTGTGGAAACGGTAAGAATCGTAATTATTCATCCTTTTAATCAGAAAATAATCAGCAGCTTAATTAATTATGAAACAGTCTTTAGCTGCAGCCTTGGAAACTTTTAATTCCCCCTCCCTGCTAACTATTCACATCATCTATTTACTCTGTTAATGAGAGCTCAAGGATATTTTATTACAGAAGTCCTTCATTTATTCAAGATGTTTATGTTCGTGCTGAAGCAGCTCAAGCTTTTGGGTCCTGAGTGTCATTTTTGCATCCTAATTCACCTGGTAGTGGAAATAGTTTAAATTACAGAAAGTCAATAGTTATATAAAACAGTTACATTTCTCTGCAGCTGAACTTTCATTTCATAAAAAAGCAGGAAAGAAATCTGGGGCCCAATGCTGCAGAGATTTGTCTCAGGAGGCGATATAGAGAATAACTTGCATGTTTGCAGCCTCGCAGAGACCATGTGATTCTTCTTTAACTGAAACTATGTCAGATAGGTAACGAAAAATCCAAGATATAATAAAAACAAGTAAAAGAACAAGCAGTGCAAGACGTTTTTACCCTTTCCCATCCTTAGCTCTTACAAACCTCATCTCTGATTTTCTTGCAGCAGTAAATCAGACTTTAAGGGGAGCCTGGATTTCTAACATCTGGGTCGACTGCACCCCAAACACCAATGTTTTTTTTTTCAAGGCATCTCTTATTAAAGATACTCTTGTGAGATTAATTAACTGAGGCAACTTGTTGGCACAACTTCAACGTGAGCACATGTTTAAGTAACCAAAAAGAGTGTGTGTAAGAGAACGAGAGGGGGAACTCGGCCTTGTTCAAATCCACCTCGATCCCTGAAGAGTGGAGTTCAGAGCGAGCTTTACTTCCTCTGTTTTTGAGGATAAAAAGTTGAAACTTTTGGCGTGGGAAAGTGTAGATTTCTGATCTTTGACAGGAAGTCAAAGCATGTTCACTTTGCATGTGCATCTACAGACCAGCAGAGATGATGTGTTCTAAATACTTTTACAGGAAACACTTAACTGACTGAAGAGTTCCTCTGTGAGAAATCAAAACACTTCCTCAGTAAATGGCCACATGCTGCAGTGACAACCTGCTGCACATAATTAAGTTTGAGAAGCGCTGCAGGAAAGTGTCCTTTTCATAATTAAAATCTTTAAAACAGACATTTGAAAGACGCAGTGATGAAGAAGAGTGCTGTGCTGCTAATGCATCAAGGCTCAGTGCGTCCTTCTTTTCATTTTGTGATGATTAAACCTGCAGAGTCATTGATGAAGTGATAAACCTGCTGCGTCCTCTGAATCCTGGGATGGAAAATCTGACCGATCCAACAAAGAGAAATAAATACTTTCATTTATTTTGATAAACTCAGCAGAGAGGCTGCAAGTAGAAGAATTAAGTCCTGTGCAGGTCGTGTTTTTGGCACACTGATCACCGAAATGTTTCACACACAGAACGACTGACAGCTCCAAAATACATATCTCACTGATTTTGTGAGAAGAGACGAGCTCTGTTGATTTTAATAGAGCAAAAAATAAGAAGTTTTTAATGACATTCTGTTTCTAAAGTTGCCATTTTCAATTTGAGGTGGAGGAGTTAGGAAAGACTAAAACTGTAAGACTCTGAAACTTGTTTCATCCTGTAAGTTATCTCACTGCTGAATTTAACTGCTTTGGTCAAAATCAGGGTCATTGAAGTTTGAGAGTCCAGGGCTTGATGCAACACAGTGTAAGAATGATTCTGTTCACTATTTAAATACACTTATTTGACACCATAAATTAAAAAACTACCAAAATAAAAGGGGGATCATAAATCAAGATACATTCCTAGGAGGTATGTCAACAATTAATTGAGTATTGGTTAATTGAGTGTTAAGAACTTACTCCAACACAAAGCATGTTTCAATGTAAATCAGCTGACTGTGTGGCTGAAGGAGACGCTCAGCTGGCGGCTGAGTGACAGCTCTCCACAAGTGCTTTTTTTTCTCCGCCGCCAGACTGATTCTGACCCGGTTTCGCTCCCAGCTGACACCTGACCGCGTTCACATGCTTATTTTTCTCAATAAGAACGAGTAGACAGAAAACTGGACACCGTGAGTCTGAAATATGTTTCTGTCCAGTTCCCTTCTTGAAGTCTGAGCCTTCACTTTGATGACTGTATGTCCGTGGAGATTATGAGCCTGCTCCACATGTTAATATTCAGAGTGTTTAACGTTTTGAACACCTCAATATGATCCATAGATATTCAATACTGTCAATTATATACATGTACATTGAAATGCACCCAAACAGACACCACCGTCTATGTATTTACTCTTTTTTTTTGCTTCTCCCTCACTCAATCTCTTTTCTTTTCTATCTCCTCTCTTTCTTTTCAACTGAGTTCTTCATCCCCTTTGGTCTTTGAGTTATTTTACTTATTGATTACTCTTGTTATAATATATTGCCAAATTACTACTTTTATTGATTGCTAATATTATTATTCTTATCTTTCTTTCTTTTCTGTTCTCCCCCTTTGGTTTTCTTTTTTGTTTTCTTTTTGTTTTTTTTGTTTTGTTGTTTTATTCTATTTTGGTTTTTTTTTCTTGCTTTTTTTTGTTTTGGGTTCCTTTTTTCCCCCTCTGTTCCCTTCTGTTTTCTCTCTCTTCACATTGACTACATGTTTATACACTAATTGGTGAATTATAAAATTAAAAAAATAATAATAATAAGATAGACATTGTGTCGTGGAGGAAAATTCAGGGGAAAAAAGCACATTTGGCATTGTGTTTGACATAGAAAATGTTTACATTTTTTAAATGATTATTGATAATTGATCGTTAACATTTCCAAAGATCAATCATGGAAAATACTTGAAATTTACATCCCTAATTCCTAGTTCAAGCAAAGGGAGGAGTTTGTCAAAAACGCTGCTTCGTTGTTTGAGTGCATAAAATCAAAAAGTCTATACTAGGGACGTTCACACGTTTGACCTCATGCTTTTACTCCTGCAAGTACACCTGACATCCTGAGTGTATTTCTGGTTCTGCTTGCAGATTCTCTTTAAGGAAGGCTTCACTTATAAACTTGGTGAAGGTTAGTGGCCTTAAAGCATCCCTATTAACACTGACATTTATAAATCGATATATTACGTGAGGATTTGTGATTAGCTTGATTGGCCTTTAACGTTATTTCATCGTGTTATTAACTCAGCAGGGAAATCTCCAGCAGCAGCAGCAGCAGCAGCAGTGTTTATCAGGTGGTCGTTACACGCTACACTTCCTGAGTGATGCTGTCTGTCCTGGCCTGCAGCAGCAGCAGCAGAGCGCTCAGGGCTCGAAGGAGCTCGGCCACCCAGGCGGTAAGCTGGTGAGCTGTTGATGAAGTGAGGGGTCACTGCAGGGCTAAGTGAGACCTCACACTGGACAAGCAGGCCAGACCTCAGGCCATGGTGCCATATGGGTGTGAAGGAGGTGAGGAAACAGAGCAGGAGTTGGGGGTAGGAGTGGACAGGGGGGGGGCCGCCAAGCTGTCCACTCCACCTCTCATGAGACCCCCAGCTGTCACAACAGACACTTACCAGCCCTCACACTAAACAGCCACCAGGGAGGGGGGGGGGGGGCTGCATCCTTCCTCTCTCAAACAGAAGGATGGAGAAGAGGAAGGATGGAAAGAGAGGAGACTGTAATCTCTTCTTCCAGCTGCTGTGATGTCTGAGGAATCTGCCGAGGATCTGGCCCCCGCCTCCCACGCCCGGCCACTGTCCTCTGCCACTTCTGAGGCCGGGCAGCAAACCTGCTAATTATAGCCGCCAGAGGATGAAGGTGTGACCTAAATAGTTATTTTAAGTCTGCAGCAGGGTTATGAGAACCACAGAGCACAGACACAGAGAGAGAGAGAGAGAGAGGGAGTCACAGCAGGACGGAGGAAGTTTCAGCCTCGACCGTCACACAACAAAACACACACACAGCAGCAGAGCGGGCCAGTCGAGGTCAGGCGGAGAGGCTGCTCCAATACTGAGAGAGGACAGAAGTTCAGACGGGAGCGCGCAGCCTCTACTCGGATCAGAGAGAGGACGCATTAGACACACTCAACAAACTATCAGCATCAGTGTGAGACGGCTTTATTGCTGAGGGCCTGGGCAGAATGAAAATGAACTCTTGATGCCATCTTTTTAAAATCTTTTATAATAAAGCAAAATCATTAGTTTGACTGAAACTGATAAGCTAACCCCTCAATGACTATCCACTATACTCTCTTTGTTTAACTAAAAGGAATCTTTTCTGTTTATTGGTGGAAACACAAAACTTGATGTGGAAATATTAAGTGTCTTTGGTTAGACAAAACAAATTTTAAAATGTTGATTCTGAGTATCTATCACGCATTAACCATCAGACGAAGATATTTTAAAAAGAAAAATGTAGAAAAAGTAAGTTTAGTTTTATTTAAAGTCATGTTTTTGGGCATTTTTTGCCTTTATGATAGGAAAGCTGGAGAGAGACAGGAAACATGGGGAGCAGAGAGTGGGGGAAGACATGCAGCACATGGTCCTGGTTGGGCATCGAGCCTGTGACCTCTGCAATAAGGGCTATAGCCTCTGTATGTGGGGCGCTTAGACCGCTAGGCCACCAGCGCCCCGTAAAAATAAGTTTAACGTTCATATAACATGCTTAATATCTGATTTCTACCTAATTAATGCTCATGGAATTGACACTTAAGGTGCTCTGAATCCAATGATACCAACATATTCTGCACAAAATATAGTGGACATGCTGTTTACTGTGATCAAATGTCCAAAAATCGTAGGAACAGTCAGTCCAGATAGACTTAGGTAATAACTAATTTTGAAAAACAACAAACTTTTAAAGGAGAAAAGAAAAGAAATGTAACTTCACATTTATGGATCTTCAACAGGCTTCAAAAACCTGCAACATCTGTACAAACTGCTAAAACAGCCATGAAGAAAAGAAAAGAAAAGTCCTGGCATTTCAGCATGATTCTGTCTCTGGTCTTGTTTTTAGTTTAGTACTCAATGTGTTGTAAAGGGAAATAAAAATGTGTCAAATAATCAAAATTGATCCAGATTTTTGTATTGTATGCACCCTTTAGTACAATTTTATTTAAAGCTACATGACTTTGCTAACCTTAGGTTGTGGAGGCTTTGGGAAAATTGGAATGTAAGAAGTCATAATTAGAATGTTCCTGCTGCAGAGCTCCGTATTTCAGCCCGTTTGATTTGTTAATATCTTCATTTTTATGTTTTGGTTTTGCATAGTTTGTGTTAGACAGTGAAAGTAGTGAAACAGCCTCATTCCCAAAATATTTTGTATGAAAAACTGCCAGTTTTAAAAAAAAAAAATCGAGACCAGAGCACATTCTCCTGAAGATGTTTGCCAATTTTCTTTGATAAAGACTTGAAAAAGCTGGATATCATAAATACTTCAAACCAAACAGAAACAAAATCCCTTGAGACAACTTTCCTCCAAATACATGTTTGCTTTAAAACAGCTGTTGCTTCAAGGTAAGGAAGCGTACCTCACAAATCTCTTTCAAATGACTCTCAATCATGAGCTCAGGTTACAGTTTCTAACAAAAATGTGTGATTGTTTTTACAGTTCCAAATAAAGCTGCATGAGAGCGACTCTGAATGAAGAATATCGTGAGCTCAGTGTTTCGTTAGGATAAATCTGAGCTCTCTCGCTGCACGCACACTTCTCACTTTAACAACCCTCCCGCCTTCCTCTGAGGAAAGCAGCGAGCTCTGTGTATTCCACAAACACACTCCTCTGCTTGCTTTCTTTCCACACCTGAGAGCCTATTGACAGAGTGTCCCGGTAACACGCGTATCACTTAACCCCGTGTCAAAACAGCGCTGTAACGTAAGCCCGGGGAGCAGGCGAAGGTCTCCAGCTCATAAAGGAGCATGCGAGCTGGGAATAGCACCCTGTGTGAAGGAGAGAGAGAGGCCCCTCTGTGAGAGCACACAGAGGGCAGAGTTACTGCAGGGTGGGAGCTGGAAACCTGCCAGACACTGATAGAGGAGAAGACACACCTTCACCCTCAGGGATCCACGACAACACCACACACAGATGTGACTCAGCGGTTCTGACAGGCGAGAGATGAGCACAGTTTAGAGGTAGCAGAGAGCGGTTCTTACCATGGTGCGCCGTATATCCGGAATCCCTTTATGGTGACGTCCGAGTCCTGCAGGTACACACAGTTTGTGAGCAGCGTCTGGACATTGTCAAAGTCCTCTGGTTTGAGTTTGGACACTGAGGGGAATCGGTAGTAATCCTGCTTGACCAGCTCGGCCATAAAGTCCTTATCAAAGGTCAGCTCGTGGTTACCGGCGATCACCACCTTAAACTCGTACGGGAGGCCACCTAGGCGAGACAGAAGAACACACAGTAGAGGCTCATGAGCTCAAGTATGAACATGTTGTGTTTCTCCACATGTTAAGCTGCAGTCAGCATGACTTTATTCCCATCCTCACAGGGTTTGTTAGAAATAGTTTCCTCTGACATTTTCTAAAAGCTCTCACTCAACAGCTGGCTGCTGGTTTGGATCTGTGGTGTCTGAGCTTGTAGAAATTAAACAACTAGAGAAAAGTAAAACAAGGAAAGTCATATTCATTTATATAAAACATTTCAGCAACAGGGTGATTCAAAGTGCTTCAGACAAGACACAAAAAGCATGGTGACAAAGGGGAAAAAGAACCAGTACAAGAGGGCACGTACAAATGATTAAAAACAAGACGTTAAAAAGCAGACAGTCCGGTTCAAGTGTTGTGTTTTAGGATCAAAATAGTTTATAAACATGAAATGGAACAATGCATAGAAACCTAAAGTAGTGGCTTCACCTGTTAATAAATCAGGAGCCACAATTTTAACTAACTAAAGAGGCGCAGGTATAGAAGTGAACTGAGGGCTCTGAGGTCATATAACAGGAGTCTGAACATCCTCAGTGCATCAGTGTTTGAGCATTAAAATGACCAATACTGACAATCCCTCTTCATTTATGGAGAGAAAGTGAGCCGCTAAAAACATCCAGACAGCAGAATCAAATCTCAGATCAACTAAGAATGTCATCCATTGGAGCATGAAATACTAAAGTTGCACTAAAAGTCATTAGATGCCGCTGCACTGGCTTTTTTCCCCCTGCAGCTGCAATCTTTTATATTTCAAGGAATATTTGACGTAATGTTGTTGATCTCTTATGTACTGATTGCTAGTATTTGATGCCTCTAGTCAATCTGTTTCAGCTAGATTCAACTTGTGACAGAGGCTTGAATCTCTTTGACTTCTCTAAGCTAACGTGACAGTTGTGAGAACAAGTGGCCAAATGACTATCAGAATCAGAGATACTTCATTTATCCCGGGGAGGGAAATTTGGTCATTACAGAGCTCCTATAAACAGTATGTAAGAAAGTCAAAATATTATTAGAAGAAGGAATAAAATAAGATATATATATGAATCAAATCAAATCAAATATATACAGAAGCACAGAATAGTTAGAATAACTTTGTGCAAAAGCGCTTGGAATGAAAGTGATAAACAGGTCATTGTTTAAAAGATCAAATGTGTGAATAATTCAAAAAGAGGCTCAAGGAAAAAGGGTAACGTGAAAAATATAAATGTTTGCTTTTCATCTTTTCAATACAGTCATAAATCACACAGCTGTGGCAACAAATCTCTTTAAAATGTACACTAAAGGTGACATATCACGCTTTTTTCATCAATATATATTGGTCTAAGAGGTCCCCAAAACATGTCTTTAAAGTTTATGCTCAAAAAAACACTTTGAAATCAGATTTTGGCATGCCTGAAAATCACTCTTCTTCAGCCCTGTTCAGAACACTCTGTTTTCTCTCTGACCACGCCCCCTCAGGAAGTGGATGTGCCCTCAGCTCTCCAGCACGTTGATCTAATGTTTACATGTTGGCTGAATATACACGACTGCTCACAGATCACGTTACTTCAACCCTCTGAATCTGATCCAGAATCTGGTCCTGACGGAGGCGCCTGTAGCAGGACCTTTCTGAAGGATTGGTCACAGATTTAGTGTTTCTTGTTGTTTTATTTATCAATATGTCGACGTGTGTCTTGGTACACAGCTACGAACATGTAGCTATGTGGCTATGCTAACTAGCGCTAGCACTTATCCATGACAAATAAAAATCATCCACTAGATCTTCAAATCTGCAGACGTGGGGAGTAAAACCGACCTCTACCAGAAAGGCAGCGGGACCTTTTCTGAAGGATTGGTCACAGATTCTGTGTTTCTTGTTGTTTTATTTGTCAGTATGTTGACGTGTGTCTTGGTACACAGCTACAGCTACGACATGTAGCTATGTAGCTATGCTAACTAGCGCTAGCACTTATCCATGATAAATAAAAATCCTCCACTAGATCTTCAAATCTGCAGACGTGGGGAGTAAAACCGACCTTTGTGTTTATTAAGACAGCCTACAACTAGCATGCCTCCCTCCTAAGCTCCTTGTTAGCACACATTTGTGCAGGTAATGAAAAACGAAGGGGGGATTCAGTATTATTTTATACAGTCTATGGGCTGAACAAGCTCCGAGCTCTGACTCCGTGACAGACCGGATATTGTTGTGACGTAACAAAAACACGGAAGTCTGAAACGGCTCGTTTCACACACATTTACAGAAAGGTGGAGAAATCAGAACAGGGGCAGAATGGATTTTTTTCATTCTCGGGGGGTTTGTAGACATGCCAGGGAAACATATTTCAGGTAGAGAACCATTAAAAAGTCAATGTTGCATGATATGTCACCTTTAACTGAGAGAAAAGAAAGGAGACCCACCCGCCATAATTCATTCAACCATTTGTACGGATGCAGTTTGGGTAGATTTAATAACCCGTGTTACCAGAATGTTTTACATATTTTATTACTCTTGCAATACTGGATTAATATGATACAATAGGGAGGACATTCATCCAGTCCATTCATGACAAGAACATTTTATTCATTAAATCCTCAGATCAACAATTCACGATTGAGGCAATTTTATAAATACAGAATGTCCAAACATGTCAGCCTTCTTATCTGTATCGGCCATCAGGAACACATTATGATCAATTATTGGTATCAGCTAGAATAATCCATGTCATGCATCCTTAATAAAATAATATTCTTAAGGTTAAGAAAGGAAGTCTCTGCACACTGCTCTATGTTTTAAATCATGAAGCTCGGCTCTCGTTCTGAACAGAACAGTGTTTTATAAAATCACAAACGTGTTGTTACTTCCATCAAGTCCGCCTTTTTCTAAAGAAACAGCAGACTGTCTTTTTTCTTTGAACATGGAGCAAACCCTTTCAGCCAGTCCCGGTGTATCTCACTCTGAGCACAGATCAGGATCAGAAAAAGAAAAGACTCAGGTAAGTGATGGGAACAGAAAATACCCTCAATTCAGACAGGCACAGAGGTTAGCACCACATCTGACGGCTCTGTTTGACCCCAGCAGGCCCCGGTCCATCTCTGCAGCTGAGAGAAGCATGAACCTGAACTAAATGGAGAAGAACATCTATTACTATTCTCATCCCCTCATCTTTCAACTTCTGCTGCGCCCTTTTCTCTCTCCTCTGCCGGGGTGATTTGTCCCGGTTCCCCTTTGCCATCAAGAAACCGACTTTCTACTTTATTCCAGCCGATTGAGCACTCAACCAAAGGCTCTGGCCTTCATCATCCTCCAATCTGTCCCTATATGTGTCTCTTTTTTTCGGCCTCCTGTGATCTGGTTCCAGTCTTTCTTCTTTCTATCTTTTTCTGGCCTGCTCTATAAGTTCTTTACAGGCTTATCTTACAGGATTATTTAGGTGTAGAGTTAACAGGATCATGGCTAGGGGAGGACTGAATGCTGAAGGGGTTGTGAAAGCCCCGTCAGAATGAAAAGAACCGTCTATATGATGAAATTAGGTAGTCGTTGAGCTTTTGGCATCTCTGCTTGAATTACGTCTTAAAATTATAAATCAATCTTAAAAGTTGTTAATTAATTTCTTATTGGTGATAATTAACTTTTAGCTCAGATTCTAAAAATCAGCACATCAGATATCACCAAAATTCAACATCCTGCATCTCTTGTTTGATGAGCGACTGATCCGGTGATGAAACAGACATCATAATGACAGGTTTTAACACATTATGACAGAATCTTTCTGACCCTGTCCCCAAAATAACAGTGAGAAAGTCTAACACAAGCTCAGTCTGGAACACTCACTGTAAGCGAGTGGGTGGAGTGATGAAGTATTTGGAGTAGTGAGAGTGTGTCTGACACTGATCGTCTCCTGCAGTGGAGAGCATGTGTGAAAGTCGAGTTCCTGAAAATATCAGGGGCTGAAAGTTCTGAAATTATCTCCAACGTGTGAGGACTGCATGTGTGAAAGAGGCTGTAGTGATGTAGAGGTTCCCTAACTTTTCAGCCCGCATCCCCCAAAATATAGGTGCTAGACTTGCGACCCCCACCTTCCCCTCAGAGTGATTTAATGTGGCTTTATTTAGCTGGTCTGCAGAAAATTAGCCTACCTATATGAGCATGTGGCTGTGTTTACTGTGCAGTTATGAATTAAAGCTAGGGTTGGTAGTCTCCGAAAACCAGCATGAATTTGAATGTAGCTTTTCCTCATGACTCCGTCTAACCCCTCCCCTCCTCCCTCGGAGCTCCTCCAAAACGACGCCCCCCCCCACTCACATGCACGAGCGTCGCTGATTCTCGACCATATGATCGTGACTGATTCTAAACCGGTCCTCACCAAAACATTATCATAGTGAAAGTTAAAAACACAAACAGTACCAGTGACACGATATCAGGAGAAAAGTTATAACACATATATAATACAGTAACAGCTCTACTGTTTGTTAAACCTGTTCAGTGTAGATGTTCTTAATTCCTACAGTGTTGACAGTCAGTGAAGGCATCAGGAGAGGTGTAGAGTGTGCGAGCGGGAGAGAGGAGAGGAGAAGTTTTTCATTCATTCAAACATTGATTGTTGTTTTGTTGGTTGGCGTGATCACGGCCGACAGTGACCGGTTATTAAAGTTCAACGTGTTCACGAATCGGCTCGTCATCACTACAGCGTCCGGACGGACGCTACAATAAATATATATTTTCTGTAGGACTTACTGAACGTCATTAATTATTCTGCTTGTTGGTGAGAGCTTTTTAGACTCTGATCCGGACTACAGTCCTGAGCAAAGCACCTCATCAGGTCAGAGGGGACAGGCCCAAGGACGAGAGAGAGGGGCAGTAAATAGAGTCAGGGGAAGTAGAGGCAGGAGACGGGGACTCGGAGGAGTGCACGCCGGGGAAATGTACGCGCAGGAGGAGGGCAGAACGGCTGGACGGGATTTGATTGGTTTAAAATTTGGGGAGCCAAAAAACGGTGATTGGTTGGTGTTTTCCCAGGTTTACTCCGGCTGTAGATAGCAGTTTTTTTTTACTCTTTTTTAGGAACAAATCATGTAATGATTGCCATCAGGACATAAAGATCATTTTAACCAGTATGACAAAAAGTGTATCTAAATCTGATTACCAACCCCAGCTTTAACCTACTGCTACTGATGCTTTTGATAATTAACTGTTCACTAACCCTAAACTTAGGAGTCATCTGACATAAAGAACGTCAGAAAACTCATTACATTTTCTATTTTCAAGGTTTTATTTCAAGTTTAGCTTCTATTTTTGTCTATATTTTTTACTATAATGGGTAAAATGTACTACTAAAACCCCCAGGGGCTCCTGAAACACACTTTGGGAACCCCTGGACTAAGGGCGTAGATTTGATTTTGACATTGGTGGGGACCTACATGAATAAAGTTGAAAGAAGACAAATGTCCTCCCAGCGTCCGCCTGTGTATCAGGCTGCAATAGAAACAATGTTTTACATTCATTAGTGCTTGCCAATCAAAAAACAGACCGGTCTTAAAGACATATTTAGGAGGCGGTGCTTAAGTAGGAAAGGATTTAACCCTTTGTGTGCCACATGAAGTGCATTGGTGGGGACATTTCAGCCATCGTTTGAGATTGGTAGGGACCCTTCCATACGGTCCATATGCAATTCTACGCCATTGCCCTGGACTGAGGTACTGTTTTAGAGCGTTGAATGCAAAGATTGTGTTACTTACTTTCCTAAATTATGCTTAATTTTTGTGATGCAAACCAGTGAAGCCCACTGATCCAGCTGTGCATTTATCAGCGTCTGTTAATAAACCTCCTACCTTCTTTAAAAGATGTTACCAACAAGCCTCAGCAGCTTGAAGACAATGTCTTGAAAAGTTGAAGAGTTTTCAGAGTTATCAGCTGCATAATTAATGTAAACCAGCACTCTCATATTTATTCTCCAGCAGCAGAACGAGCTGCAGCTGAGACTTTTCTTTGCACAAGTTTCAGGTCAGAACCTTTTCCCAGCTTGTGTTTGAAAGTCTGAGCGGCGTCCAAACTGAGACCGGCCTCTTTCATCCTTTAAGTGTGTTTCCTGTTGATAGTGATCTGTGCTTTCAGTGCGTGTGACTCAGCTCGGCTCATGAAACGAAATAAACATGAACTTTTTGGGTTTGCACCGTATTGTTTCACCTCTTGACACGCCGAATATTTCATCATGTATCAGATTTTGAAAGATCTGCTTCACTCTAAAGACAAGTTTATACATAAAGCACTTTTCACTACAGAATACAAAACAACAGCAACATTAACAGCATTAAAAAGATGCATGATATCAAGAAAATATAAGATTAAATAAGATATAGCAAAAAAAGAAATAAGACATTCAGCAAAAAATAAGCAATCCAAAAATGTAGAAATAAAATTAATATTTTAAGATATTGAGTATAATTTACTCCGTGGATCGACCTGTGTTGTAGGGCTCTGAAGCTCCCAACTACATTCTGATCCTGATGGACACAGATTCACTTCACAGACTCGCCTTCTTCAAAATGGATCCTGTAAAACAATCCACCTCAGAACATCTTCCCTTGGATTCAGGGTCACAGCTTGCTTCATCTCTGCCCTATCCCTAAGCCACCCCCTGAAAAGCCCAGAGGGAGGTGGGCTGTGGTGGTAGAATCGACCCACAGTCTTTACAGACTATATGATGAGTCTGTCAGTAAAAGTGAACAATTTCTATAAGTAACCGGCTCAGAATTTATGCTCTGAAGTCAGAGCCTCACGGTCCCTCCAGACACAGGTTCACAGACCGGTCTCGTCTAATCCAAATGAACACATCCTAAAGGTGTACCAAAGTGAATCCATCCTCTTATACTACAGGATTATTGCACAGACTCACAAGTGAGGCTCCTACACCCACCTATGATATGGTGTTTGACTGAGAGGAAGGCATTCAGCTCTGGTGCTTTTGTCCTTTTGTTGCTCTGCAGCACATCGCCGTGACCGGCAGCAGCAGAGGGTTATGAAACACGGCTGGAGGGCAAATTGAATCAAATGTTGAATAAAGAACCCTATATCAGGTATTAGTTGAATAAAAGACGCTTTTGGCTGGCGACAGTAGTTGAAAGAAAAAATGTAAGCACTCTGCTCAATTTTGCAGCGGTCCACTTCACAATTGGAAATAAAACCAATAGAAACTGAAAAGAATATAAATTCAGTGAAGATACGGCGGCTCGATGCAGATAATAAAAAAATCCCAGCGTGTCTGTCTGCTGTGTGTGTGTGTGTTTGTGTGAGTGTGTGTGTGTTCTCTAATGCTGAAAATGAAAGAATCATGGTTCCCCCGGTCTACAGGTTTCATTCCCGCTCCTCTAAATTAGCTCTTGTCGCATCTCAGGATCATAAATTTCAGTCTAACCTTATATGAGAGCGCCGTCTCTCAGTCCCATAGCACTCTAACTGGATCACACATCCATTTACACACACACACACACAGACACACACACACACACAGACACACACACACACACAGACACACACACACACACACACACACACACACACACACACACTCTTTCACACACACACACACACACACACTCAACCTAAAGCGAATCATCCTCTCCACCACCAGCAGGCAGGGAAAAGGTGGGGAAAACATAATTACCATCAAACAGCTCCGCCTCCATTACTCTACTGGGAATTTCTTCTGCTTTTTTATTGCTGCTGTGATACATCTTACAGAGGGCTGCCGGAGTGATACACCACGATTTATTCTCTGTGCTTTGCCCACAAACAGGCGGCGTGAAAGACGAAACTCTGTGAAGAACAAGAGCGACGTGAGCGGAGGAATGTTTTGTCATTCCTCTCAAGAAGGCAGGGGCACATTTGTAGAAGTTTGAAAACACAGGAACCTCCGTACGAGTGTCTTTCCTGAAGAAATAATAAAAACATACTTCTTCTATCAAACTCTAAATGACAGACTTTAAATTAAAAAAGTCAAAATAAGAAATATGAATAAATTGGCATCCCCTCACCTCCATCCTCATCAAATGAATCCTTGAAATGTGATGAAAACCAAGTCAACACATCTTCCAATTAGAGCGGGAGCCGGGAGTGTGAACTAGATCAGGAATATTCAGGTATACAGGTGGGGTTAAAACACCTGGGGGTAAAATTATTCACATGGAATGATCTTATCTATCTCAGAAGAACCCTGCAAACTTTTAAAGGACTTAATAGTTTATGGAAGTTTGCAAAGTGGAAATGTTAGAAAGTGTTTTTCTTCAACTTTTGTAAAATGTTCAAACGTCAAGCCTCGACCTCTACCTGCTGTAATCAGGCGACACATTGATGAGTGAGTCACTGTTCACTGTGATGCCAAAGAGCTAAAACAAAGGTGTCAGTTTCTATCAATACTGACACCGCTGAAACTGAAACTCTTGGGATTTTAAATTTAAACAAACTAAAATTAATGTCTTAAAAATACTGTCTTTAAAAAAGAAGTGAACAAAACCATCAAAGTCCGGCCCTCTCTTCTGCAGCTCTTATAATCAGCTCCTCTGTCTACACACATAACACATCTTAGAAGTGACACATACAACCACACACCCACACACACGCAGGCTATAGAGGCTTCCGGGAGCAGTTTAAAGACGCAGATCAGAGTGTTTCTCATCGGACAGGCTGGGTCAGGGCAAACTCGTCCCCCTTCATCGATCTCCAATGATCTCCATCAACGGGCCAAAACCTCAGTCGATAAAGCGACAAACTGCTGCCTCCTCCAGAGGCTGAGAGGAGCCGACGGAGGAGGCAGAGGCGGCGGCCGAGGAGCACAAAGGCAGCGCAGAGTTCAGAGAGAGGAAATAAGTTGGCCTTGGATGTAGAAGTATGTGTGTGTTTCAAGGCCATAGGAGCTTGCAGGACTTTGGAGAGCCCAGCTCATATGTTGGCAAACATAAGATTTAACGGTTAACTGTAGACGGGGATCATTAACTGTCATCACTACCAGAACCATTATCAATCCTCCTTAATGATCCAAATCTCCATCGATTACACCACAGAAACTTTTCTATCATTTATTCTCAGCAGAGCTGGTTCTGCTTTCAATGCTGATTATTTGAATACAGAATAATCAAACCTCATGTTGCCTAATGTTTGGGCTGCTTTGAGTGGACGAGGAAGATGACTGTCACCATAGGAGCAGCAGTTAACCACATTTTTTTTGGATGTGGATTGAAGTTGATGCACAGTGCTGATGTGCTTTGAAACCACGGAGGTTGTTGGTTGTAAGACATTATTTTGCAACACGAGTCACATTTTGCTTTCCTCTTTAGTTTTGGCCAAATTTAGCCAAACTTCAAGCCTCCTCACACGTTCAGCCACCGTCACATGCAGCAATTCATCAATTTTTAGAACACCTTAATAGACAGCTGATGTACATTTGTGCACCATTTGTTTGATTTAAAAGACATTACTCGACTCTAGATGTAATGCTACACCACAGGACCCACGAGACTTCATAGCAGAATTAATGAAATCCAACATGACTGATTTTTGGGGTTTGAAAAATGTGCAACCGGGTCGTTAATGGAACCGTTTTCAATCACATCAGGATATAAATGAAATGTTTTTGTAACTTTTGAATGCACAGCTCCAAAGCTAAAATCTGATACCCTAATCTCAAATGAAGCACTCAGAGTTATTGTTCCCTGGATGCATCCATACAGAGCTGAGTTTGATCATCATCTCATATCACAGCATTTTGCACAGAGGTAAAAGGAAAGGTAGAGGATTTTGAGTTCTCTGTGTGGCAGAAACAGTCAAAGGAAGGATGTTTTCAGGATGTGTATTTGCAGCCATCGAAGACATGGAGCAGCAGGAGAAGCAGACTGAAACTCTTTTAGAAATATGACTCTGTGAACATGTGACAGTCAGAGAGGTTTGTGAAGCTTACTACCCTTCCACTGGAGATTTTTGTACGCTGTAAAAACTGGGTCAATGTTTGAATTCACTGTAACTGCTGTGACTGTGTGCAGCCACTGCACCCTTTGAACTCCACAGGGGGGAAGAGTGTGATTGCTACAACATGGACTTTAAGGAGTATTGCTTTAAGCTAATGGGTTTTAACAAGTTACTGACTTAAACGTGAAACAGAGGGTTAGATTTTTAACACTTTAATTATTCACTGTTGAGTCTCAGTCGTCACTTTCATCATGTTTAATGAAAAAGTCTTGATTGAAATGTTCATTTCCCTCCCAGCAGAAAAAACGTACATCAGGATATTTAACTGTAAAGGGCCACAGAGGATGACTGTGTGGGGGGTTCGCTGGTCACACAATATATTCTGCAAACTAAAGTAGATCCTACATTTAAATTATATTTACAGTTTTCATGTGTAATGGACTCAATAAACTGTGCATTTCTCTGCTTCTAAATATCTTGCATTGGTGATTGTTGCAGCTGCAAATATAATAATTTCATTTGCAGGTATTTGAGTGGATGCATAACCCTCTGCCCAGCAAGTCATCTTTATTACAACAATATTAATCCTGATTTATTATCGGTGTTATCCTTTATCTGCTCACCTTGAATCAGTACTCCCTGCTATGCACACACACACACACACACACACACACACACACACACACACACACACACACACACACACACACACACACACACACACACACACACACACACACACACACACACACACACACACACACACACACACACACACACACACACACACAAACCTGCACATCTCCTCTCTTCATCTACACACCTGATCTCCTTGCCTCTTACTGCTTCTTCCCACCTGTACGTGTCTGCTCCTGTGACTCGGTTCATTAGCTGTATGTCTCGTTACGTCGCCTACATGATCTTTAATTCTTTTCACCCGTCGTCTATTTTTACAGCAGCGGAGCCGCATGAGAGACGAAAGCTGCTCCAGTAGTGAGGCGCTTCGGGAGGTGTAACCTTCTTAAATACATCTCAGGTTCTGTTCATGTCTTTTCATGAGTTGAAGAGAGAGAGTTTAAGATGCAGTGTTAAACTGTGTTACATCGCCTTTTTGAATTGTTTCAAAAGGTGTTTTGGCAACTTCAGGTCCACAAAATTTACAGTCCAATGTCCTGTAGAGAAGTGTTTGGACTAGGACTTGGACTTAGGCATTGTGTTTGGATTCAGAAGATGGAGAGAAGGACTTGAATAAAAATTGTATATTTTTATAAATGAAGAATTCCTGCTCAGATGATCAAAGAGGCGCCATGAATCAGGAGTTTTGCTTTCAAAGATTTCACAGCACATGCGAGCAAGAGCAGTGCAACATGTGAGATATAAAAAAAGATTGTCACGGAGAAGCCCGGGACAAACTCAAACTCTAATGGAAATCTGCCAAGGATGCAGTGCTGCTCCTTCCTATATGCAGAACACAAGTGTGCAGGACGGAGGCCTCATCCTCTGTGAGGAGCTCATGTTGGAGCAAGTGAGTGAGAGAGGCCAGCTCCTGCAATATGAGGAATAGTACTGAGGTACTGAGCAGCCAGTGTTCGCCACACATGGACCTTACCTGGGCATCAATCCCTGCTGTGTTAATGGTTGGCTGGATAGATTTGGTGAGCTGTATTAGCATTAAACATATTTAACTATTTTCAGAGACATGACGCGATTCACGATCAGTTGATTAGTGCGTGCTGCTTGCTCTGACGGCACACACACAAACTGTGAAACACACACACACACACACACACACTGTGCTCTTATAACACTCATGTAACACTTCACCTGTAAATGGACCTCTCATGTTTAATGATTTGTGACATATTTATTAATTTCTGGTAAAGTCTCTTTTTTTGAAGGAAACAAGACTCAGACTGAAGTTAAATTTTTTAACTAGCTGACATCAGGCTCATGGATTTGTATCGGGGTTGGTGTGTGTTTATATGAGAGCTCAGCATCTGGTCAAATGTTTAAAACTTATTTCTTTCTGTTTACTATGAACAACTTTCAGACGTTGTGCTTTCACTCTTAAATTTCAGGAGGCAGTTTGGTCTGAAATACAGACATCATAATTCAAACACGTTAAACCCTTTCAGGCCCGTGTGGTGGGTGGCACTTATTGATTTATAGACTTGGTGAGAAGGTGTGATTCTTTCCTCTCTGTGTGAAACATGACTACATTAAGGCTCAAAACTGCCCCAGAGTCCCTGCAGCTCTCGCCTGGAGGGTCCCTGGATGAAACACTTGCTGATTCGACAGAACCAACTCACACACACACACACACACACACACACACACACACACACACACACACACACACACACACACACACACACACACACACACACACACACACACACACACACACACACACACACAGACACACACACACAAGCAAGTGCTCCCACCCACAGCATGGGGCCAGAGGAAGAGGTCAAAGGTTAACTGAGCTAGGGTGTTGGGTCACAGAGGTTAAACTGGACACTTTAGTGCAGCAGTTGTGAGGTCAGCAGGGCGGGGAGGGGGAGTCATTGTGTGGTCTGGTTAATGGTTGTGCGTGCAACATGTCTCGTGCCTCTGCCCGTCCCCTCTGTTGATTGCAGCTTTTATGTGAGTGTGAAAACAAAGCGAGCGTCCAGCGGCGTGTGTGTACGAGTGTGTGTCTTAAGAAGCTTTAGTACCTAGCCAGTCGTTGAACTTCTTAACCTCGGAGGGCAGCCCCAGCTCGGTGAAGTCACCCATGTGGAGCAGCACGTCGCCATAGGGCATCTGGATGCCGTCTGTGCGTGAGTGTGTGTCTGACACACACACAAACCTGGTGTGTCCTGTTGGCTTGGGAGTGTCATAAGGAATGGGGTCCACCCTGAAAACACAGAGAGAGAAAGAGAGAGAGCTGGTGAGACTAATGTCATGACAAACTCAAATTCACCTCAGTAACAAGACCCTGAGTCAGAACAAGTTGAGACACTGAGGCAAATATATGACAGTTATGATCCTCTATCCTTTTTGATATCCTGTGTTTGATTAGAAACTAATTAGAGACCAATTAAAAAGCACAGACACACATTAAAGGATTTTGTTTAGAGGAGAATTCTTTCTTACATTTAAAGCTTGCAGGAGCTGCATGCTTTTCCCAAACTTCAAAAGTTGTTGTCAGAGTTTGTTAATAATTTCAGTCCTTGAGGTGTTTGCACTTAGCTCTGACTTTGCAATAAGCCCCACAACCTGCCCCCCTCTGCAGAGGATCATGGTGTAAATGTAAAACTGATTTCTTACCCCTGAAATAACCCGACCGTTTGTCAAACATATTTCACCGCTTCTACCAAAAAAAAACAGATCAAACTTGATCTACCAGCAAAAACTTTGCTGTTCATCCTTTCACAAGAAGTCTGTCCACACATATGAACCCATTTCAATATTTTGAAATCAACTTTTTTTAAGAGAGAGCAGAAATTCAAAGAATACT
This sequence comes from Notolabrus celidotus, assembly GCF_009762535.1. Taxonomy (NCBI): domain Eukaryota; kingdom Metazoa; phylum Chordata; class Actinopteri; order Labriformes; family Labridae; genus Notolabrus; species Notolabrus celidotus. Next base: position 4,380,671 of record NC_048274.1, read on the forward strand.
CTTTTCCTCTCCTGGTGTTATTTGAAAAAAATAAAAGTGTTCTGGATTCTGAGGCGTATTTTTAGAAAGTGTATGCTAATTTCATACCAGACAGAAGCAGAAGGTGCACAGCTGAAAAGTAGAGACCTTAAAAAAAGATAATTTGTTGTGCAAAATAAATAACATGGTTTGCAGAATAATGCATGCTGGAGAGCGAAATGCTTCTGAAAGAAAAGAGAAGGCATTACAGCAGAGAGAAATGTGTCGTGTGGGCTGGAAATCAACCAGCGTTTGGGTTGATTTGTGCTCACGAGGAGGGCAATGGTTGTTTTGTGGCATCAGATTGGCTAAAGAGACGGTGAATTAAAGCATGCCATGTCCCTTCTATCCATTATCTAAAGAAAAAACACTTAGACCCGAGTCTGGCTGGAAGAAGCCTTTTCTTCTGCCTTTTTGTTCGATGTGAGGACGTCGGTTAAAAGGGAAGAAAAACCTGTACTTCCTTCTGACTGAAAGGGAAGAAGAGAAAAAAATCATCTTGTCTGTAATTGAAGTCTAGAATGTGCAATCTTCCAGCACTCTGCCACTACACCATTATTTCATTAGAAGGGATGTCACTGTCGACAACATCAGACACATAATCAACGCTGCAATCTCCAACCTGACAAGCACACACACACGCACACAGGGGCAGACACACACAGAGTTAACTTGCATGTGTGCACAAACATGGCATGAAAACAGCCACAGACGCAGATGAAATCAAAAGGTTTCTGACTGGAGGAGACGTCATTAACAGAGAGGGAGAAAATAGGCACCTCGAACAAAAGACGGTCTTGTTTTTTAGGAGGAGGCGACGTTTGAGGACTCATTTTGGAAGCGGTTTGCCTGTTTTTCTTTTCCTGTGACAGAATATAGGACGTGCAAAAGGCTCCAAAAACAGAAGCTGGGATCTGCTGTTGTTCTGTTTTTTGCAGACGAACAGTCATCTGGAAGGTCTTGTTAGTGGTAGCTAAACTGTGGACAAGCTGGTAGCCATCTGTAGCGCGTAGCCTCTGCGCGCATGTAGCCATCTGCAGTCACCGCCTGTGGTCACAAGTCTCCAGTAGGGGTGGGCGGGTGAATACATTTCCTACCGTGGTATACAAACGAGTGAATAAAAAAAAAGAATAATGAGATCTGGTGAATCTGACGGCAGACGGTCCACATTATTCCAACCATACACTCCAGTAACCTCACCGCCTGGTGAGGACATCGCGTTTGTAATGCTCATCCACTTGTTGCCAACCTACTCCATTTTTCATGCCACTTCTATCCTTTTATCAATAAACCCCTTATTTAGTGTTTCCCTGCTTTCTTATTATAAAAGAAAGGTGTGTTATGACAGTTTCAGCATCAGAATATGTTGGCGTCACCGTGAGAAGTCATGAAAAATGGATCCTGCAGGTCAAATTGGTAAAAATATATATTTAGAGAGCTCTATCATTTTCAAATTGAAGCATCCATATTTAGAGGCAGTGATGTCAGAGCCATTCTGAAGATATGCTGCTGCACTGATATTTTGAAAACACCATAGACTGTATAAATAATGGACGTAGTATCCGTGATGTCACTCATCTGTTTCTGAAGCGCTGTTTTGAGCCCAATTGTCGGCCATATTGATTCTGTCAAGCGATTGTGAGGTAAAGAGGCGGGCTTTGAGCCTCCTCGCCAACAGCTACAGTGTTCCTGCCTGTCAATCAAGTCAGCTGTGCCTCTCATTGGAAGACTTTTAATCTCAATATCATTGAAATTGCCGTGTTAAGAAAAAATTCACCCCCTGTACAGTGTGTGCCGATCAAGAAATGAGCTATCCTGACGACACTCGTCTTTTGTACCAGGCTGTAAACATGTTTATTTCTGCTGTAAAGATCAGCTTCTTTGAATTGGTGTGTATGTGGTTTCCGGTACTTCTGGAGCCAGCCTCAAGAGGATCCTTGATGAACTGCAGTTTTTAGCACTTCCACATTGGACTTTTAGACCGCAGGTTGCCGCTTGGTGTATTCTCACTAAAGCTCCAGAAAAATATACCAACCAACACAGCCAAAACACCCCCAGTATTTCATTAACTCAAAGCTGTATTTTTTCGTTGAATGTGGAGATAAATTAAGTTCTAACACAGCTTAGAAATTATTATTATTATCTTGTACTCATCTGTTTTATTCAAACAAAGACTGAAATAAAATTCAGTGTCTCTGTTTTTTGGCTGAAACTGTCTCGTAGTTTTTCTGTCTGTCTGTTAACTTTTCTAATAAACTAGTCAGGACTGTTGCCTGTGCCTTTAATTGTCTTGTTTGTCGCCTGCAGTCAGTCAGTCAGTAAGTATTTGTTAGTACCTGCTCCCCTCCTTCCTTTAAAACTCTTCTGCAGTCCAGCACAAATCTTTAAGCTGAAGTCCTGGAACACTGGAGCAGAGCGAGCGTCTCGGTTACCCGAGCAGAGCCGGACTCCACATTTAACGCACACGACAAAAATGAAATACTAGTTCCAGAGATAATGATATTTACTATTGACTGTGTCCAGTAAATAAGCCTCCGTGCTCCTATATAGACAGAGCAATACACATTAGCTTAAGCCAGCGGAGCAGCACATACATTACAGTGAGGCTGGTGATTAGATTTGGTGCTCTGTGGTGCCTGGACGTCATGCAGCTTTACAGGACTCGACAGTTCTCGTCATGGAGGAAGGACGAAGGCAGAAACCACATGGGATGACAAAACACACACAGATATAGAGAAATATATATATGCACACACACATGTACACACGAGCGTGCATATTAAAACAAAGCCTGGAGAAAAACAACCTCCATCTCCTCCCCTTTCCTTTGAGATTTAATCCACCCTGAGAACGTAAGTAAATACCAGCAGCCCCTATCAATTAGAGCGGGCCCGGGCCAAGAAACCTTCATGATAGTGCTGCATAAGTCTTACACACACGCAGAAAGAGTGAGGGCCCCCGTCTTTCCTGTTAACATACGACTGTATAACAATCCAGAGGTTCATTAGTAATGTATACAGGAGTTCAGGAGTTCAGCAGTGCAGCACAGGCCTCTGATCTATTGTAAACGGAGACGGTGAAAATGAAAAAGTCTCTCTGCGCTCCAGCAGCAGGTAAAAGAATATTCTCCTGCGATGGAGTGAACCGTGTTAGCATGAAGGTTCGTGTTAACATGTCTGAGCTTCGGCGTGACATCAGAGGGAAGACTGCGGAGGAGAAGGAGTGGGGGAGAGGAGAAATGCTAATGCGCTGGAGGAGGGCGGCAGCACACTCTCAAATCCGCCATGACATTGAAGCTGACACAAAACCGAGGTCTGCGGCTGCAAAAAAATATCTGCTGGATGAAGAAACGGCTGTGATCCCTCCGAAACCTCAACACATTAACTACTCCTCACCTACGGGCTGCAAAAATCCCAGCGAGTAAGCTGAGAGAATAAGCTTCAAGATCTTTGTTCAAAACCCAGCACATCTGATGCGTCTCCATTTTAGGAAACAAATCACACTGATGCACTTCTGCATGTCAACACTCATTTTCACTGTAATCACTTAACACCAGCCAGACAGTCATATGTTGCTGTCATGCTTTTGTTGTTTTCTTAATTATAAAATTCACAGCTGACGGGAGTCAGATGTTCCACATTAAGGAGGGGGAAAAAAAAATCAAGCCAGTTTCTTCTTTCTCACTTTGTACCGTCTGTATTCATGATGTCAGGCTAACCTACGAGCTGGGCGATGAAGTGAATTCATCTTTCGTTTTTGTGTTTAATAACAAGATCACTATGGTACAAAACCAAAAACACTCTCTGAGCTACTGTCTGTTTTTTTGGGGGGAGTTTTTGCCTTTATTGATAGGACAGCTGAAGAGACAGGAAGCATGGGAAGTAGAGAGTTGGGGAAGACATGTGGCAAAGAGTCGTGACCGGGAGGGGACCAGCGAGTGCTGCAACAAGGACCACAGCTCAGTACATGAGGCAAACTTAAACCTCTAGGCAGAAACAGCCCCAAGCTCCTAACGTTGATGACACGTTACATTATGTTGATGACATGTTACGTTACGTTGATGACACGTTATGTTACGATGATGAAAAATGACGTAATGTTGATGACACGTTACGTCACATTGATGACTTGTTACGTCAAGTTGATGACACATTACATTATGTTGATGACATGTTACGTTATGATGACGAAATATGATGTCACGTTGATGACACGTTGGGTTACGTTGATGACATGTTACGATGATGAAAAACTATGTCACGTTGATGACACGTTAAGTCACGTTGATGACACGCTGGGTATGTTGATGACACGTTACGTTACGATGATGAAAAATTCCGTCACGTTGATGACATGTTGAGTTAAGTTGATGACATGTTGAGTTACGTTGACGATTTGTTACGTCACGTTGATGACACTTTGCATCACGTTGATGACACGTTACGTTACGATGATGAAAAATAACGTCACGTTGATGACACGTTACATCACGTTGATGACATGTTGCGTTACGTTGATGATTTGTTACGTCACGTTGATGCCATGTTACATTGATGTTGATGACATGTTGCGTTACTTTGATGATTTGTTGTCACTTTGATGATTTGTTACGTCACGTTGATGACACGTTACATCACGTTGATGACACGTTATGTCACGTTGATGACACGTTACATCACATTGATGACACGTTACATCACGTTGATGACATGTTGCGTTACGTTGATGACACGTTACGTCACGTTGATGACACGTTACATCACATTGATGACACGTTACATCACATTGATGACACGTTACATCACGTTGATGACATGTTGCGTTACGTTGATGATTTGTTACGTCACGTTGATGATTTGTTACGTCACGTTGATGACACGTTACGTCACGTTGATGACACGTTACGTCACGTTGATGACACGTTACGTCACGTTGATGACATGTTACATCACATTGATGACACGTTACCTCACGTTGATGACATGTTGCGTTACGTTGATGACACGTTTCCTCACATTGATGACACGTTTCCTCATGTTGATGACATGTTGCATCACGTTGATGACACGTTACATCACATTGATGACACGTTACGTCACATTAATGACACGTTACCTCACATTGATGACACGTTACCTCACGTTGATGACATGTTGCGTTACGTTGATGACACGTTACGTCACGGTGATGACAGTTTACATCAGGTTGATGACACGTTGCGTTACAATGATGAAAAATGACATAATGTTGATGACACGTTACATCAAGTTAATGACATGTTACGACACATTGATGGAATGTCACGTTACGTTGATGGCATGTTATGTTGATGAAACATTACGTCAGGTTGATGACACTTTACATCACCATGATGTTATGTTACATTGACGACACATTACCTTACGTTACATGTTATGTTATATGTAACTTTATATGAGATACTTGAGCCTAACCAAATGTATTATCATCCATACATGATGCAACACAGTACCTGATCAACTGAAGAATACAAAATTTCCCTGAATGATAAAGCCAAGGATTAGTGCCCCTACCATGCACTAGCTCTAAAAAGTCTTCATTGCCTTAAAGGGTCTCGGTTTAGTAGCATCTAACCTGAACCTCTGTCCACTTCACAGTTTTCCACACAGCCCAGTGAAGGAACACGTGGTCCTGCAAGTTGCACAAGAAAGCTGAAGACTTAACCGTCTGGTAAAAAGTAGATGACATGAGCTACATCAAACTGATGAAAGCTCGGATACTCACTCAATAAATCATTCCTCTGAAATATAAATGGCTGTGTCAGAGTTTTCAATAATCCATTCAATAGTTGCTTTAGAAATAAAGGAATGACCAGCTTACAAAACAACCAGCTCTTAAACTTCACAATAAGATGCCAGACCCTGTAACCATTACTCAATATCCATCATCATTTTTTAACTTACTGAACTGAATCCCAGTTTCTCGTGGTTTGGCTTTTTACTCTCAGAACAAGGATGTCAATTTTGGTTTACTTGCAGATCAGAAATCTGCAGAGGCTAAATGTGAAACAACTAAATTGTGGAAAAGTGGATTGAACCCTGGCTCCGTTATTGGTTACATGTGTCGTATAGAAGAGGAGAGCAGAGGGAGAAGTATAAATCAGCGTGGGAGAGACAGAGGGAGGGAAGGAGGAGTGCTCTCCGATGTCTGGAGGAGGATATTCACTTTGACTGAGAACACTTGGCTCCCTGGCCTTTTAGAAAAACACACAAGTAAACAGGGTCAGAGTTCAGGCTGAGCTTGCTTCTTCAAACGAGACACTTCACCCGCAGCAGATAAGAAGGTCGCCGGCTAAGTCACTCACTGACTCACACAGCTCTTTAAGGAGGCCACATAATCACTGTGATTGATTACAACATTTCCTTCAGTCTTTTTTTTCTGAAAACCTCCTGAGTCTTTACGTCGTCCAAAACAGACTAGCTGCTGCTGTGCATCCAAGAATCTGTCCTGCTGATACATGACAGTATTAGTTCCATTTAGACTCTGCTTTCTATCATATAAAAGATAGGCTTGCAAATATTTTCATTTTATGTATAAGGCCTGATGAAAGGAATTATTGCAGGACTGTAATCTTTTACTGATTGGAACTTTGAAAACTGACAGAGAGAGGAAAAGGAGATGACAGAGAAATCAGGAAGGATGCCGCTATTTTAACGCAACATCAACTCAATTTAACTTTTAAACTTAAAGTGATATTTCGGTTTTCTGAGGCTAGTTTTAATTCATTTTTTTAAGTTATATATTTGGGCTTTTTGCCTTTATTGATTGTACAGATGAAAAGAGACAGGAAATGTGGGGAGTGGAGAGTGTGGGAAGACATGCAGCAAATGGTCGCAGCCGGGAGTCGAGCCGGCGACCTCTGCGACCTCTGCAACGAGGACTGTGGCCTCTGTATGTGGGAGCGCTTAGACCACTAGGCCACCAGCTCCCAAAAGGCAAGTATTTAAAGGCACTTTGTTTGCTCTTACTCTTAGCTTTAAGATTCTAAAAAACTTAAGCCATTTTATTGAATTTTAAGATTTTAGTTAGATAAAAAATGTGAAAAAGCTGATTTCTCCAAAGAAATAAACCATTCAAGATTTCAGGGATTAAGAACTGACCATACAGAGTTGCCTATATGATTGAGAACCTCCAACAGGACTTGTGGGTAAAAGAAAAATGTGGCAGCCTCAGGGTTTGAGCACGAGCCACATAGACAGAGGCTTTGGTCCTTGTTGCAGTGGACGCTGGTTTGACTCCTGGCCACGACCCTCTGCTGCAAGTCTTCCCCCACTCTCTACTTCTAATGTTTTGTGTCTATTCAGCTGTCCTCTGACAAAATGCCAAAAAATATAACCTTAGCCTCACATGGTGTTACGCAGGGATGTTTATCAAATTGATAAAATTCACCTGTAGTGGGCAGAGGGAGCGAGAGGGTGAGCTGAGGTCTTCGTGAACACTTGTCTATTTGATCACTATATTACTATTTTCATGCACGATATCAAGGGTTCATCAGATTTCTTTTGTTACAAGGTTTCACTTCATTTTTCAGTGTCAGACGAGTGCTGGGCAAAACTTCTCAGCAGCTCATTTATTCCATCACTATAGTTTCTACAAACAGTGTAGGATTTCACAATTATCACAATGTGTTAATTAAAGTGATAACACCTCATGCAGCAGGTACAGCTGCAGAATTTTACACTGTGAGACAAGAAGTATGTGAACAATCGATAAAAGGATGTGAACTGGAGAACACAACACCCACATATTATTCAGAAAACCATTACAGCAGCCTCAACTCTTCAAAGAGATATTGAACCTAGCAGCAGGGATTTACTCTCTTGTAGCCAGAGGTCACAGGTCAGGTCCTGCACCAACTTCTTCAGACTGGAGCCACAAAGTTAGCCGCACACTGCTGACTAACATTTAGTTGGTTGTTGCAACAAGATTTACTTCAATTTGAGCCCAAAGTCATCAGTAAACACAGCAAAGTACACAAGTATGAGGACAGGAGGGACCATTAGCCTGAGAACTTGTATGTTTAGGTTATTTAGAATATTTTGATGATGAAATTAATCGGTTACCTCAAGCCTCTAATCAGACCATGCCCCCCCCCTCCCTCCCCTCTGATCATTAGGGGTTGTAAACTGTGTTGCCAGCCGAAGCAGCATGGGTTTTAGTTCTGGTCAGCCCCTCCTTGTCCTGTCAGGGTTAATGAGGTCAACGACCCCTGAGCTGCCCACTTGTCTGAGGCTGAAACACAAGTCAATCAAAGTCCTGTGATGGTTTCTGTGTATTTTCCACCTGCTGCCACCTGCTGCGGGAGGATTAGCCTCCACCTCCTCCACCTCCTCCACCTCTCCTCCTCTCCTCCTCCGTTGTTAATGGAGTCGTCCTGCTAATGACTTTTCATCAATAAAGGCATCAGCCGGGTCGAGCCACCGAAAACCTCCAGGGTCAAGAGGTGAAATGATGAAATAGACTGCTAATCAACTAAAGCTGACCCGTCAATACACCACAAACTGGATCACAACTTTAGCTCTCACTGATTCGTAGAAGCTCGAGTCAACATGACGGTACACACGGTCGATATTTCTTCATTTTTACAGCTTGTGTTTCTTGTTTTAACGTGTTGGTCCATTGAAATCATGATCTCATGAACAATGGAGACCAGGAATAGCAGCTTTAACAACAAAGAAAAAATCAAACACATGAATAAGTGTAACACTGAAATGGACAGAAAAAGCATTTGCATAAAGGCCACATCCCCCAGACATTAAATACTTACTGAAGCTCTGAAAACATAGAAACTCTATCAATTCAAAAGTTTAAGATCAGACTGAAAAGGTTCCCCTACAGTAGGTAAATAAAATGTCAACACACTCTTTCCCAAATCAATTCATACTTTGGGAAAAATAAATCACAGAACATTTCATATCATGCAGTATCATTATGGATATGATGTAGAGCACTTAGACTCTGATTTCTTTGCTTCAGATTTAAAAGAGCAGTAAGAAGAATTTCACCAAAAAACAGCTTTACAAATAATGACACTGACTGCAGCATCATGCACATAAAACAGACAAATTTACTGCCACTGTAATTTATAACAAAATTTAAAAAAGACAACCAATGCTGAAATAACTATCAGTGTCTCATGATGCATACAATCCGTGTTTTCATGTATTCAAAATAAAAAGGGTTAAAAGGAAGGTCCAGTTCTTATTTGCTTTGCAGAAAAAGGAAAAATAATCGTAATGGTTTTGTATAAAATTGATGTTCTGGAGTGAAGCATTTCACAGAAATCAAATTCTAACCGATTAAGTCTGAGGGTAAGAAAACACTCAGATGCAAGTCTAAATCAAGCTACAACACTTTACACACGGCCAAAAACGGGATCATGTACTCTGTGGGTAAGTGATCTCAAATTGGTTTGTCGAGTGTGGCTAACAATAGCAGAGCTAGCACCACCAGCCTTCAGTCCTCTGTGCAGGTTAACGTCCACGTTCCTGTGCTTCTAATGCATGTCTCCAGTCATGTGGTTACATGTCAGTTTTATCTCCATTTCCTAGATCAACTTACTGAGAAACTGCACCGTGCAGCAAGATGCCATTTGTCGTCTGTGCCTGTTTACTTCCAGGTGGTAGAGCTTTACAGATTTATGGCGCTTAATCAGCTTATTTATTTAAGGAAATCTTTTGGCTGCAAGGTTAACTCATTGAACTGAGATACAATATTAATGAAATAGTTTACATTTTTACCCCTCTTAAACAGGATTATAGAAACTTGAATTAAAAACAACTTGAATTTAGAAACACTGACTTGAATCTGCTCTCACCCGAGTATGTTTGCTAAAAGAAATAAAAACTGAAATCAGCCGTAAATGGGACTCTGCTCTTTTTGTGGAACTTCATAACAAAGACCGTCAGGGAAAATTTGATGTTAGTGTGTCCACTACGCCAAGAGATGGTGCATTTAAGAGATAATCACGGCTGAACTGGAGACAAAAAAGCTGCTGCTCTTCCACTGAGCTCACACCGTCTTTATCGCTCTTTCAGAAAAACATCAAAACACAATGCTCCCCATTTCCTCTGTCTATAACCTCTGCATCAGCTCCCCTCCCCCTCCAAGAGACCCACACTCACACACACACAGGAAAACACACACGCACACATACACACACACACACACACACCGCTCACTCATCCACGGTGCAATACCATTTCTCAGAGAGGAGCAGAGAAAGCGCCTCTCTTATCTTCTGCATTTCAGCTGTCTGCGCTAATTCAATAAACTTCAGAGGAACAAAATGAACACAGGAATAACGGAGAGGAGCATGGCGCGGGTGGGGGTAGTGGTGGTTCTGGCGGGTTTGCTGAGGGTGTTGGTAGAAAGAGGAGTGAAGAATGAGGGAAAGGTGGGATACGAGGAAAAAACAAACAAGAAAAGCAAACAGCATCACAAAAAGAAAGCAGATGCAGAACGAAGGGAGAGAAAGAAAACATAAAGAGGAGCAGGAGTGAACTGCAAGAAATATTTAAATGAGCACTGATTTTAAAGAATGGGGGATGATGGTCTTTTCCTTGATGCACCCCCTCCCCTCCCTCTCCCCTTTACTCCATTTGTTCAGGCAGGATGCGTCCTCCTCGTGCCTCCCATAATGGCAGAATAAGGCACACAAAGCCTGCGTTGGAATATCAGCAGCAGAGGAACCTTCCGGCACTGCGCTGGGAAATAAATTGCTTCTGCTAATGCCCCTTTCATTACGGCACAGCCCTTAATTGTGCTGCTGACAGTCCGCCTGGCTGCAAGGCTGATGGGAGGAAGGCTGAGGAGACAGGCACGACGCGGCCCCCGGGGCCAGACACCGACCGGCAGACTGCTGAGAGAATAAACTAGAGGAGTGTAGTTCACCTGGACTGACAGCACACATCACAATAGAAGGGAAAAAGGCACGACAGCTTCACTGTCAGCACAAAAGTTATGGTGAAGTGGGACTCAGGCGGTTTCTCCTGTTATTTTGAGTCTTATTTTTTAGTCTAATCAGCTTACGTTTAGATTAGTGGTGCAGCTGTACACAACACTAACTGTTCAGTGTGAACCTCAGCTTCAGTTTAGTAGTAAACTAAGAATGCAGAAAATAAGGTTTCTTTGTCAATTGTTAGAAAAACATAAACCGAGTTCAGTGGCAATTATTGTTCCTGAAATAGACCCAAAAGTCCCACATGTGTTTAATAATATGCTGAAAGAAAAAAGGAATTAAAAAAAGGTTAGTAATTCTCAGAGTCCATCGTCGTGAATCCTCCAATAAAATAAAATTTGAAGTCTTAAAAAAGATTAATACGACGCCATCTTATCATCTTCGTCATGTTAGTCTTTCAATCATTACTCAAAGCGTTTCAGGGAGCTTTAGACTGACTTATACATTTCTGTTCAAGGTCACTAAAATAAAAACTACCACTCAGGATCGTAAACCTTTGTGTCACAAATTGATTCTGTTTGTGGAGCGCTGCACCTTGAATAGAGAGCCAATTCAACCAAATTATAACCACATTTTAAAGCCAAATCTTGTACAGATTCTGTATTCAAATACTTGTTCTGATAAATCTCTTCAAGGACTGTGAGTAAGAAAGTAAGCAAGCAATGAAAGTCTAGTCTGAGTCATAATCTTGTTGATTCACACTTGAGCCTGAGTCAGCTAGTTTGAGGACAATTTCTAAAGATAAGATTCTTAAATAAATAAAATAAAGTGTGTAGAAATGTTTGTTTATATATCTAATAAATAAGTAAATAAGATTTATCTTGTTTAACATTTATTACATGTTATTAAAGTAAATATTCATTGCCAATTTGGCAGCACAACACTTGAATCATACCGCTCGTGTAGAGCTAGATGTTGTGTGAAACTAATACACACTTAATAAGAAATAAAGCATTCAACATGAGTTTAAGACTTCTACACAAAAATATTAAAGCTACTGGAAGTGAAAAGTTCTGAAAATCCTCCCACTTGTATTTTTTAATAAAGAAAAACCTTGGTTTGAACTTTTAAGCACAGCAACTTAATTTAATTCTGTCCCTTCAGTTATCTCCAGGAAATGTTAGATAACTTATTTCTGTTTTTTAATTGATGCTTTTTATTCTTCAATAATAAAAGAGAAAGTTTCATGAAATAAGACGAATGTTGCAAATGAGTCTTTCAAATTAAAAATTAAAACTCTGACTGCTGGTAAAGGCAAAGCAAACACTCCTAAAGCTGCATGAAAGGAGGACATGTCAAGTTGAGACTTCGCAGGCTGTGGCAGCTTTCTCTCTACTCCAAGTCTAGCAGGAAGTGACATCATCAGGAGATCGTGCCCTGTGATGCCAGGCTAAAATCATCAAAAAGGCTTCAATCACAAAAAAAAAAACCCACTGCAAACCTGTCCAATGTCAACTGTCACTTAACCCCCTCTACAACCACAACCACCGCCACCATCGTCCCGCCGGGGCTCCAGCAGCAGGTCAGGGGTGGAGAGGGAACTTAATCAAGGGTTCTCCTGTTACAAAAGCCCCTCCACTCCTGGCGGCGAGCTGCAGCAGGCCGACAGAAACAAAAGGCCACGAAATGGGACTGGCTCTTTGTTCTCACGAGAGCTGAGGCCCGAGTGACTGCTGCTCCTCCACAAACTGTTCAGGAGGGAAACACAGCGAGCGCCGACGAGGTGAAAGGTAAACACGAGGCTGCACTCCAAGATGGAAACTGTTCTTTTTGCTGCATGCCAACTCAAATATCTATAAATCTCTGTGCTTCTTTTTAGTGGGAAAACAGTCCTACAGTGGTACATCACAGCGTAATAACTGGACTTCATTCAGGTTCATTATTCTTGTTATATAGATCAAAGAAACATGTTGAATTTAGAGTAAATATTCCTCTACATGGACCTTCATTAATCTGTGTATTCCTTTACCAGACTCTATTGACAAAGCAGTCATTCTTCCATATGAACGATGGGAGTTGCTTGTCTACCCCTGCTTTAATCTATTTGTTTTTTAACTCTATGTAAAATAAATATCCTGCTGTATTGAAACAGAGTCACACAACAACATAACAAAAATGTTGTTTCCAGCAGGAGACGATCAACTCCTGTGTTCTGCAAAGTAAAATAGCGGCACCAGACTTCAAGGACATATCTGAAATTTTCCATCTTAGAACACAGGAGTTAGTTTTCCACCACTGCCTTGGTAAGATGGTGTTTGGTTTGACTTTATGCTGCATGTGTTTCTGTGATAGATCTGTTTTTTTGAAACATTAAATGAGAAAAAGTAAAAATTGAGGCAGCAGTAAACAACCAACTCCCATATTCTGCAAGTCAAGTCAAGTCAAGTCAACTTTATTTATATAGCACATTTAAAAACAACCAGTGTTGGCCACAGTGCTTTACAAGGTAAAAAGTAAAAATTACATGAAGACAACAAAGTAACAGTATGACTGCTAGGTGATCCTAGGGTTTGTTCAGAGAAAAATCTGTCTCTCTTCAGCAGACTCTATTTGTATAATCATTAACTTTGGCCCATTAAGGAGTTGCTTGTCTACCTCTGCCTTGATTAGTTAGTTTGTGTGACTGTTACACATTTATTCTGCTCTATTCAAACTGATTTTAAAAATCAAAATCACACAAAAAAAGTTTAAATTAAAAAAGACTGCTGTAGACAATCAGCTCCCGTGTCCCGGGAGGTAAAATAACAACTGCTAGGTCATCTTAAGGTTTGGTGATCAAGTAAACATTAAAGCACAGCCCCTCTTTATTTATTTTTTTTATTTTTATTTAACCTTTATTTTACCAGGAATAGTCCCATTGAGATACAAAGTCTCTTTTTCAAGGGAGTCCTGGCCAAGACAGCAGCATAAAAAGTTTCACAAATAGAACAGGACAAAACATACAGTGGCAAGTAACTATTACATTGATTTATAAATAAGCAGTGTTAAGCTTTAAAACATGTGCACAAGCTGATCAGATCATCCTTTATCCTAGTTTTGAAATCCTCCAATCGAATTAAACAGTCCAGTTTCAGGCGACCCTGAAGCTCAAACCAAGAAGACGGAGCAAAGACATTAAAAGCACTTTTACCAAAGACAGAGCGAGTCCGAGGAATGACAAAAAGAATTTGTCCATGGGACCGAAGATGACAGCCACTGACAACTTTAGGAGTCAATAAGGAGCATAAATAAAACGGCAGCTCCTGGAGTATGGCCTTATAAAGAAAGACATGCCAATGCTCCATTCTTCTGTTGTATAAGGAAGACAAGCCCACCTTCTCATACAAGATACAGTGATGTGTGCGGAAACCTAAACCAGAAAAAAAACGCAATGCAGCATGGTACGCAGAGTCCAACATTTTCAGAGAGGCTGAGGAAGCATGCATATAAAGAACATCACCATAGTTAATTACAGATACAAAGGTTGCTAGAATGAGCTTTTTACGCGCAGCAAAGGAGAAACAGCGTCTGTTTCTATAAAAGAAACCCAACTTCACCCTCAGTTTATCAGACTCCATTGATTAAAAACAGAGTATTTTTATAGTGGATGGGAGTCGTTGGTCTACCTCTGCTTTGCTCAGTTAGTAGCTTAGTTTGATGATGGTGTTTGAAACAAAGAACTGAAACTGATCATTTTAAAACTTCAAAGTCAAACAATAGTGCCAGTGAAAGTCAGAATGAGACAGCTGTAGACAACCAACTCACATGTTCTCAAAGGTAGAATGAATGGTTTGTTAATGGAGTCTGCCACAACAACCAGATTCTCGGCTGCTGAATGATGCAATCAACTTGAAACATTCCTGTTTTGTTTTCAGCTTTCAGTCATTTAGACCCCAAATGTGGTAAAACAAGGCCTTAGTTAATAGAAACTGGAATCCTAATTGAATCCTGCCTCCTTGTTGGTTTATCTGACATATTCAATATATTTATAACAATGAAAATGGAACAGGGCTTCATCTGTCAGAATGTCTCTTCTACAAACGACCAATCAGAACCATGTGACCATTAAAACAGGAGGCAGAGAAACCTCACACAGAGAGTATCTGTGGAAAATCAGAGCAGCAAGAACCACAGGAGAACAAAAAAATAAAACAGATCAGACCGAGGTTACAGAACCAAATCCTGAACATGTTTTAGCTCCTAGATGTGGATCCTCATCTGTCATCTGGAGACAGTTTTTGGTTTTCAACCAGACGACCACAAACAAGAACAGACCCTGGACAGAGTTTACCTTCAGGTTACAGCCTCACCACAAGCTAATAAAAACACAGCACTGTAACAGTTAGAGCAGAAACAGAAACAGAGGAAACCTCTGACTTATTGGAGAAAAGCAAGTGTTTGAATTTTGATATTAAATTCAAAAGTTTCTCAAAAACAAGAAGTTTTATTTTTAGTTGTGGTGACAAAATGTAGCAAAGTGAGAAACAAAGTTGAAGGACTGTAAACACAGCCGAGCCTTGTTGTCCTAAATGACTGCTTCAACAGCAAAACACACAAAACATGAAGCAAACCGTGAAAAAGAAAAAGGAACATTTTCCTTGTTTGTGTTCATGTTTGAGATCTATTAGCTGCAGGGTGAACACACAGCGACCCTTCTGATGTGTTCAACGTTGAATTAGACAACACAGGGAGTTCTGAAATGTCCGCCTTTCTGTTTGAAAGTCACACATTTTCCACAATTAAACTGCCAATTTTCTGAGCTTTCTCATCTTCAAAGCAGCCCCTGCTGCTGAAGGGTTTCAGTAAACAAGGTTTGACTTGTTTACTACACAACATGATGCAGAAAAAAAAGACTCCAGCTCCCTTTTTGGACTTTCCATTTTGTGCTGAAATGGAGTCACATGTGCAGAGAAGCTACGATTTCCAACACAGAGATAGAAATGTCCTGTTTAATCATCATCTGAGCACCTCGACTGGCTTACTCTGTCACATGACCCAACATGCTGAGCATCCTCTCCTCTCCCTATAAAACAAACATATTAAAATAAACTGCATAAAATATCTGTATATTCACTGTGTGCATATATAAAAGTAGCAGCTGTGAAACTAGGGCTCCTCCTCTCTCTGTGCAGAAACACTTCATATAAAATCAGAACTCCAAACTCTTTCCTCCAACACTTTTACAGCAGCCCGTTACGACACAAAGGAAAGGAAATGTGACATAAAAAAATCAGGAAGTTCATTAATAAAAAAACCAGGACGGTATTAAAATGAGTGTGAGAGCCGTGTTCCTCCAGCGCCGTTTCCTCGCCAGCTTGTGTCGGAATAAAAACGTGTGTATGGATGCAGGCGGCGGCAGCGGCGTCATTAAATGATTCATACTTACGAGCTCCTCAATTATTCAGAAGGCAGGAATAATTAACAAGGCATCTGGAGGAGAAGGAGTTTGTTAAATGAGGATTTCTTTTTTTGGGGGGGGGTACGAAGGGGAGCTGTTCAAGAGTTTCCGTTTTCCAAGCATTACAAATGGACGTATTGAGCTCAGGTGTCTGGAGAAAATGAAGCTCTGTGAGTAAACAACGGCCAGTCAGGGAAAACGAACTGCATGATTTGACACAGCATGTTCTGCTGGATGCATCATCTCTCCTTTGTTTACAAGTGAAACCTAAGTGCCAAGAAATAAAATACTCATTTCCGATTGGCTGCTAAGTGTTGCTATCGCTCCAGTTCACAGTGTGTACCTCATTCTGAGTCAGGTAACCACAGCGAGAGCTGCTTGTGCTTCATGAGAATTAAGACCTGAATTTATAAATACAAGACAAGGAAGAAGAAGTGGCTTCACATTTTCCTTTTCTTTTCTGTTTTATCATATTTGTCATTTTAATTGTGTTCTTTTATGCCTGTCTGAATGTCTCCAATGCTTTTAATGTTTTAATGTAAAGCACACTGAGTTGCTCTCGTGTATGAAATGCGCTATACAAATAAAGCTGCCTTGCATTGCCTTGCCTTGCCTAGGGGTGTAACGATTCATCTGATACATCCATGCATCGATTTATACTCCAATGATCCAACTACATCGATCTGTGCTCGGCAAGTTGGCCTTCCAGACGACATATATCGATCTAACATTGTTTTAAAAGGTAATAAATCAATTGTATCGATACTAGGAAATAACACATTGGATTTAAGCACGGCAGACTTTATATGGACGTGGGTTTTTTTGCACTTTTAATGATAAAGACGTTAAACGTTACTCAATTCAGGCTGCCTGTCTGTGACGTCATCACCACGCGCCAGCAGACAACAAATCATAGCATGGCGGATGACAGAGGAGAAGCCGGCGAGCGAGAAATTATGAAGACACCATTGCGATCCAGTGTGTGGAAACACTTTGGCTTTTGCAAAGATGTTCTAAATAAGTCGCTCGCTGTTTGTAGGACATGTAAAGGTCAAGGAAAGTTACCACGGCAACACCACAAATCTATCCAACCACCTATTAAGGCGCCTTGGGATTTCACACAACGTTTATATCCATAATTAATTTGTACCTGATTCCCTTACAAGAAACAACAGGACTCTAGTACTGTCCAGTATCAAGGTATTTATTTCACAGTCACACTGGTTGAATTTTTGGCTGAAATGTTACTGAATTGATTTCAAGTCACTGAATCGTTTCAGATCGTATCGTTCTATATGAACTAATATCGTCCTTCAATCGAATCGGCAACCACGAATCATGATACAAATCAAACCGTTGTTAAAGAGAATCGTTACACCCCTAATTCTGCAACATGTGTGGGTTTTGATATTCAAGTGGTATCCTGAAAACATTTACATTGTACATAAAAATCTAATTCAGGGCTGAACTTGAATAATTTACATTTCATTGCTTTCCCATTAAATTTGGACAATTTGCAGAATCACTACACAAACTTTTGGACCCCCTTTTTGTCTAAAAAGGCGGTCATCAAATTGCCAAACATATAAGAAAAATATAAGATTGGCATGTTTTAATATATGTAGAATCAATTTTAGGTTATCCTTACTCATGAATGATCTGCAGCAAAACAGCAGAACCTTTAGGATCTACTTTTCAACATTTCTTTATCCAGTACTTCTTTTTTTTTTTAAGTTGCTTCTTGTTGAGTAAAAATCAAACATGCATTTGATAGTTTGGCATGTTTAGCTTTTAAAAAAAAGGCTTCATCATCCCTCAAAGTGAGGGGTTACAGAAACTGTATTTTTTGGCACTAGTTCATTTGCACAGGATTTGTGTGTGTTTGCATAAGGAGACATCCTGCCTCTGAACACTCCTAAAGAAAACTTGGAGTTCAACGTCAGACTGATTTAAAATGTGAGCTGTAAAAAGTGAACACAGGTTGATTCAAAGAAGAACCTTAAACATAATTCTGAGCACAGTTGTGGAGCACGCTGCCGTCTTCAGATGTTCTCCTATCAGTGATCCCCGCTGTGGTGTTCTCCTCTGACTGTGCTGGCTCGCCCAGCGCGCTCGTCCGGTGGGAATTAAATAAATTAACACTCTTAAAGGCGTTAATGGAGTAATGCGGTTAAGTCATCGAGTGACAAATGCCAACACATCTGCGATCAAGATTAGCCACAAACAACATCATCCCTGCATGAGCTAGTGCGGTGCGTCTGATTAGCTCTGCGTTATTTAGGGTTTGGATTAGCTTTCTCCCTCTGATCCGTCCTGCAGCCATTTTATTCTTCGAGAGAGAGAGAGAACGAAGAAGTTCTCCTGCAGACTCAAACAGCATTTCATCTGAACAGCCGTCTAACTTACAAAGATTCATGCTTCAAAACAAAATGATTAGAATGAGTTTCAGACGGTGTTGATAAATGTCACTCAGCTCAGCTGCTCTGATGAAGATTTGATTCTTCTTCCTGTTTTCTAGCCTCATAAACTGAACATCTTTGACTTTTGGACCATTGAAAGGACAAACAAACACTTCTTCCTGGGCTGTGAGAATTTGCAATTGACCATATTTTGCTTATTTTAGGGAGCAATCAAAAAATTATTTAAAGAAGTTAATAATGGAAATAATCTCTCATCAAAAACTTACAAGAATTTAATTCCAGTAAATATTTTGAAATCATCAGAACTGATTTTTGGAGGCTTTGAGGATAAAGTGGCAGGAAATGAAATGTTAAGAGTAATTAGTTTAACTGTGTTTGTCAAAATATTGGTGAATGCTTTGCTGCAGACCTTTTCCTGGAGAGCAACAACAGGATTAACCACATTTTAAGACGTCTTTCCTCCTTAAGTCTAAGACTTTTCAGGCTAACTAAAGTCTTGCTAAGAAATCCTGAGAAACACCCCCAGATCACCGGTCTACAGTGCTTTGAGTTTCAACTCTCTGTCTGTCTGTCTGTCTGTGTCTGTGCGTCGGGCTTTCCCTGCAGTCTGGCCCAGATCCTGCTGCTCAAATTGGATTTGAAGCCATTAGTGTCCCAACTCGAAGCATATGTTCCAAGTTGCTGAGCATTTCATTTCAGGAGACGGAGGAGGACGACGTGGGGGCCGAGGAGAGCGGGAACGAACGAAGGAGAGAGAGAAAGAGAGAGAGAGAGAGAAAGAAAGAGAAAACACAGACGGAGCAGAAAAATAAACCAGACACACACACACGGCTGGAGTGAGTCTGTCGCTCACTGACAGACAAACAGACAGAGAGAGAGAGAGAGAGAGAGAGGCGTCCCATGCTCTGGAGAAAACACACTTTGACTTCAGGGTCACGTTCCTGAGCATTAGCCTGTAAATGCCACTGTGTGTGTGTGTGTGTGTGTGTGTGTGTGTGTGTGTGTGTGTGTGTGTGTGTGTGTGTGTGTGTGTGTGTGTGTGTGTCAGTCTGAGTGTGTACATGCTCTCCTCATGTTTTCATATGCGGTGCCTTCCACACCACACAAAAAGGCGCTGCTGTACTCCATCAGAGAAATCTAAATATTCTGTCTGAAGGGAAGGGTTGAACATTAGAGCAGGGATTACATTTCAAAAGCCAGACTACCCCTCTGACTTTTCCTCCTCTTTCTGCTTTCAAAGAAGCAACAACTTCATTTATGTCCAAATATTGCGTGGATGCAGCGAGGGAGAAACTCCAAAGCAAGCCGGATCATTATCTCTCAAATCTAAACAAGCCTTTACTTTCCCAGAACAGAGCTCGTATTCTATAAGCGCTTAAACATAGCGGGGGGATGGGCTTATAAGAGCGTGTGTGTGTGATCCCGGGGTTCCCAGTCTGAGTTTAAGAATGGCAGAGTAAAACACTGCAGGCTCTGTAGAAGCCAGGAAGCAGCCTAATGTATTTATCCAAACACATATCTGCTGAGAGGCCCCACAGCTTCAACACATCCCCTTCCTACGGGGGCTTCACCTCCACAAACTACCACAGAGAGGACGGAAAAACCAGCGAGACCGTGCGATATCTTATTCATATAAACAAGGTGATTATTTGTCCTCAAGTTTCAGGGAGTTTAACGGCGTTTTCTGCAATCCGAGGAGAAGCTTTAACGTTTTATTTCAGCTTCTCAGGAGCCAACTCTCGTCTATTACGACGTAATGGATGAAGATAATAAACAGCTCTTTACAAGGCAAACATCATCCACAATCTGTTCCTGTTTGTCATCATCAGGAGTAGAAATAAACCATCTCCAGATGACTAATAAATAATGATCCACTTTTAAAAACTAAGTGCTTCCCCTCTTTAACATTTAGGAGATCCATTTTTTTCTCTTTTTGCATGTTTATTTCATTTTCCCAGAGATCGGATGCAGATTTTCTTTTGTTTACGACCAAAACGAGGAGAACAGAAACTTTCTAGGTCACTAGAGCAAGACTTACAGTTACAACACATAAAAACATACAAGCATAATAAAAACGGTGGCGTTTTAAAGTTGGTACTGGAGGCTAGGCTGGCTTTTCCACCACATTATTCCTGTGAATCCACACTACCAGTCTAAAGTTTGGAAACACCTTCTCATTCAAGGGTTTGTATTTATTTTAACTATCTGAAACACTGTAGATTAATACCAAAGACATCAAAACGATGAAAGAACATATATGGAATTATTTAATTCACAAAAAAGTGTTAAACAAAGCAGAATATGTTTTATATTTTAGATTCTGTAAAGTAGCCCCCTTTTTCCTTCATGACAGCTTTGCACACTCTTGGTATTCTCTCAGTCTGCTTCATGAAGTGGTCTCCTGGAATGGTTTTTAATTAACATGAGCCTTGTCAAGAGTTCATTTGTATAATGACTTGCCTTCTTAATGTGTTTGAGACCATCAGTTATGTTGTTCAGAGGTACACAATGGATAGCCCTATTATATTATTATATATGTAATCCAGATTATGGCAAACCCAGAGTATTTCATAGTTTTGATGTCTTCAGTATTAATCTACAATGTTGTAAATAATTAAACTAAATAAAAACCATTGAATGAGAAGGTGTGTTGTATGTTGTTTATTGTGTCTAATTTCTATGGAGCAGCTAATTGAGGTGACCTCTTCAAGCACGAGTTCAGCTTCTGTTGTGGTGCGTTTTGTGCTGTCTGGCAAGTGTTCACCTTGATTCGTACTGAAGCGTCTGCCCGGCTTTATTGCCGCCTTTGTCAAACCATCAAATAAACTGACGTAACACAAACTGCGATGTGACCTCGTCTGCTGTTTTCAGCGGTGCTTGTTTTGTGCTGGCAGCGCCGCTCACAGCTGAGGAATCCCAAAACAAAAACTGTGACACAATAATGTGAACACTGCCAACGCCAAGAGAGAGAGAGTAAGAGTGCAATCTCGCTGTTTATACAAATCCATTATTTGACCGTCTCCCCCAAATAATCCTCCTTCTATGAATATGATTATGCAGACTGAAATGTGGGAGTGTTTTTTTTATTCAGTCAACAAAATTAAGACATTGCTCCTCATACTGAGGAGGAGACAGGGTGCAGGTTTACTTTATGCATAGATCTCTCTCCACTCTCTCTGACTATGATTCAGCGGATATTTTTGAAAGGAAAAAAACAGTCTGAAGTCTGCAAATCTGCATGATCTTGGTTTCTTGCATGTCATCTAGCACTGCAGAGAAAAAATATGCACCTCCATAGTTGGACATGGTGTTAGGATAGGCTCTATTTTCACATATTAATATCCGTCTGTTTGTTGTGTGAAAACAAGTCACTTTAAAGTGTTGAAATGAACACAGGCTTCTTCATTTTGTATTATTTTAAACTAAACTTGCTTCTCCTAATTCACATACACTTTGATATGTAACAAGAGATGGAAAAAGGGCAGTAGAGATTCATGCAGGCTGTTCTACAAAAACAAACGTGCATCCTAAACTGAACCAAAAGCATCCTGATCAAAATCTAGTCCATCCTAGAATACAAAGTAAAAGATCCACCACGTATCATTAATTTTCAAAGATTATGATTATGCAGACTGAATTGTGGGAGTTTGTTTTTTAGTCAGTCAACATAATTAAGACATTTCTCCCCATACTGAGGAGGAGAGAGGGCGCAGGTTGACTTTATGCACAGATCTCTCTCCACTCTCTAAGACGAAAGTAAAAAAAAAGGAAAGGTATGAAGTCTGCAAATCTGCATGATCTTGGTTTCTTGCATGTCATCTAGCCCTGCAGAGAAAGAATATGCACCTCTATAGTTGGAGCATGGTGTTAGTATGGTCTCTATTTTCACATGTTAATGTCCGGCTGTTTGGTGTGTGTAAACAAGTCCCTTTAAGGGGTTGAAATGAACACAGACTTCTTTTATTTTGTATCATTTTGAACTGAAATTGCTTCTCCTAATTCACATCACTTTTGATATGTAACAAGAGATTGAAAAGGCAGTAGAGAGTCATGCAGGCTGTGCTACAAAAACAAACATCCATCCTAAACTGAACCAAAAGCATCCTGATCAAAATCTAGACCATCCTAGAATACAAAGTAAAAGATGTACCACAGATCCTTATTTTTCAATGATCATGCAGAGTGAATTTTGGGAGTGTTTTTTGTATTCAGTCAACAAAATTAAGACATTGCTCCTTATACTGAGGAGGAGAGAGGGAGCAGGTTGACTTTATGCACAGATCTCTCTCCACTTTCTCAGACGAAAGGAAAAAAAGAGGAAAAGTATGAAGTCTGCAAATCTGCATGATCTTGGTTTCTTGCATGTCATCTAGCACTGCAGAGAAATAAAATTAGTGATGGCATAAAAGCCTACAGGTGCACCTCTATAGTTGGAGCATGGTGTTAGTATGGGCTCTATTTTCACATGTTAATGTCCGACTGTTTGGTGTGTGAAAACAAGTCGCTTTAAAGTGTTGAAATGAACACAGGCTTCTTCATTTTGTATAATTTAGAACTAAATTTGCTTCTCCTAATTCACATCAATTTTGATATGTAACAAGAGATTGACAAAGTAGCAGAGAAACGTGCATCTACAACAGCCAAACTGAACCAATAGCATCATGATCAAAACCTAGTCCATCCTAAAATACAAAGTAAAAGATCTTCCACAGATCAATGTTTTTCTATGAATAAGATTATGCAGACTGAATTGTGGGAGTGTGTTTTTTGTATTCAGTCAACATAATTAAGACATTGAGAGGGTGCAGGTTGACTTCATGCACAGATCTCACTCCACTCTCTCTGACTCAGACACATCTGAGGAAAAGTACAATTTATGAAGTTTGCAAACGTGCATGATCATGGTTTCTATCATGTCATCTAGCACTGCAGATAAAAAAAACTGTGATGGCATAAAAGCCTACAGATGCACCTCTATAGTTGAGCATGGTGTTAGTATGGGCTCTGTTTTCACATGTTAATGTCCGGCTGTTTGGTGTGTGTAAACAAGTCACTTTAAAGTGTTGAAATGAACACACACTTCTTCATTTTGTATTATTTTTAACTCAAATTTGCTTCTCCTAATTCACATCAATTTTGATATGTAACAAGAGATTGAAAAGGCAGTAGAGATTCATGCAGGCTGCTCTACAAAAACAAACTAAAAACAGCCAAACTGAACCCAAAGCATCCTGATCAAAATGTAGAGCATCCTAGGATACAAAGTAAAAGATCTAACACAGATCATTATTTTTCTATGAATAATTTTATGCAGGCAGAATTGTGGGAGTGTTTTTGGTAAACAAAATAACTCCTCACGACGAGGAGTAGTGCAGGAAGCAGGTTGACTTCATGTTTCTTGCAGAGCTCCAAAAACACAACCTCATTTTTCCTGTAGCTCTAATTTATCTGAGATTTAAACAGAATAAGAATGATGACAATGCTCCCTCATGATACTCTCAGTGACTTGCATGTAATGTATCATTGCACTGTGATGTGTTGTAATCACATTGCTTTAAAACATTAAAGGAAAAAAGCTTTGCCCTCCTGCAGCCAGGGCACGGTGTTAGGATGAGAGCTTTGTCTCACGTCGATGTCCGTCTGCTCGCTGTGTGAAAACAAGTCACTTTAAAAGTGTCAAAATTAACACCGACATACTTTTGTATTATTTAGGCAAAGTGTTCTATCAGCATGCACTGCAATTTAAATCAAATAAATATGTGATAAGAATTTAAAAAGAGGAATAGATGTTGGCTTTTCTACAGAGAACAATTGTACGTCTAAAATCAGTCAGACTGAAGTCAAAGTGCTCGACAAAAGACCGAGGTGTCTGAAGAACTGAATCATCTCCCCTGAATAATCCTGCTTCTATGAACAAGATCACACAGACAGAGTGTGAGATTGTTTCAGGTATAAAAAGGTGTTCTTCAGTTCAGAGTGAGGAGACGTGCAGGTAGCAGACTGACTTTTTTTCTTTTAGCACAGATCTCCCTGCCTCTGTCCTCCTGCAGCTCCACTTCATCTGAATAAAAATAAGAAACAGTGTTCTTTGTGTTTTTGAAAAGCTGCATGATGCCGGTGTCTTGCATGTCATGTTACTTTTCAGTGTTGTAGGAACAAAGCTTCAAAAACTGTTTCCAGCAAAATAATATAATTTCACTTCTTTGCAGAAATGTGTGTTGTGTGAAAATAAGTCACTTAAACAGTAAGAAGTAAAGCAGACGTTTTTAAGTTGACACTATTTTGGCAAAATATTCTATTTGCTCATATTTTTGTGAAGTGAAAATAAAACAAGAAATTTAGAAAGGGCTTTAGGATGGAACCATCTGCCCGAGGAGATCAGGTCTGCTCAGTCAGTGAGCTTTTTTAAATCCCTTCTGAAAACATACTTTTATCACAGAGCCTTCCCAGATTTCATCTGAATCTTATTTTATTTTAACCGTCTTAAGAAATATATTTTATTCCTTTAGAGTTATTTTAGGGGAATTTTATGTCTTTTAAAATATGTTTTATTTCTTTATCTTGACTTGTGTGTTTTTATGAACTGCCCGTTTGATTTTGCTGCCCATGTGAAGCACTTTGTAACTTGTTTATTGAAAAGTGCTCTACAAATAAAATTATTATTATTATTATTATTGTTAGAGATTTGTGTCGGATTTGATGAAATCAAAACAATTGTACAAAACAGCCAAACTAAACCAAGAGTCCATAATAAAAATGGAGATCACTAAAACAAAGAGAGATCTCTCCCCCTTATAATTCTGATTTATGAGTCAGAGCAGGCAGCAGGTTGATTATTGCTTTTTGCAGATCAAAGAGATCTCCACAATTTTCCTGCAGCTCTAAATTATCTGTAATTTGCCACGAGTTAAAAAAGGAGGATCAGCTGTGCACATCTGCATGATCAAGGTCTTGCATATCATGTATTAATTAATGCAGTGTTGTTTTAAGAAAGTTCTAAAACTTTTAAAGGCCTAAAGAACAGAGCTGCACGTCTGCAGTTTGTGCATGGTGTTAGGATGGACTCTATTTTCTCCCATTAATGCCGTATTGATTTGTGTGTGTGATAATAAGTCTTTTTAAAAGTGTAAAAATTGCCAACAACGTGCTTCATATTTAATAATTTCTGCTAAATATTTTATCTGCTTTTCATTTATGCAGCTAAATTGAAAAAAGGCTTCAGAAATCTGTGTCAGCTTTGCAACAAAAACAATTGTGAATCTAAAAAACAGTCAATTTGACCAAATACAGAAAAGCTCAATTAAAAAGAAAACATGTTGAATTCAACAAAGTGACCAGCAAATCAACTCCAGTTACAATGAAAACAACCAACAGGCTGTACTCTGTTGCTCCTCTTCAGCAGCGTCCTGCAGGTGATCTTTTTACACAACGCTCTCAGTGATTCAAAAATATCTCAAGCACACTGTTCACATAACCACATCCAATAATCACTCACAACCCTTTCAGAAAAGCTCAAAAAGCTGCTGTAACCGGGGACACAAAGCATGCAAACACTCAGCTGTGTGTTAAACTCTGTCTACAGATAAAACACACACACACACACAGCGCTCTGATGAGTGTGTGCGTGGCGAGGGCTGGCGGGTCACAGCGCTCTGACCCACTAATGAGAGGCAGAGAGTAACCACATCAGACAAGAGCAAGGCTAAGTAACTGGTCTGATAAATAAATGAAGAGAGAGTCCTAATGTGAACAAAGTGTGCATGCACCGCAATGGCAACATGGCACAAATGATAACAGTCTCACAGAGCGGGCACGGAGAGGGGAGGCATACGTCAGGGAGGGGGGGAGAAAAGTCCTGAGTCAGAGAAGCTTTTACTCAAATCTGTGTGGAACATAGAAAGCATTCAGTTCTTGTGTAAGGCTGTGTTTGTAAAAATATGACTACTGTTTCAGAATATCACATGCTACAATAAAAGCAAAATTTAATTCAATCTAGAAGTTACACAGCACAATTTAGGACAATGTTTGAAATCTGACTTTGCTCAAATTTTGTCCTCACAGGCCACCGTACTCAGTCTGAGCTTCAGCCAATTAAATCAAACAATAAACAAAGACTCAGCATCAAACAAGCTCACGATTGGCTTCCTGAAACAATTCAAACCATCGAAAACTTCTGCTTTTTCTTCATGCACCTCTTAAATAAACACCTTAAGTATTTAGTTTTTCTTTTAAAAACTTCTTAACATGTTTAAAACTGCAAACAGAACCATGCTGAAACCACCTGAATGCAACATTTTAAATAAAATGGTCATAAAATCAAAAAATCAAAACAAAAGTCACCAGAATCAGTGTGAGCTTAAAGTTGCATGCTTAAGTTTTTTTACTTTTTTGTGTCATTTCTGCTCAAAATTAGGCAACACAACACATTTGATCAGAAATGCAACTATTTTGGTGGATCAAAATGTTCCTCTCTGATGAGTGATTTTGATTTACAAGCTGATGACAGAGGATCCATTACTGTGTGTGTGTGTTAGTGTGAGTTTGGTACTTACATGTGGACGTGTGGAGGTTGGAAGCGGCTCTGGTTGATGTTGTAGTGTGTGAAGGCCTGTGTGGGGTTGGAGCTGTACTCGTCCACCGTGATGGTCGTTTTGCCATGAGCCATCCTTCCGCCGTTTGGACATGAGACGCCGTTCGTTCACCGGGATTCAGCAGCGAGCCGTGCAGCGGTCATCCTTCAGAGCCGCTTTAAGAAGCCCAGGAAGTCTCCCTGCAGCAGCAGCAGGAGGAGCAGCGACCCAGCCGACCGTCTCGACCCTGACACACAGCAGTCTGCACGGACAGACAAAAAAAACCCACATCAGCTGCTTTCAACAGGAGCACAGGACATTCACAAGCGTCTCTTCTAACACAGATAGAAAGTAAAACCTCTTTAAAAGAATTCACACATGATTTTAGGCTCCAAAGAGAGAATGCACAGGCAAACACAGGTGGCATGAAGAGCTCAAATGCCCCTGGGTTAAAGCAGTGCAGCAGGCATCAAGTGAAACAGTCACAATGTTCACACATGATAAATACTGTAATTATATTTTATACTTTAGTTTCAAACAGCACAAAGAGAAGCATCATAAGTGCAGAAATACATTCCTTAAAAAGCTCATAAACCACTTTAAAAAATCCTAATTAGAAAAACACTAGAAGATAATGAGCAAATCTACTCAACCTTTTCTAACAATACAGCATTTTATAAAATGTCTTTCCAAAAAACTAAACGCTTGACTGTTAAGGCAACAATTTACAATCTGGGAGGCTCATTTTTAATTGCTGCTCTGCTGCTTGTAACCCAGTTGGTTATAATTCAAACTCAGATATTCAGAATGTAGAAATTGCTGCAGGCATAGCCTCAGAGGCATTAGCCTTTTGAAATTAAACTAAGCAATAAAAATTAAAAAGCTGCAGGTGTAATCTCAGCTGGTGAAACTGTTGCACTAAAACAAGAAATCTGCAACAAAGCATGCACGAAAACAGGACAAGTCTCTGCTGACGTAACAACACACCAAAATAAGTCAAAAATCTGCTTTTATAATTTCAGGCCCTGTGCTCTAATTCTGAAGTGAACCAGCAACAATTAATCTTTGCATAACCAGATACATAAGGTAAAAAAAAAAAATCACTCCTACTCTTTACAGTCTGCACAGAAAAGCCTCCAAATCTCAGCACAACAAGTGTGGGTTCTGCATCTCCAGAGTCACTCACCGGGCTCGAGCTTCCCTCCTGTCTGACCTCTCTGACTGATAGTAAAGTGGCCACTGTGGGCACTGACAGGCTTTTTATACCAGACCTCCTGATGCAGCCACAAGCACTGAGAAAAAAAAAAAAAAAAGCTTCAATTTTACAAGCCTGTCATCTTTTTTTTATGTAGAGTAATCATCAGCAGCTCCGGAGTTCACTTCATGGTTAAATCCTGTGATGCAGTGAGGAGCAGGAAAAAAAAAACTCCAATTGTTGTATAGCTTTGGCCAAACAACCTCAAAACTGAAGCTGTCCTATTTCCTCCAAGAGCATTGATTTATGTTTTCTGGGTCAGCCTCTTGTGATGTATGCATTGAGTAGAAGTGTGAGGGTGAACTGAATGTGTGCATATTTAATAAAAAAAGAAACAGCTTGAGCTACAGTGTAACCTCTCACATGAGCAAAGTTTAAATGATACAATCTTGCAAATTCAATGCACCCATGCTGTTACTGGCTGCAGAAGAGTTTGCAGATTTTCCTGGGCCCTGCAAATAAAATAATTCCCCTCTAATTAAAAGCTTCACCTCTGCAATCCTCCTCCTGAAGCTAAATCTTTAACTTCTCCTGAACAATTGGCCAAACAACCTCAAAACTGAAGCTGTCCTATTTCCTCCAAGAGCATTGATTTATGTTTTCTGGGTCAGCCTCCTGTGATGTATGCATTGAGTATAAATCTGAGGGTAAACTGAATGTGTGCACATTTAATAAAAAAAGGAAACAGCTTGAGCTACAGTGTAACCTCTCACATGTGCAAAGTTTAAATGATACAATCTTGCAAATTCAATGCACCCATGCTGTTACTGGCTGCAGAAGAGTTTGCAGATTTTCCTGGGCCCTGCAAATAAAATAATTAAAAGCTCACTTCACCTCTGCCATCATCCTGCTCCTGAGGCTAAATCTATAACTTCTCCTGAACAATTTTGCAAATGTAGGCCGAAAAATTGTAGACTTGTGTGCAGCATGCTTCACGGTCTCCTCGCCGTGTGCAGTCGGTGTGTGTGTGTGTGTGAGAGAGAGAGAGAGAGAGAGTGCGTGTGTGTCGGACTGTCTGTGTCTACCTTGTGGCTACAGTAGCAGCAACTAGCTCTGTAGCTTAGCCTGCCCTGGCAGTAGATTTTTATTATTATGCTGCACTGAGCTGCTTTTCTGTGCCGGCTATGCACACACACACACATTTGTCCGTGCTGTGCTGGAGCCCGGATGCACACCGTATAGCTAACTTCACCAGAAGAAATCACTCCGGTAAGCATAAAGAGGGCGAATAAATTGACCCTTTCTGATACCATGCATGTACACGATGTGTGTGTGCTCTGTTCACGCTGCAGCTCGTGCACAAAAAGAAAGACAGGTCCGTGCGATCTTGAACTCTGCTCCTGGAATAATAAAAAAACCACCCAAAGGTGGAGAGTGTCAGCCCCGCCGCGCTAACCTCTTGCTCGTCCTCGTAAATGACAAGCCACCTTTCAACCGACGGCTTTGTGTCAGGAATCTCTCTTTTTTTTTCCTCCCCTCTCTCCCCTCCCTCCCTCTCCGGTTCTCAAAGCACAGCAGAAAGGTTGCTCTACCTTCGTCGTGTGGGGCTTTTTTGTGCGTTTTGTATCTTGGCCGGAGGAAGAGTGTCGGGTCGGGGTCGCCCTTTACGCGGCGGCGGCGACGGCGGCAGAAGCAGCAGCAGCGGTGAAGAGACGCGCGTCCATGCGGCAGCAACAGGGGAGAGCAGGCGGGCAGGTCCGAGCGCGGTCGTCCGGGGGGTTGCGGCAGTCTGGGCGGATAGGTTAGAACCTTCGACCCGGCGGGACCTCGGCTGGCTCCTGTGGAAAAGAAACCAGACAAGAGAGCGAAGAGAGAGGAGAGAGAGAGAGAGAGAGAGAGCAGGAGAGGAGGGAGAGAGACACTGACAGACAAGAGGAAGAGAGAGAGAGTGCAGCCTCGGTGTGACGGAGTCGGAGTGCAATGAGTCGGAGCTGCCACTGGGGTCAGAGAGCAGAGAGAGCAGGAGCGAGCACAACCCCCCACAACCTCCCGTACGCGCGCCCTCATCGGCGGGCACACGCACGGTGAGGCGCGAGGAGGAGGAGGAGGAGGAGGGAGGAGGAGGAGGAGGAGGAGGAGCGCGCAGTCCTGCTCTACCCCCGTGATGCATTCACATGCTGTCGGAAATGGTGCTTCCTGTTTAAAAAGACTCCAAACTCAGCAAAATTATACAATTATTAATCATGAAACTCAATTAACTTTATAAGGTTCAACTTTTCGTATAAATTTGTTTTATTTCTGATCAAATAATTGCTTCTTAATTATATACAGTCTTATATTTTATTTTATTCTATTTGATTTTATTCTATTTGATTTTATTCTATTCTATTCTATTTTATTTTATTCTATTCTTTTCTATTTTATTCTATTCTATTTTATTCTATTCTATTTTATTTTATTCTATTTTATTTTATTCTATTCTATTTTATTCTAGTCTATTTTATTTTATTCTATTCTATTCTATTTTACCTTTATCATTGCTATTATTATTGTTATTATATGTTTTAACTATGTTAGTACATTGTTGTATCCCCCTGTCCCGTGTTGTAAGCTGCTGTAACGGAAGAATTTCCCCCAATGGGGGACCAATAAAGTATATCTTATCTTATCTTATCTTCAAGTTTGTGCTTAAAGGGATATTTCAGTTTTTTTGAAGTGGGGTCGTATGAGTTACAGTACACTAGTGCTCCTGGTAGCCACAATGAGTGCCTGTGAGCTCTTCCCCTTTAATGAGAAAATACCCAGATGACCGGCAGGCAAGCTAGGCTCCAATTCACTGTGGACGGGGACACCTCTTTCTCTAAAATCAAGAAAATATGGTCCAGGCACTCATCACGGTGCATTTGCATTCTCTACTAGAAGAAATTGCAACTCTTGACTTTGCCGCCAGAAACCCCCTTTGTTTTGGCACTACTTTTGGATGCACCTCGCAGACCAGTGTTATTCCACTGCATGAGCACGGACACACGGTTTGCTTGTTTGAACAGCCGGGATAAAGACAAGTACATACCATATTTTAAATTTCCAGAAAAGTGACTTTAATTCACTCTAAAGACCGATAACGCTACTTGATCCTGCTACGTGCTTGTTGATCCAAACAGCTGATCGGTGTGTATCTGACTTCCATCAATCAGAATTCAAGATGGCTGCCTCCATGGAAGGAGACCCACTCCTAAGTAGATATAAAAGGCTCATTCTAAGACAACAAACAGATAACTTTTTTATTCAGGTGATTAGTCACTGATTTAAACATGCTTCTGAATCTTATATTACATTTCTACCATGTCTGCATGTCTCTAAATGCAGGTCAATATAACACACTGTCATTTTAAAACTGACCTGAAAAGCATTTGTAGATTACTTGTGAGCATTTTAATTCAATTGATCATATCTCATTGACCTTTTTAAAAAAGTGCACTATATTAATCACATTGCTTGGACTTTCTCATTTTCCAAAAACTTGTGCACCCCCAAAACAGACCCTTTCAACCTCCACCCCTGAGACTCTGAGTTGAGACACCTTCACTCTTTAATTGGCTTTTTCCCCCCGTGTCTTCTGTCTTCTGTGTGTCCTTTTTAGCCCCAAAGAAAGGTGTTGCTGTTGTGGGTGTAATTCAAGCACTGAGGCTTTATGTGTGGGCTTTATAATAAGAGGGTTATTGATTGTATCCCATGATATTTAATGCAGAATTCAATATGAATGCGGCTGCACCTTGAACTCAGTGTACACTACCTAATTTGCAAACCATCACATCAGCTGAAACTAATCGATTATCTTGGTGATGATGGACACTAACAGTTGAATGCAAACACAACGGATGCATAATTGAATTAAATGACACACATTTGAGTTTACAGCTTATATGAGATACCACTAACAAACCTGTTTCCATACCAAAACACTGTATATTAATTTTCTGCAAACACTGCCCTGAAATATTCCTTTATGAGATCACAGATGTGTGTGAAAACGGTGCCAGACTCTAGAAGGTGTTGTAAAAAATCCATGATTAGAAGACAACATGGCTCCTTTGGGTTCAAACGTAAACAATACTAATGAGTACCTGTGGGAGTCCTTCACACAACCTGAAATGGGGCAGCACAGTCTCCAAACTGAGAAAACCCTGCAACTTTGAGGACTCAGTGAGAACAGCTCGCTCATCATCAAGGTTTAACTCGTGTTTTATCAGGTCTCTACATTATATATAAAGCCTGGGAGAAAAGTGCTCTTGATTATGCTGCTAAGGTGTTAAAAAGTCTATAATGAACAAACTTTTCAAACCCATCAGACAATATTTGATACGTTTTTTTTTCCAGATATAATGAAATACATTTCAAAATGTGGGGTCCTGTCTTTAAGGCTGTATGAATTTGTTAGGACTGACTATCTAGCAGGGTGACTTCAATCAAGATTACAATGGAATCCCTGTTGAGCTCATTTCATATTCCACTCTTGTCTACAAGTACAAAAAAATGAGCAATACAGCAGCAACAGAGGCGAGTTTTGGCAACAGCTGTCCTTGTTTGTTTAGTGCTCTACATTATCTGTGATTGAGTGAGCTGGGTTAGCTTTACTAGCTGCAAGGTCACCAGCAAAACTTCACCTTCATCTCTACTTTAAACTTCCAAGGTGTCACCAGAGCTGATTGCGGCCACACTAACACCGTTGAGCATCCAGCTATCCAACACGGTGTCCAGAGAGTTTTGACTAGGGGAAGCCTGACTGAGGCACTGACTTATGCAGAGGTGGCATGAGATACCTGCACACCCAAGTTAATATACACTTCCCGTCTCCACCGATCATATTTACCTTAACTACAAATAACAAAGTATCATCCTGATGTTATATATGTCATTTACTCTGAATTGTAACACCAAATAGCCAGTCATTCATTCATTTTCTTACGCTTATCTGGGGTCGGGTCGTGGAAAAAGCCAATCAGAGTCATGGGTTCGCCAATCACACTAAAAGAGGGGCCAATGCCACCCTGACCACCCCACTGGACATGCCCCTGCAGGTATTGCTTGCAGGCATAAGTACTGGCAGTACGGTCACACCCACATTGTTTTTCAGACGTTGAAGAAAGCCTTGGACTTAAAGTGTTCATTTCTTTAAGCTGCTGATAAGTCGTAACAGTAAAAACATTGTACTGATGTTCTTTTGAATTTAGTGTTTACTTTGAGTTAGCACTGAGTGAACCTGAGATGTTTTGTGTTGAGCACCCCAGCTCTTTGTCATTGCTTCAGAATGGATATGACATATATCACTCTGAGCATACTTTATAAATTCATAATATGTGAGAAATCTGAATTCTGAAGTATGAGATGGGAGCTCTCAAGTGGCTCTCAAACCATACAATGGCAGAGCCCGCCAGCAAGAACAAGCGTACATAATATGTAAGCAATATGTTTTATATGCTGTTAAAAATACGATAATATATAACATATAACTACATAAGCTATATAAGTAACGAGCACTGGTTTAATTACAGCCTGATGAGCAAGCTAGCTCAGATCAGAAATACGTGATTGATGATATCAGGATTGAACCTGCGACCTCTGCGACAAAGACTATAGCCTCTGTATTTGGGACGCTTAGACCGTTACCAACAGCCACCAGCGCCCCATTGGCGTGCAACTTAACCAATAGGCTAAGTCCGTGCCCAGACACAGCCCATTTTTGTGCCTTCCCCTGCACCCTTACCCTCCATGCTGAATATACTTGCTGTCTATCTGCTGCTGTTCCTAGCTGATGCTTATAGTCATTTTGGAATCTGAATGCCGTTTAACATACGTTGGAGTTCTTAAGTGTGAGACCAAAAGTGTCTCAGTAAGAAATCCTGTGTAAATTGAGTTAAATTGAAAAATTAAAAGATAAAACCAAACACTGCTTCATATAGAAACACAACCAGAGAGCTTAAAACTACCCAAGTTCAGCAGTAAAGTCTCATCAACTCTGAAAAACTACACTACACCTGCTGCATTTGTGTATGCGTCAATGTTTTGAGTTGGTTATCGTGTGTTACAACTGTATCATAGGTTCTCCTGTGGCCCTTTCTCTTCTCTTCCACCATGTTTCATTAAAGGTCAGTATTCTCCCTATAACGCTAATGAGATATAAACCACACTAAAAACACCCCACCCCCCCACACACTGCAGGGTTAATGACGTCCTCGTGCGAGCTGTACATTACTGTCCTGTTGTGCCAAATGGATCCATTCCAATAATTCCATAATGGTTCATGATGCATCTTATCTAGAGCACATGCACAACTGTACTCCACATGTGCATCCAACATGGTGAGCTGAATAGAACGCAGCTTTGAAGTGTGTCTGGTGTGAACACATACTGTACATGATGACAGAGCTAAAATTAGCTTTCCCATGAGCTGATATCGATGCTTCATGGTTTATACAGGTACAGCTGTCATACAGGGTGTGCAGCTCTCTGTTCCTGTAACTTATCAGATGTTTAAAATTAGAATCTGATGTTAAGTACAAGATGATTGTTGTTCAGTTTTATGCTGAGTCAGCTCCTCTCAGTTGTGATTCCTGAAAGTTGTTTTCAAAGTTTAAACTTAGACTGTCTTTGTGAAGGGTGAAGCCCAATAAAAGCAAAATGAAAACAACCCTAGGGTCAAAGAGGAGACTAAAAGTTTCCTGTACTGTCTCAAAGAATCTCTTAAGAACTTTTTATAGCTTTAGATAACATGTGAGCACTCAAAGTCAGAGTGCAGAGGGTCAGCTGTCCTCTTTGAATGACTAATGAAGCAACTTACAGATAACTTTCTGCATAAAACAGTTAAAGCATTGAAATACAGATTAAATGAATACAGACAGCATTTTAAAATGATGGTAAATACTGCCTCTTTCCCATCTTCTAAGTGACCACAGTAAAAGTGTGATAATGGCCTCCAAGCTGTCCTGTTGCAGAAAATGACCTTTCAGGAGGAAACAACACTTTACTTTCCTCCTTATCGCTTGTTTACTTTAATATGAAAATGAACCCAGGTTAGTTGTTCACAAATACACGCTGCACGTCACACTTCCCTCTGACATAATCCTTTAATCCTGTACAAATTTTGAGCACTGCATCCGATCATTGCTGATAAACAGGACAAAATGTCAGCTACTTTGGATTAGATTCTTATAAACAAAATAACCTCTGTTAAATAAGTACCGCATAAAAGACTGCTGGTACTTCATGTAATATAGGGGCTTATATGGAGAGCGCTCAGTGAGGAAAAGAGGCTTTAAAATCCTCTATTTCTGGTCCGTCCCTGTACCACATCATCCAGGCGCTAATCTCACATGAGCAGAGAATAAATATTATTCACATTTCATTATTAGGTTGTATTATAAAGCTGATGTGTTCTCTTATTTCTTATCTGTACAATATTTCTTAATGTCACTGATTTAGAAAACACAATTCTATTACAATAAACAATTTATTCCTGTTTGATATTTCTCTGTGGGGAAAAGATGAATGATAATATTGAACTGCTGCCCATCACTGAGTTCAGCAGTGATTCAAATCAGTCGGGAGAAAAGCGAAAGAAAGAATTAATTTGTCAGTGCCAAGGCTATACCTTTTAATACACTGATGGGATTTTTGATGAGAAAAGGCTGCGTGGGACGGTCCATAATGGACTCATCTGAGGGGCTCTGCCACATTTACATGTCTGCCAGTGGAGGCAGAGCTGCCGTTTTCTAATTTTACTGACATGCTTCAATTTCCCGGACCCATCAGCCCGCTCCCCGCCGCCACAACAGCCCTGCAAGTCATTTCCATTTGACTTTTCTCTTATCTGCTCTAAAAAAGCATTTCCATCTACTAGCCAGCGGGTGTTAATGTGAAAGCAGGGGTTTGAATTTTATGTGGAGAGGCCACATTTAAACATTTGACCGGCGTTTGTTCTCCGGGCTGCATATAGAAAACTGATGATAGATAGGGGACCAAATGTCAAAGAAGAAATGGCTTTTGCCATGAATGTTTTATTCAGCTCTGTGTCGCCGCGATCACATTTATACAATAGAAAATGTAAATGTTATGCAGAGGGTTAAAAAACACTATATATTTTATGACCTTCTATAAAAGAGGGTAAAATGACTTTCCATCCAAATAAGGCAGAAATGAAACACATATTTAATGGAGGTGGGAAATAGGAGTTTCAGGAGGCAGAGGGTGATATTCACTTAACCCAGCGGCCGAGGCAGTTCAGCAGCTCTAACCTGCTCAGATTTATGCCTGTCTGTGGCCGTGCCTGTCTACCCTGGATAAATAAATGGAGGCCTGTCTGTCTGAGAGGCCCGTCCACAGACAGGCAGGAGTTAGGGTTTTTTAAATGTTAATGTCATTCAGATTTATGGGAGGCAGATACATGGTCGCTGAGGGTATGGTGGGCTAGATACTGTTTATGTCATTGAAATGCACACAGAGAGAAGAAGTGTTTGCCCCTGAGCCTCTGCAGCACTCTGAAAACACAGCTGCTGCAGCAAAATCACAAATAAATAAATAAAACAGAAAACAATCTCAAGATTTTTCCACTTTTTTTTTTGCTCAATCTGGTTGTTCTCAGTTAGAAAAAAGCAATATACAAGTTAATTTTATTAGCACACAGAGTGCTTTTGTCCAGCGGAGCTTGAAGAGAAAGAGGGCAGGAGAGAAGAAAGGCGATGAGAGAGAGAGAGAGAGAGAGAAAGAGGGAGGGAGGGAGAGAGAGAGGGAGGGAGGGAGCACACTGGCATGAAAGCCAAGTGTATTAATTCTCCTCCCATTCTCCTGCTGTGTTGTGATAGACTGAGTAATATGCAGGCTCACTTTCTATGCCAAAGGCTAGATGAAGGCTCACAGGAGAGGACGCTCTGAGTCAGTCTCTCTCTGCCTCGCTTCCTATCCGCCTCTTTCTTTCCAGCTCTTTAAACTTCAGCAATGTTAAACTGTAAAAAATAAAACAATCACTTTATTTTCCCCTGAGATCCACATTTACCCACAACCATTCAACACAATGTGCCCGCCCCGCCTCTCTCTCTCTCTCTCTGTCTCTCTCTCTGCATGTGTGTGTGTGGAAGGGTCGATACAGTATAAATTAGGAGTACACTGAGCCACGCTGGCCTCCATGTGGAGTGACTGTGTATTAAATCACGTTAATTGATTATCTGGAGTTCAGAGGAGGACAACATGAGATTGCACTCGGCCCTCAGCTGCTCTGTTGAAGTGGCTCCTGCTTGTTCAGGTGACGGCCTGAACACCTGCCCTCACAGTTAAAGCTGGGGTTGGTAGTCAGGTTTAGATACAGTTTTTGTAATACTGGTTAAAATGACCTTTATGTCCCGATGGCAATCAATACATAATGTGTTCTTAAAAAAGAGTGAAAAAAAGCCACTATCAACAGCAGGAGTAAACCTGGGAACACACCAACCAATCCCTGCCATCAGGAGCCAAATTATGAAACCAATCAAATCCCGTTCTTCCGTTCTGCCCGCCTCCTGCAAAGCGTACATTTCATGCTTGTTTGTGTTTTTAGCAAAACACAAACGATGTGCTGAGGACCGGTTTTGATCAGTCCCGATCATATGGTCCCGAATCAGAGGCGCTCGTGCATCAGTGGCGGTTCTAGGCCAATTTTACTGGGGGGGCCAGGCTGGGGCCAAGGGTGTTGTCAGAGGGACTCATTCAACCCTGACAAAAGAGACTGAGAAGGGCCAGGACCGGCCGAGAACAAACTGGCAAAACATCAGTGCATCCCTAAATACTAGACATATATACTACTGTGCACTATATCAAAATGCAGACTGACAGCAGCTGTTAGGCTGTTTACACTCAACATGAGTCCCTTAGCGCTCTAAGGGACTCATGCATGTGTTCCGCCTATAACATCGGCGTGATACCGAAGCTTTTTTTATTGTATAATATTTGTTTGGAGGGGGGGGCACAGGGGGGGTCCAGGTTCAGTTTTACAGGGGCGCTAGCCCCTGTTGGCCCCTACCTAGAACCGCTACTGTCGTGCATGTGAGCGGGGGCGTTGTTTTG
This sequence comes from Notolabrus celidotus, assembly GCF_009762535.1. Taxonomy (NCBI): domain Eukaryota; kingdom Metazoa; phylum Chordata; class Actinopteri; order Labriformes; family Labridae; genus Notolabrus; species Notolabrus celidotus. The sequence continues at coordinate 4,419,342 of NC_048274.1, forward strand.
GAGGAGCTCCAAGGGGAGGGGTTAGACGGAGTCCTGAGAAAATGCTACATTCAAATTCGTGCTAGTTTTCTGTGACTACCAACCCTAGCTTTATTGCACCCATGACTTTTTATTACTGTTAGGACTTTTTTCTTGAGTTTGCTATAAAGCCCTGTGTGCAAAACAGCTTCTTAAAGCGCATGTTTCTGTATTTAGAAGATTGCACAAGAACATCAGTGATGAAGAAGACATTTTGTTGTCATTGAGCATGCTTTTGGTGGGCTCTGGTGTTTAAAAAAGCAATGCAAAAGTGACCTTATTCTCACAGCTGCCTGATTAATAAATGTTTGATACGTGTAGGAAGCTCCTACACCTCAAATGTTTCTAAAGCAACACAAATTATCGTCTTCATTTCACAATCCCAACGATTGAGAAGCATATATTCAGGGTTTGGACTAGTCTTTGAGAATAACACTGAACCTCCGTGTTGGCAGCAATATCTCTTATAAGCCGGTTATAATGCTCCAAAGAAAACACCTTTGTTGTTGTTGTTAAATAATATAATGCTCTGTGTGTGAATGGGGCTTTAGAATAGAATACCTTCTCATGAAGCATGAAGGGTTCCCTATAATGTACGTATATGAGGTGAACAACATGCCACAAAAGCCTATAAATAAGATGGGTTTTTTTTGCCTCTGGCTCAGTGTGTGTATGTGTGTGTGTGTGTGTGTGTGTGTGTGTGTGTATGTGTGTGTGTGCATTTGTGTGTTTCGCCATCACACTTGTCTCACACTTGGTAGTCAGACATGGAGAGAGAGGAAGAGGAAGCGGGAGAGAATAACAAGGGGATAAAAGCATGTCAGCAGGTCAGCCGGTCGAGCAGTGAGGGATCAACTTCCAAACACTGAGACTCACCCTGAAAACAGAGCGACAGAAAGAGGGCAGGGACATCGGATGAAGCGCATCGAATGAATCAAACACGAGCAGAAAAAGAGAGACAAGGCACAGAAATAACACACAGGATTAAACAGAAGACTCACCCTGAAACACTCTTACATCTGAAGGGTGGTAGACTCAGAGTTTTGTGTTTTTCTATGAACTGTAAACATCAGGTTTATTTTTTTATGTGTGTCATTGTACTCCCAGAGATGGTGGGTTTCTCTCCATGTGAAGATGTGTGAGTATTCCCTCCATAGATCTTAACTGAATGCAGCTTTGAGATCACTTAAGAGTCATACTTGGAGCCTCAGTGCATTATCACAACTGTGCTGTCTGAAATTAGTCCCATGGTTACACATGTACTATTGCGTGCAGATAAAAGCACACAATAGTTTGATCCATAATGAGTAATAAAAACAATATTTCAGACACTTATGATCCATCATTAACACATGTGGCTTCACATAGCTGCATCTAACAAAGGCAAAGCCTCACATGGTTGGATTTTCACCAAAATTCAACATTTTCAGGGTTGTGTTTGGTGCATTAGAGGCAGACAAAGAGGTGACACTGAAATAAATTGCAGCATAATAAATTTAGTGCTCTGGATAGAAAATAAAGAGTGATTTAATCCACCACATCATGTGTCACTGTCTGACAAAGCCCGCTCCGGCTCCTAAAAATGATGTTTTTATGGAACCAATTTGCACCAGCAAACAGTGTGAATAAAACTTAATGCTGCGTGGATTAGGTTTTCTATTAAAATAATGAGAAAGAGTTGATAATTAAAATATGTGGAAAGTCAGAAAAATGTTGACCCTGAAAAAACACATTGGTAAAATGTTCCCTGACAAAAGATTCTGATTGTTTTCCAATGAAAAATCTCATCTTGCAAAACAAAATCTTCTCTTAATGACAGCAGCCTTTGTTCAACTTTCTCATGTTTCAGTGTTGTCTCTGCTTTGTTAAGTTTGACAAGGCTGGTAAATTCAGAAAAATTAAAACTGATGTTGTTTAAGATAGAAACACTTCCATCAATCTGTTAATCGTTACAGGCATTACTTTCTTTATTTAAACTTTTACTTTGGAGGATAATTCAAAAAACAATCTTTTAAACCTTTGATTTCTGTTAAATTCACTTCCTATTGCGTTTATATTTTAACATTACCTGGCTTCATGGCAGAAACGGAGCTCTGTGGCAGCAGACGGAGTAGCATGTGTGTCAGTCGCAGACGACATGGCTCTAAGATCCAACTCTTGTTAGCTAACATCGACTTTTTTCCTAACCGCCTACTATACTAGCTGTAAGTATTGATCCGGCCAAAATTCAGTATGTAGTATGTGAACAAGAGCAAAATCTGCAGTATGCCAAAACCTACCCAGATGTCGTACTGATTCGGGACAATTTCTCAGTATGCAGTGGACCAGTCTCCCTTGCGTACTGTTTCCCACAATGCACGGCGCTAACGTTATGCTTCTTCTTTTGTCCGTATATGACGAGGGGCACTCTGTTTTTAGATGCTGTGAAAATTATGAAATTCCCTTAAACCACTTCTTAACTTTTTAAATCATAAGTGGATGCTAAAGAAGCAGTTTTGTGATCAGCTTGGACTTTGTTTACTTCCACTTTCCGAAACCAGAAATCCAGCAACGCCTGACCCAGCATACTGCAGAACAGATCCAACAGTCATACTACATACTACCTTCAGACGCAGTACGTACTGCATACTTTATTTGTAGGTAGTATGTAGCAGGTGGTTTCGAAAACAGCCATGGTAATATAAAGAGCCATTTGGGAGTCGAAAGAGTTGGTTCCTGATCTGAGTCACTAAAAAGTAGGGGTGAGCTCGACTAAGGATTTGCTTAGTCGAATCTGATTCATCAGATTTTGCCCATAGTCGACGAATAGTAGAATGTTTGTTGTTTTTCCTTATTGACCTAAAGTCTGCATGATGGTGACCGCATGACAATATTACACATAACCCTTTACAATTAAGAGACTCATAGCTTAAAGTAAAAGGGACAACAGAATATTATAAGTATAAAACTTAGATTTTTTAAATCTATATTGCAAAAACAACGAGGTGATGAAGGAGAGAAAACTCAAATAAGGCCACCATCCGTTAAACATGGAACAACGCGCCGTTATAGAATAAGGAATCAGGAGATATTTAAACAGTGTTCACACAGTGGAGAGCAGCACTTCGGAGGGTAGTTTGTCCAACTTAAGGCTAAACATTTGTATAATGTTCAAAATCAAACCTGAACCAGCTAAAGGGTTTTTAAATCTCTTAACAGAACCTTTTAAAACAGTCTTTCATCGCGTCTTTGTCCGCTTGAGTCTTTCCAAATTGTACGTGAGGAAAACCATCGTGTTTACGGGCAGAAGTGCGCTCCTTGCCTTGTTGACTGTAAATCCTGTCTTTGAGAATATCCTCCCTGATGGCGTGGAGGTGGATGGGATGCTGTGGATTGTTTTTGAGGCTTCAGACAGTTTTGGGTATTCCTGCTCGTTCTTTTGGCCCCGTACAGTTTTTGTGTGGTCCGGTAATCCTTGATCTCACAGCCCTCTTCTTGAAGCTGCTCCTCATCTTCAGTGCTATTTTTTAGGATCATCTGAAGTTTTATTTTCTGAAATTTTGAGCTGCCATGAACGTAGAAAGATTTAAAGGCCAGCTGAGGTGCGTCTGCTCCACAGGTCCCACTAAATGATCCACCTTTAATTACCAGGGGAGATTTAATTACCACTGTAAGGAGATTTAACACTTCAAGAGCTGTTCTCAGAATTACATTAAATAAGTCTATATTTATATCAAAATAGGCTAAATAAGACACTATTTTTACAGGAAACAGGAAAATAATGTAAAATTAGAAATTGAGCACCCCCATGGTTTGAATGGAATGATCCACGTTTCATATGCAAATATTTGACTATGAGATTGGCAGTCGACTAAGGCTCGTTAGAACGAATCGTCGAATATTCGACTACTTGGGGTCACCCCTACTAAAAAGAGCCAGAACTTCCAATGCTAGGACCGTCTACGCTGAGGTTGTTTACCTGTGAAAGATGGAGGATCCAAACTCTGCTCAAGGATAGCGGGCAACTTGTTGAATTTAAGTAATCCGTGGATCTTTATGGATATAATGTGTTTAGATTCAATTTTAAACTGGACTTGGATCGTGTGGACCCTTTCCACTGCAGCAGCAGGGAGACAGACTGTTGGACTTTCAACAGGTATTAACGTTAATGTCCACGTCCGTTAATTTTGAACAGATGTAATGGATTAACCGTTGCCTATCAAAGTTAACGTCTGGGTTAAGGGATCAAGCTGCATACCTCTCCATGCTTTCTCCAGTTGGATGGACGGTGTTTAACAGTATGAACCATTCTTCATTCACAAAACCTCAAACATGGGCTGAAGATAAGGCCGCAGGTTCTCACGTGAAGAATTGTAATCCTTCTCTGCCTCCCTGATGTTTCATCTGTGTTTAACCATGGAGACCTGCCAGGTACAAGTACGGCAACACCACTTATACAAACCACATGCAGAACTACAGGAACACAGTTTGACTTTCAGATCTGATTTTAGAAAATAACCTTTATCAGCTGACTTGAGAGCAAAAGGAATGAGTAATAAGAACATGCACAGAAATGTAGTGGAGTCAGATGTAGGGTATTTGTCTTTCAATTGCATGAATATCCAACGCAGCTATCCAGGAAGGAAACACTGGAGGAAAAATAAGATTTTAAAGATATTTTTAGTTTTGGTGAGTCGCCGTGACAAATCGGGAGCCTGATGGATTCTCAGTTTTCTTTCTGCATCCAGTGTTTTGATTTCTACACCAGAAACTACTACTCCACACTCCAGTAGGGGAAATGCTTCCTGTTTGTCAGATAGAGTAGTCTTTCCAAGAACAACTCTACACAGAAGCAGCCTTTCCTCAGAAAAGTGGTTCCATTTAACACTACACATTAATTTGTGGTTTCTACAGGATGCAGGAAATGAATCCCGGGGAACAAACACCATTATCTGACTTTGATACGGATACTTAGAAAAGAGTTTGTACATAAAACAAACCGAACATCACACGGGGGAAGTATAGCATGTTGTGAGTCCATTTATTTCACAGTACATTAATACGAAGTGTGCATCCAGGAGCCGCTATCAGAGGTGATCCAGATGAGTGTTACCTGAGGGAGACGTTTTGAACTCCTTGTTTCAGATCTGAGAGAAGGAGAGTGCTTTAGCCGCCCACAGCATGCTACCTCCCTGTGTGGCGTACATGAGTGCGGCCACCATGTTGGATTCTGATAACCTATCTCTATCTCTCTGAGTAAATGTGTCCGCAGTGTGTGTTTGTGTGTGTGAGAGGGAGCCAGGCAGGTACACCAGCCTGGGATGTGTTTCATTGCTCTGATCCCTGCTGTGAAAGTTGATGGGGTTTCCCACAGAGGACGTGCGAAATGATCCTGGCAAGTGATTTGAGCGCATGTGTGTATGTGTGTGTGGAAGACAAATAGAGGTAGACTTTGCTGTGTAATGTGGCATTCTGTGTGTGTTCTGTGTGTCTGTGTGTGTTACAATTATGCTTGAACAGGTGAGATAGGAAGTGAGTCTGATTGAAAAACCCGGGCGATGTGGTCTCACGCCGCGTCTCTCATTTTACCTCACAACTGCTGCGTGATTGTTGCTGTGTGACTTATTTCAATGTCTACCAATCTTCTTCTTGTGTTTCAACGTGCCTCATCTCTCTGTCAGATGGTGGTCAGGACAGTTGGACACAGTTCAGAATAAGCAAACATATGCAAATGACCCAAACGTGAATTAATGGAGGAAACAGTCTGAACCCCTTTGACAAAAATAGTGAGCTTCTTTTTAAAAGAAATCAAAACGAAGAAACGATCACAAAGCAATATTGTGAGGGCCCTGAAAACTTCTACATGTGGTGTCCTTTATGTTGTTAAAATTTAAACTTTTCAACCACATCAACCTAAATTGCCTTAATCAACTTATTGCAGATATAAAAACAATGGCATGTAGTTGAATTTATACTGATAAGAGGAGCAGTACAGAAAGTCAAAGATATGCTTCATGTAATGTAGGGGCATGTCACTGAACATAGTTCTGTCAGGGATAATGTATAGTTAGCCGGTGGTTTTGAGACCCTTGACGCAAAGGGGAATCTGTTCAGGGTGGACTGATGCTGATTCAGCATTCACACATGCAACCTGCTTAGATGGTGTTTTTCAACAGCAGTAACTTTTCCCATGAACTAGGGGCCTTTTGAGGAACTTTGTGCATTTCTGACAGCAGGAACCAGGGCCTAAATTTAGTTCCTGGGTAGTTGATTTACCCTTTGAAAAGTCCCTGCTTGAGGGGTATACTTTGTAAATTGGGGGTGAGACTTGCTGAACATCTCTGATCGGTAGAGTGCCTACATTGTTTTTATTTCACCTGCCATCTACAATAACGTTACAAAGAACTAGGATTCACTTGATTTAATAACTACTTAACATTCCTTACTGACAGCACAAATGTGTCTCTGTCAGCTCCCGGTGTTACAGTTTTAAGAGCAACCCTGTAAACTGCCAACTTCCAGTAGAACGTGTCTGTGGTTGTCAAGTTTATAACAGCTGTCCAAACGTGAATGGAGTCCTGTGGAATGCACCCCAGTTTAGTTTATCAAAATGTTAAGACATCCTCACCAGAGAAGTATTTAATGATAATTTAAAGACGTTTCTGATGGATGCATATGGCTGAAAGTCAGCAGGTAACAGGGTCGCTCTCTAAACCAAAACACGGGTCAATTTCTGCCATGCTTTTAAAATCCGTCCTCTTGCTTTGAGTCAAGCATTTCAGGTGTTTTGAATCTGATTTGCTAGGAGTACTTGTCTCGTTCTTACAAATTAATTTGCAATGCAATGAAGTACGATCAAATCAGCACAAGATGAATCTCCTCCATGCTAACAGGCTAACTGTTACATCGCACATGACGATGCCGACCTGTGTTGTCTTATGTGGCGTCATCTTTGTTGAATGGCCTTCGTCCTTCCTTACTGCAATTCCTTTTATTGCTTCTCCATATGTCACTGACCTCAGTTGCATTATATTGACAGGACTTCAGGTCACAGGAACTATATACTGTAATTCCTTGAAGTGAAGTTCCTGGTACTTCTGGTCAAAAGGCACCAAATGTCTTGAAAGTGCATGAGGGATCTGGACTGCTCAGTGGGTAGTTCTTCTGAAGACAGCCATCACTAGCAGACCAGAGTTCTAGATTAGGACCTTATCTGGACTGGAGTCACTCTGACTCTGATGCCTGGTCAAGCCTTGAATATGGGATGTATTTGAATCCACTATATTCTCTGTGCACATCAACCTGCATGTTTTCTTCCACCTTCCTCTGTTTTCAGATGTCTGTCTGAGGTGATGAATCTGTGAATGAAACTGTCTGCTCCCTCTGTGTCTCTCCCCGTGGAGTGGATGCTGCTTCCTGGAGGAGGTGTGCAGAGAGTCCGCCTGCCGCTGCATGTTTTATCTTCTGTCACCAAGCTTTCAGTGCTGCGCTCCGCCTCTCAATGATTTACTGTCTCACAGCAGCCTCGTCGCTGCACCAAGGAAGTGTATGAATCCATGTGTGTGTGTCACAGCAGCAATGGAAATTGACCGTGTGAGAGATATACGAGAAAATATGATGCAAGGAATGTCTGTTTAGAGACAAATAACATCTCGAAAAGTTGATATAATTGACACCTTGGTGATATTAATGATCAAGACTTCCCCTCCACATACAGCCCCACAATTGGATTAGTGTTTGTTCTGTTTCAGGCAGAAGTCACAGAGTAAACTGTTTAATCTTGTTCCTGCGATAAAGTACAACCAATTACTGTGGCGAATAAATTTGGGGCTGATCTTTTGTTAAACTGAAGGACAGAGAAATGAGCAATGAAGTCATCCAGAGACAAAAATCTGGCAGCTCCTCGATGTTCAGTGAATAATGAAAGAACAGGAAGGACACAGTGACAGCAGCCACGGTGGTTTTACTGGGATGAGCTCTCCATTCAAATAAAACTCACTTGGATGGAATAATGGGGAGAGGGGTGTGTGGGTGAGTCGTACCAGGCGGCGTCAGGAAGTAACTGGAGATTAATTTATTAATATTAACAACATAACAAAATATCAGAACCAACCTTAAAGACAATCTAAAGGTAATCTGTGTACGTTGTTATCAGAGACCTTGCAAGCGATTATTTTGTAATGCTATTATCTCACAACTTAATTATTTTGTTATCTCAACAACAACACAAGATAATCAACCTGTTTTCAGGACAAAACAAAAGGTTGTGTCGTCTCATTAATTATGTTTATCAGGAGGAGATCAGGAGTGCAGTGCTAACGTTCATGGATCGCAAATCACTGCAGATGACTTAAGCTGAACATTTCAGAAGGAGTATCTATTATTCACCAACTCGTTGAGTGAGTAAAAGATTCCACTTCAAGTTGGAATATTTGCACCGGTGTTACATCTCGTCGGTGCAATGTGGTGTTATAGTGGAGCAAAGTCTTTCCTCCTCTGTTTATCCCTCAAAGGTAGTAACCAGGGATGCAACAGCACAGTTACCCCATGGTTCAATACCTACATCTGTTTTAAGACACGGTTTTCGGTTGGTCCAGACCATCTGTGGCTGAGTTTTTTGGGTCCATTCTGCATTCTGGGCAAAGTTTACAGGAAAATAAAGGGATTGAGGAGAAAATTATACAGACCCAGGCTACATGCAAACAATTATCCATGTATCAACCATAAGAACTTTAAGCTTTTAAAATAAACAGTATTCTCTGAGTCGACCAGTCGGACTCTTTCTGTGGTAACTGATTTCGTCATTTCCCTGACTGTGGTTTTACGGTCTTCCACTTGAATGAATGCTGTGCACTGGATCAATACAGTCCCTTTCTTGCGTGAGGAGACCAAAAGTGTGGACATCAGAACAGATTAGGCACTTAACAGACCCATATTCATTAACAGCAAACCATTTGGGTTCCTCTTTCCATCTTGTGATTCTGGCAGGCTCGACACAACCCCCAAACAAAGGGTGTAAGGGTGAAGAGGGCAACAGCTGAGGTGGACGTAAAGCAGCAGCTTCCACCTGTATGTGCTGTACAACAACAACCAGCTGGCCTTTTTTTGCAGCATAAAGAACACAAGGAAATTGTTGGTTACCATTTCACATTAGTGCTCACATTACACAGCTGCTAGCAAACTCAAAGAGTAAGCTAGTTATAGATTGACGGTTGAGATTGGTCAGCTTACAGCAACTGGCAGGAGGATGAGATTTACTGTAGTCTGACCAGAAGTGGGGATAATACGTATCCCCGCACCCATCATAATATCTACTCAAACTATCACTGAAGCATCTCAAAGATGCTTTATTCTTTAAAATGATCCATCCATCCATCTATTATCTTGACTGCTTATTCCATTCGGGGTCAAAGGGGGCTGGAGCCAATCCCAGCTGACTTAAGGCAGAAGGCAGGGTACACCCTGAACAGGTCGCCAACCAATCACAAGGCAAACATGGAAGACAGACAACCATTCGCGCACAAACTCACACCTACAGGCAATTTAGAGTGACCAATTAGCCTGGTGAGCATGTTTTTGGACTCTGGGAGGAAGCTGGAGTACCAGGAGAGAACCCATGCATGCATGCACGGGGAGAACATGCAAACTCCAACCAGAAAGGTTCCTGCCCGACTGGGGACTCAAACCAGGAACCTTCTCACTATGAGGCAACAGCGCTACCCACTGCAACACCATGCAAAATAATATTGAAGGGAAATGTGCCTCCCTGAAATGTAATTAAGGCTACTAGCAGCCTGTTGCAACAAAGCACAAATAGTTGATTTTAGCACAAGCCCAGCCTCTCACAAGCCAAACGGGCAAAATTTTAGGGTGGCCAATGGGATTTCAAGCCGCTGCCCTGGATCCACCCCTGAGTGGTTTGTTGTAAATGTGGAAAGGGCTGCAAACTGGACCCTATAAGTAATGATAAACTTTATCAAAACAGACAAAGTGCTTTACGAAACATAAAAGCACAACACTGATATTCACAATAATTTGTGAAGAAAGCAGGGAGACATAAAACAACAAGACAGACCGGATTATGAGGAAACAACTTTAAACATCAGCTGAATAAAAGAAGAGACAACAGAACACGACAGAACACTACAACTTAGTGTCTTTATTTCAGGCATGAAGTCCATATTTTCTAACAATGCAAGTCTTTTAATGGTTTATCGACTTTTTACAACATTCCAAAGAAGTGTTTATTTCATACAGAGGATAATCATGGAAGAAACAGAATCCCACACGGTGTGTGTGCAGGAATGGTATGTGACTGCATTCCCTCACACATGTTGTGTGTAAAACATGTTGCATGTGATACTGTAACTAACTGTGTTCAGGTTTCTGTTTCCACACAACATACATGTCTGGCACACGCACACACACACACACACAGTCATCACCAACTCCTCCACTCTGCTTCTCAGTGAGTGCATCAGATAGCCCGCCCAGCCCCCATGAAGGAGATTACACAAATTTATGCAAAGCCTGTAAATGATTTATACTGCAGAGCACAACAAAGGGCTTTTTTTACAACACCGCGGACAAGACGGGGAGAGAGAGAGGGCGAGAGACACTGACACCTGCAGTAATCCCCATATACACCACCATGTACGTCTCTCTGTGTCACCGCTAATAAAACGTGATGGAATTTGTGCGTTTTTATTTAGATGAAACTAAAAGGCTACATTCAGGGCATACAGCTGTTGGTCATATCTCTAAATGAAATGCAAGAAAGCGCACAATGCCTCCTTTCCTGCACACAGAAGCGGCTTTTGTGGCTAATGCTGCTGCCGTACGGGCATCAGAGTGAAGCGATGGTGGAGCTCCATTCAGGACCACAGGACTCACTGTTGGCCTTGGGTCTATGTTTAGACGAAGCTTTTAAGCACTCTGATGTCTTGTGGAGAAAAATTGTGTACGAGTGCATGTGTTTGTTGTGTGTGTTTGTGTAAGTGGGAGTTCTTTATCAGGGAGGATAAAAGGCAGAAACATGCTTGAGCTCTTCTCTTCTCCCATGGTAGTGTCACCCCTCCTCGTCCAACCCCCTCCCCCAAGGATCCAACGCGTGGCCGGGTTTATACACTATTCATAAAGACCTCTGTGTGGGAGAAAAATGGGCCCATTATTTCCAAGCAGTAATGGGATATATTTGTTTTGCGGCCATGAGTGTAGCGTGGAGTTTGTGAGTTTGTATGCAAGCATGCATGTGTGTGAGTGTGTGAGTGTGTGTGTATCATACATAGCATGTTTGCATGTTAAGGCTTTTGTAGTATGTATTATGCAGTCAACTGAAGGCCATGTGGAATGAGTGTTTGAACTGCTCATGTAGGCTTAATCGTGCAGATTAAAGCGTCTGAATGGAGAGAGGGAAAACCTGCAGAAATGTATGTTTTGGCATGAAGGAAATGTAATCTTTGTTTTAAGGGCAGTGTTAAACTCTATAAAGTTATTTTATGTCACAACAATGCTGTGATGGTTTTCTGCCTCATTAACTTTTAAAAGAAAGTGAACATGGCAAAGAGATCACACTAACTCCACAAAAGTAATTCAGCGTTCCTGTCTTATTTCTAGTACAATATCTCATTGGGATGCTGGTTGGCCTAGCAGTCTAAGCGCACGTCCCATGTACAGAGGATATAGTCCTCATCACAGGGGCTGCTGGTTCAACTCCCAGCCACGACCCTTTGCTGCACATCTTCCTAAACTCTCCACCCCACACATTTCCTGTCTCTTTTAATCTGTCCCATCAATGGAGGCAAAAATATGCCCAAAGAAGTACATTAAAGATGCATGTATGTTTCGTAGACTTACTAAGAGTCACACTCACCCGACAAGTCTATTTAAATGTCTTATTCCAAGACCTGGATTGCTTGTAATGAGAAACAAAGTCTGTCTGCCAATGGGGTAAGAAAAATGCACTTTTTCGTTCTTCAAATAAAAGTTAAGTTAGGATGAAGTCTCCCCATTGCTGTTTCTCCATTTTGACTTTCAAGGTGTCAGTTGGGAAATGGATCTGTGCAATCCTCTCACTGAGCAGTTGAATCTGAGCTCTCTGGAGAATTTGGTCGGCTCTGTGTCCTTTCACCGTTGATCTCACCCGTAAGCTCTCTGGGATGATCCTTTGTTGTCTGCATCTCAGGTTGAAACAAAGGTGGTTCCTGCAGTCTGCTAATTCCTTGGCTGTCTTTTCCAGGATGGTCAATATTCAAACTACTTCAGAAAATGACTTACCCACAGGACTTCGTTTTTGGTGCAAACCAGTACATCTTGGAAGGCGGCTGTGTGATCAGCTCAAAAGTAAAGTGAAACTCTCCCTTCCAGTTATACATAACACTTTTCATACTAAAATCCAGATTCAATTGAGATTAAGAGCTTTGCCCAACTCGTAGCTTTAAAGTAAACACTGATCTAGTATCAGGAGGCTACAACTTTACACTCCTTGATTAAAGTCTAGTCTTTGCTTGACCCATCCATCGCCCCTGATGGTCACCTAAAACTAGACTTATTGATCTTTGTACTTCATCCCACCAGCTTGTAAAAGTCTGATTATTTCCCTTTATGGTTGATGGAAGAAGACAGCATCTTTGCTCCTAAACACTAAAAATATTACTGCTTTTTTACAGTCAAGGAAAGGTTGTGGGATTTCAGATGCTGACCACATACCTGTAACATCCCCTGTTACATCTCTGCTTTATCATCCTGCCAATACTTAGATCCTGGTCCCATCTGGAGGGAACGCACAGATGCTCAGACAGTTTTTGTCTTCCTGATTTCCTTCCTACCTACTGTGGTTTTAACTACGCCCACCCAAGTCCCTCCCAAGGACCCCTGCTGGCTCCAAGACCAGAGCTTGGGAACGCCTGCCTCAGGTCAGCGGCCCTGTCTGACATCAGTGCTGCATGTTCTTCCTCCACGCCTAAACACTGCCATTGCTGACCAATGGAGTGTGACCATCCACCCCCCGCACACTTCCACCTCCCATCCATACACTGTTACCAGGTGCTGAGCCCCCCACTGTCCCCCATGCCCAGTCCCCCTCCTCCCCTCTCCTCCCCTTTAACCCTGTCCTTCAGACAGCATTGTCTGCACGAACAATGGCCTCTTTGTTACCTCAAGGTGGCGTATTGTGAGGGGTGTTCACAAGGGGCTGCAGAGGTGACCCTGACAGTGTAACTCAGCACCCATCTCACCTCCCCTTACACACACACACACTCTCACACACACACAGTCTATAGTTCTCAAATTTTGCCGCTCCATCAGGTCATAGGGGACATCCTAGGTGGGGAGAGGCATACCTCCCTCATAACACAGTGGGTTTTTTTAAACGGCCACTGAAATCAAACTTTGGAATAACTTGAATGGTTGAGGGGAGAAGAAATCCTTACTGCAGGGGATTGCAACATTTTGTAGGCATTATTGTACTTATTATATATTCATGTATATAAACACACCAAGTAATTGAGTTACTTTCTTTTGCACCAGTTGCATCATTCAAAATACAGGTTACAGTAAAGTAGTGTACACATGTTTGCAGGGATAAAAACTTGACTGTGCAAACTATAATTCCAGCTCAGGTGTGTGCATTATTATAGCAGGTACAAGAAGCTGACAAGACAGAAACCACAAATGAATTTCAGAGAATTCCACTGGGGTCATTTGGGCGGATGTGGCTCAGTGGCAGAGGCAGGTTGGTGGTCCATTACCAGCTCCAGTCGTCTGCATGTCAAAGAGAGAAAGATAACAAAGGAAGGTTACAATATTTTCACACACTGGCAATTCAAGCCCTCAATGCAAGTCAAGTCATGGTGTTCACACTAGGCCAGACTCATACTTGAGTTATAGGTAGTATAAGTCTAATTTAAAATCACTTTAAATCTTACTTCTATTCCTCCTGTGCACCCAAGGCTATAATAACTCCTGAGACAGCAAACTTCTATCTGACGGGTTAGTCAGTCTAATCCAACATTTCCCCTCTGTCGTTATCTGTAATGTCAGGGTGTGGATGGATGACCCATCTGTCCATCTCCTCTCCCTGACACCAGGCTATCGTCTTACATACACACAGCATACTGTCAGTCTGTCTGATGAAGTCAAGGGGAAAACAGACGTCCTTTTGTTGAGTCATATCTCTGGTCTGGAAGGAGGGGGGTCTTAAACTTACTTCCTTTGCTCAGACTTTGGGAAACAAGTGTTCAACACTCAGCGGTGATACCACACGATGTGCTGGTTTTGGGTTTGTGAAGAGCTTTTATGATTTGTTTTGTTTCAAGATGAATAAATCAGAGAAAACTATTTCACTAGAAGATCTGATTTGACTGATGAGATGGTGAAGAGCCAAAACTCAAAACATCCTTCTGAACAAATAAACAATTTCTTCTCTATTCTTCTGTACTCGGTCTCAAGGTCTTGAATTTCTCATTCTTTCCATCCCTTGTTTGTCTGACGGGGGAATGCAGCTTGTGTACTTGAAATTTGATCAGAACAAAACAAGAGACAGTCTCAAAGTAACGCTGAATTGATATTTTTGAAAGTCCTCTGTGTCTGCATAAAAGGAAGTCTTTGTAATCTTTAATGCACATTTGCCCAAACTTTGATCTTATGAATCTTAAGATTTTCATTAAATCAAACCCCGCTGGCATTTTATTCATCCCTGCCTGATGTGAACATGTTTGGATGAGAGTGAAGTTGGTGAGGAGCAGGAGTTTGGGATGATACAAAGTTTGTTTCAACTTGCTAGCTCTTGCTTGGAATGATGTATTTGCCAAGCTGTATGAACTGCAAGGCAAATATTTCGGTAACACTTTATATTTACTACACACTTTTAAGCATTAGTTAAGCATTAATTAATTCTTAACTCATCATCTGTAAAGCATTGTTCATACATTAATACTCATTTGTATATCATGTACAAACACAGTTATAAATGTTTTATTATTCATGAATATGATTCTCTATAATGTGTTAACTAACTCTTTGTTTATACTTTATAAATGATGGATTCACCAAATACAAATGAGCTATTATGGTCATTATAAACCAGTTATAACCACATTTACAGGTTATGATTCTAACATTTAGTAAGGGTTAGTGAACACCTTATTACATAGCAAATTATGATTAATTAAGGTAGTCACAAAGGACTTATAAGCTGCTTGTTCATGGTTTTGTGAGCTGATCTAAAGTGAGGACTTTTTATGCTTTACAAAGCATTCATTAATTAGATTTAAGACCAGCAGCACCTTAAAACACAGAATCCAAGTTATTGTTCAGTTTTGCAGCTGCATTTTAACTTGTGTTTACAAAGGGTTTTACAGCCAGCGTTTAAATGTTACTGTGTCTTTTTATATATTTGATATGTCATATTTTATTTGAGTTTTTCCACTGTGAGCACTTTAAGTTTGAGAGATTTTCTTTTTCAGTTGCAGAGTATTTTAAGTTCATATGAAGAGTTATTTTATAAACACGGTTTTATACAGAGGTTGTTTCCTTTTAATAAACACAAGTTTAAGTCCATGTCTTGTGTCTGTTTCCTTATTCTGCTGAATCAATATCTGTGACTTCTGTGTTTTAAGGTGCTGCTGGCCTTAAATCTCATTAATGAATGCTTTGTAAAGCATATAAAGTCCTCACTTTAGATCAGCTCACAAAACCATGAACAAGCAGCTTATAAGTCCTTTGTGACTACCTTAATTAATCATAATTTGCTATGTAATAAGGTGTTCACTAACCCTTACTTAATGTTAGAATCATAACCTGTAAATGTGGTTATAACTGGTTTATAATGACCATAATAGCTCATTTGTAATTGGTGAATCCATCATTTATAAAGTATAAACAAAGAGTTAGTTAACACATTATAGAGAGTCATATTCATGAATTATAAAACATTTATAACTGTGTTTGTACATGATATATAAATGAGTATTAATGTATGAACAATGCTTTACAGATGATGAGTTAAGTATTAATTAATGCTTAACTAATGCTTAAAAGTGTGTAGTTAATATAAAGTGTTACCAATATTTCTTCTTGTGGAAAGCAGGAACTACCACTGTTACTAAACCAAACTTACATATAGTGGAACTGAGCCATTGGCTACTCAGAGTGTTTTTTTGGTACAACTGAAGGCTGAACAAGACATTTTTAGCCAACCACAATGATACAATTAACTTTTATTAACTGATTCAAGACTGTTAAAGAGAATGGGTCCAAAATTCAAAGGTATGTTTAAGACTAGGGTTGTAGCTATATACACGTATTGGTGATAACCATCTTTAAAAAATAAATGAAATATTGCCATTGTGTTGAAAATAAGCATACATTATTACAGTGTAAATAAATGGTTCATAGTGAGGACAGAAGTGGTTTGTTATGCTAGTTTCCATCTGCCTTTAAAGGAAGAGTAGCTGAAGAAGAAGAAGAAGCAGCAGAAGAAGACTCACCAGAAACAATTGGACCATAATTAAAAGTATATACTTGTGATAGAGAGAATAACCAGATTTAGAAAATGATCACTTTGGGTTAAATCAGCCCTGAAGTGGAGCCATCGTCTAACAGACCTCTTTTTAATGTACTTAAATGTGCACCAGTAGAGTCGCCTCCATCTGGCCATAAGGCAGAATGCAGGTTTAAGGTGCTTTTACATTGGTTTCACTGTCACACCTACTTCTTCTTCTATAAACTGTAAAATTCTGATAGAGCCAAAAGAAATACAAATTTGAAATTAAAAAAGAAAGACTCTGGTAGAAAAGGAAAAATCTGATCCCCATGCACCTGTTATTCAGAGACTTTTAAATGTGAAAGAGAAGAGTGATGATTGCTGATGTCAACAGGCATGTGACCTCACCGCCAGGGTCAGCGGGGTCACACTGGGTGTAAGGGGTGACGTGGGAGGAGACAAGGTCAATAGCTAATTAGAGCTTTAAAACAGTGGGCAGGTCATAAGGTCGCATGACATCACCAGAAAGCATCAGCGTGTTGTAAAGAGACCACTATTGAACTGGGCTCTTGCAGAATCTCCTGACCTTTGACCCCTGGCAAAACAGGTGATTAGTTAGTGTAGATCATAAAGGGCTCACGACATAATGCTGTTGTTTCTGATCTCCATCTGTGCTGAACAAAATGACTACTGTGCTGTTTGAGTTCACGTTCTTTTTTTATCCTATTAAATACATACAATACACAGAAACTTGAAATGTGTTAGTTTCATCTGGTAACACAACAAGAAGCAGAAGTACTGCTGCAGTGTAAAGTTGTCAGCTTTGACTGAACGTGTTTCGGTAGGCTTCAATTTATATAGTTAAATTCTAGTTAGAATATCTGACAATGTGTTGGTCTCTATAAACAGATATCTGCATCCAAGTACAGCCATGGAATGGAATAGAATGGAATGGAATAAAAAAGAATGGAATGGAATAGAATGGAATGGAATAAAAAGAATGGAAAGGAATAGAATGGAATGGAATAAAAAGGATGGAATGGAATAGAATGGAATGGAATAAAAAGAATGGAATGGAATAGAATGGAATGGAATGGAAAGGAATAGAATGGAATGGAATAAAAAGAATGGAATGGAATAGAATGGAATGGAATGGAAAGGAATAGAATGGAATGGAATAAAAAGGATGGAATGGAATAGAATGGAATTGAATGACATATAATGGAATGGAAATAAATGGAATGGAATGAAATAGAATATAATTGAATGGAATAAAAAGGAATGGAATTAAATAGAGTAGAATGGAATGGAATAAAAACAGAATGGAATGGAATGAAAAAGAATAGAATTTAATAGGAATGGGAATGGAATAGAATGGAATTGAATGACATATAATGGAATGGAAATAAATGGAATGGAATGAAATAGAATATAATTGAATGGAATAAAAAGGAATGGAATTAAATAGAGTAGAATGGAATGGAATAAAAACAGAATGGAATGGAATGAAAAAGAATAGAATTTAATAGGAATGGGAATGGGATAGAATGGAATGGAATACAACACGTTATAGTCATTGCACAGATGTACAACAAAATTTAAGTACATTTTACACAAGTATATTTTGTCTATAGTGTGTCATTTTCCACATTGAAATTATTCAATCCCAACCGTGAGGAAAGTTATTATTTTCAATCAATAAACAACTATAAAATATTTCACCATGTGGTCCTGTCAGATTCCCTCTCCCTCCTCCTCTCTGTCTCTTTATGATGACCTCATGGCTGTCAGAGTCACACTATTAAACTGCCTCTTGCCTCTTTTACAAGACCAGTCAGCTCTGAGCTGGGTTCATATGTTCCCCATCAGACTTAAAATAGATTTACACCCTCCACACCCCCCTTGTAACCTCCTCTGTCCCGCTCCAAATATGTCTCACTTTCCCTTGTCTGTGCAAGGAGACACAAGGATGTGTCCATTTACTAAAACCGACGGACAGAGCAAATATAACAGGACTAATGCAAGGAATAAGTGTACCCCCAAATTAGTCAATCTTTGTTATTGTGTAATGTTTGGAGCAAGAAGATTGAAATGTGTTGAAATATTTTATTATAAGTGAGAAAGATGACATCCTGGAAGCTAACTGTGTGCTCCATAAGAAGCTTCAGGGTGATTCTCTGAGGAAAAGAAGAGACTGTTTAAGTTTTCTGCTTAAATATTGCTTCAAAAATTACACCTCTGCAGAAAAAGTGCACTTAAAGGTAAAGGGCTTCTTTTACCTGACTCATCAACATGCTTCAGGTAGAAATGTTCTTTATTTTTAGACAGAAAGCTGCTTGAGTGATGAAAAACTTCTTTTCTGGAAAATAAATTGTACAAGTGGCACCTTACACAAATATCCACCTGCACTCTGCTTCTGAAAGTCTCAGTTTATACCCGTGAGACTGAGGTTTTGGAGCTGTTGCAGGTCTCTCTCAGTGAAGGGAAAATGTCACCGGGCTGTCACACTATCAAAGGAAATAAAAGGTCCACTGTAATCCTAGTTGCAGTGATAAAATGTCAATGTACTGCAGAGCACTGTGGCTGATGTAGCCGCGGAGCTCCTGACAGCTCCGTCGGCGGAGGTGGAGATCAGGCCGGCTGGCAGCAGCACAGGAAGCAGAAACACCGGCTGTCATTTTCATTTTCCTCATTTCCATCTGAACCCCCAAACCTTCAGAGACACATGAGGGTTTTTGTTCTAAGACTGTGGACAGGTTGGTACTTCAACTATTGTGAGTTGTTAGTTCAGTCTTCAATTCATGTTTGTTGAAGTCCAACAAGAAGAGTTGTTTACGAAAGGAAGGAATTACGACAACAATGAATGAACCAGGAAGCTAAGCAGCCAGCAGCAGTTAGCTTATGAAGTCTGCCATGTTTGTTTACATCTTAAAGTCATATTTGACTGTGAGATGTTTTTAGTTTTAAGAGTAAGGAACCTTGTTATGTGTGGTTTGCTATTACACACACTATATGAACAAAACTGTTAAATGTGTCATTATGTGTCATTATGTGTCTTTAAGTGTCATTAGTGTTCATCAGGCTACGGTTTGTTTCGATTTAAGATGTTACACGTATTTCATTGGGTTCAGTTTGTGGAGAGTTGGTCTCTACAAAGGGAAGCCTGAAGGTGTAACACAAAAGTTTGTTTTACCTTTAAGAGTCTAAATTTGTTAAAAGATGGATTATTCCTTTAAGCATTCACAGAACATAGTGGTACATAAACCAATTTAACTTTTCTCCACCCTTTATGTACATAAACACTACCAGTCAAAAGTTTGGACACACATTCTCATTCAATGGTTTTTATTTATTTTAATAATTTTCAACATTGTAGATTAATACTGAAGACATCAAAACTATGAAGTAATCTGGTTTTGCCATAATCTGGATTACAACAGTAGTCAAATAGGGCAACCCATTGTGTACTAACTCTACCTCTGAACAACACAACTGATGGTCTCAAACACATTAAGAAGGAAAGTCATTCTACATATGAACTCTTGACAAGGCTCATGTTCATTAGAAACCATTCCAGGAGACCACTTCATGAAGCAGACTGAGAGAATACCAAGAATGTGCAAAGCTGCCATGAAGGAAAAAGGGGGCTACTTTACAGAACCTAAAATATAAAACATATTCTGCTTTGTTTAACACTTTTTTGATCATTAAATAAATCCATATATGTTCTTTCATAGTTTTTATGTTTTCAGTATTAATCTAGTGTTTACAATAATTAAAATAAATACAAACAAATACAAACCATTGAATGAGAAGGTGTGTCCAAACTTTTGACTGGTAGTGTATGTATTTTTGTTTCATTTGTTTTGGACAGAGACAAACTGAAAACAGAAATCAGATGCAAGAAACATCGTGTTTACAGCAGAGGCTAATTTGCCTTCGGTCCCTGAGAGGGCTTTGAAAAACTGTGTGTAGTGATGTTGAAATCTCTGCTAACAGATTTTACCTACTAGCAGCAAGCAGGCATCTCTCTTCTTCTTACACACACACGGACACCAAACAGCGAGCCACTGTGACTGGTATTGCAGTAAAAGCTATTTTAGCAGCAGGGCTGTTTGACATCACAGTCATGTGTGGGCTGTGGCCTTCGTACAATAGCCTCGCCCCCCTGGGGAATCTGGATCCCATCTTTAGTTTGAGGCTCATTAAGCCGATTATTCCCATAATCTCTCTGATGGCGGGCAGAATAAAGAAACACACGCTAATAATTGCCCGCTTACATTTTGGTGTTTGGCCCTGTTGACTGCTTAAACAAGAGGCTGAAAGATACACACTGTTTTCTGCTCTGGTATGTGTGTGCGTTCGTGTGTATGAATCTCTGTGATCTCTTTACATTGAACGGATAAAGAAGTGTATGCATGAGGCCATAAAGACAAGGAGCAGCATGAATAAGAGATCAAAAGTAAAAAGCCTAAGTGATCATGAAAATTCAAAAGGCAGAGCTTTCTACAAAACGGAGATTTAATTATGCAAATCACTTTATTTCTTCATGTCATTCCAAACAATGAGCGTCTGCGTTACCTATTCTTCACACACACAAACACACACACACACACACACACACAAACACACAGATACACACACACACACACACACACACACGCCTTTGTCTGTCCAATATCAAAAGGTTCGTGACATGACTGACAGCTTTGACACCACCAATCAGCTGCAGCCCAGCAAGGTCACCCACTGATGCTCCGCTCTGATTGGCCGATGTGCCTCTACCTGTCGTCCCTGTCGGCTTTGATCACCGTGGGTTTGGTTGGCATCTGTGTGTGTGTGTGTGTGTGTGTGTGTGTGTGTGTGTGTGTGTGTGTGTGTGTTTTCTGCAGGATGGTCCTATCTCTTCCCCCCAGTAGGTAGGTTCCCTGCTGTGTGTATGTTTGTGTTTGTGTGTGTGTGTGTGTGTGTGTGTGTGTGTGTGTGTGTGTGTGTGTGTGTGTGTTTTGAAGTGGGAAATGTAATGGGGTTAAGATGGGATGGGAAGGTGGGTGGTGTAAATTCAAACTGAGACAGGTTGTTACTGAAGGTAATTAAATCACTGAAAAGTCAATTAAAAGTGTGTGTGTGTGTGTGTGTGTGTGTGTGTGTGTGTGTGTGTGTGAGACGAGTAGATTTTGTAAGGCTAAGCGATTGAACACAGCATCATTAGGAGTCATGTTTGGCTTTCACTGTTTACGTTCCCTGCAGATCTGAAGCCTCCAAGTGAAAATGTCAATTAATATTTCTGCAGATGTAATTACTCATTGCCTCAATAAGCAGCTTGGCCTTGCTACTTTAGAGAGAGCTAAAATGAGAGTTTGCTGCACAGAGAATGCAACAGATTTTTCAAAATGGTGTTGGAAACCCAGATAGATCTGCTCAGTGTGAGATGAGACATGTCAGACTCCTTTCTGTGTTTTCCAGTATCATTGCTTGTAAATCACCAGTTATAATAATTCTGTGCAGACATAATCTCCACTACCAGTGCACCTTACAGCAAACAGTATCATGAACATGAATTATTATGTGTTTCATTTAAAATAATTCTGAGTTATTGCATCGGATACCTTGAATCCTGGAGTCTCTTCTCTTGAACTAAAAAAATATTCCGTTCAGTATGACGGCATACCAGAGAAGATAAAAAGAATCCCTTTCCTTCACAGTAATTCTCCTCACCCATCAAAGTTTCATTTTCTCCACAGATACACCCACCACCTGCTTTGAATTACCCATCAGGCCTTGCAGGGCTGGCTGCAGTCAGTGATCAAATCCCTGTTGGCCGGCACTAATCACGTCTGGTTGGTAAGCAGCAGATCTGCTGCCAGATTCCTCCTGTGCTCTGCTACTGCCTTGACCTGCGTGACCCTGAGGGCTGACCTTTGACCCCCCACCACATGATAAGTGTCTGTGACCTCTGACCTGTTTGGATAATTAAAGAGGCGTGACCTCGAGGAGATTGCATTGGAAATCTGTCGATGAAGATTAGTGACTCAGTATGAGGTAAGAGGGCACAGATGAAGGCATCGCCTATTTTTCAGGAAAGTTGATATGGCATAGTGTAAGTGTGTGTGTGTGTGTGTGTGTGTGTGTGTGTGTGTGTACGGGACTTAACTCCTTTTCCTCTTTTCACTGTGACAGGACGGACTTACAGTAAAATGTGATCTATGCCTGAGATTTTTTCGACAGCCTTCTTTTCGTCCTTTTCCTCCAGTTTGCAGTTTTACTGAACACTGTATAGTTATTTTTATTCATTCATGTGGACTAGGACGACTTCCACTCCACAATCATATCAAAGACAATATTTGACACTGTTTTTATTTCTATAGTTTTTATTTTGGGACGTTTTGCACAGAGAGCACTGGCTGAGGTACAGTTTTGTTGCTTGTGTGTGAATACTAAAGAACACCTTGATGTGGAGGGAATGGATTTTTTAAATCCATTCCTGTATTCAGAGATTTTCTGAATCACTGTCAGATGATGCATTTTACTTCTTCTTATTTTCTCAAACCAACATGAACTGCAAAAAAAGTGTGATTCAGAAAAATGAAGGTGTGGAGGTGTTCCTTGGGGGGGCTGCGGGATCTCTCCCCCCTCGCCCCCCTTTCCTCCTGCTGGGTGACCTGGGGGTCGCCCTGGGTGCTCCGGCGGTACCTGTTTGCTTCCGGTCTGGGTCCTTGGCTTGTCCCCTGGCCTGGGTCTCCCGTGGCGTGTTGGGTCCTTCGGTCTGACTGCTCTCGCGGCCCGGGTGCTGGGCTGAACCGCTCGGCTGATCTGACCCAAGTGGTATCATCTGCACCAGTGGTGGTCTTGTTACACAAATAGAACACAGCACGGCGGCAACCCTCTGCAACCCAAGCTTCAGTAATGATTGTTGTAACTAAGGGTTGGTTAATCATTAGTATCACCCCACAGAGTTTTTTTTTTGGCGTCATGGTGAGATGGTCCCTCTCCATCTAAGTGTCTTAGGTCTCTCTCTCCTTCTCTTTCCCTGTCCCTTTGTATATCTTCGTGTAATCTTTCTTTTACTTTCTTTTATTTTTTTTTGGCCCACCTAGGTGTGCACGCCCTCTTTTACAGAACATGATATTAGCTGTCAATAAAAGATAGGCCAGAGTTCTAAGAGGGATGGTGATGGTCGCATGCACACAGTCACAAGCACAGAAGAAAAATGTTTTCTTTCTTTTCTTTTGCTGCAAGAATAAATTGCATTCATATTTGACAGAGAGTAAAGAGAAAAAAAAAAAAAAAGAAAAAAAAAATGAAGCCAAAGTAAAATCGACTTCTACATGCATTCCCTCAAAAGACCAGCAGGGGGCGACATCACTGATCGCAAACGCATTGTGTACAAGTCTATGTGAAAATAAGCCCACTTCTCATTTGATTTATAACCTCAGTAAACCTCTTCCTCACAATTTACTGGTCTCAATCTGTAGTATCAAGCCTCCTTCAGTAGAGCATGATGCTTATTTCATAAATATCGGTTCCATTCAGAGTGAAATATGTGGAGAAGCAGGGTACGCTGCAGGGCGCACTTATCTATGATTGGCGAGCTGCTGGATTTCCTACATTAAAGCTGAAACAGTGTTAAATTAACGCTGTCTGACAACAAAGTGAAGCTATTCCCACAAGAATTGCAGAGAGAGGTCGCTGGAGGTGCAGGATGGGGATGTCCGTGTACTCGCTATGCAGCAGTACACTGACAGAGTATGTTCAGGTGTTTCTTGTATTTTTAACTGTCCACAAGTAGTGTTTTCTTGCTGCAGAGAGGATTACCACAGTTTTAGAGCAGGTGTCAGGAGTTTTTGATGATAATGAAACAAACTAAAAATGAACACAGATGGCTCCATATGACGTCAAAAAGCAAGCAAACAAGGAGGAGCCGGTTGGCCAAGTGGTTTAAGCGTGTGCCCCATGTACTGAGGCACTGAGTCCTTGTTGCAGCAGTCCTTGGTTTATCTCCCAGCCATGACTCTTTGTTACATATCTTCCCCTACTCTCTGCTCCCCACATTTCCTGTCTGCCTTCAGCTTTCCTACCCAATAAGGGGAGTTTCAGTCTTGGCTGCAGATTGCTGAGAAAACCTGTTGTCATGAGACAATTTTTAGTTCAGTTTTTTCCATGCCATGGTTTCTCTTGTGTTTATTCTGTATTAGTTATTCTTTGTGTCCCTTGTGTGTTTGTGATCCATGTCTCTTTTTGTGCTTTTTGTACTTTGTATTGTGTTCTCTGTTTTGTAGTTCTGATCCCTGTGTTTCCAGGCTAGTTACTTTCTGTCCTTGTGTGTTTCCCTCCTTTTTTGATTACCCTCATTAGTTTCACCTGTGTCCTGTGTTCACTCCTGTGTTGATTACTCTGTTTATTTAGTCCCTCTGTTTCCCCTGTCCCTGGTTGGATCATTGTATGTCTTCCTTGTGTTCCCTGTGTCATTTTGGACTTTTGGATTTAGTTCTTTAGACATTAAAGTAGTTTTGTTTGTACCAGTTTCATTTTTAAGTCTGCATCTTGGGTCCTCTTCCTTCATTTCTCCACACCGTGACAGAATGATCCAACCAGTAGCGGACTCAGCAGACTTTTCTGTCACCATTGGAACAAAGACTTATGGAGGACCCAAGAGCAGATTTGAAAAGGTTTTAAAGGTGACATATCACGCTTTTTTCATCAATATATATTGGTCTAAGAGGTCCCCAAAACATGTCTTTAAAGTTTATGCTCAAAAAAACACTTTGAAATCAGATTTTGGTCTGCCTGAAAAGTCCTCTTCTTCAGTCCTCCTCAGAACACTCTGTTTTCTCTCTGACCACGCCCCCTCAGGAAGTGGATGTGCCTCGGCTGTCCAGCACGTTGATCTAATGTTTACATGTTGGCTGAATATACACGGCTGCTCAGAGATCACGTTACTTCAATCAATTACTGAATCTGATCCAGAATCTGATCATGACGGAGAGGCGCCTGTAGCAGGACCTTTCTGAAGGATTGGTCACAGATTTAGTGTTTCTTGTTGTTTTATTTATCAGTATGTCGACGTGTGTCTTGGTACAGAGCTATGAACATGTAGCTATGTGGCTAAGCTAACTAGCGCTAGCACTTATCTATGATAAATAAAAATCATCCACTAGATCTTCAAATCTGCAGACGTGGGGAGTAAAACCGGCCTCTACCAGAAAGGCAGCGGGACCTTTTCTGAAGGTTTGGTCACAGATTTAGTGTTTCTTGTTGTTTTATTTGTCAGTATGTTGACGTGTGTCTTGGTACACAGGTACAGCTACGACATGTAGCTATGCTAACTAGCGCTAGCACTTATCCATGATAAATAAAAATCATCCACTAGATCTTCAAATCTGCAGACGTGGGGAGTAAAACCGACCTTTGTGTTTATTAAGACAGCCTACAACTAGCATGCCTCCCTCCTAAGCTCCTTGTTAGCACACATTTGTGCAGGTAATGAAAAACGGAGGGGGGATTCAGTATTATTTTATACAGTCTATGGGCTGAACAAGCTCCGAGCTCTGACTCCGTGACAGACCGGATATTGTTGTTACGTAACAAAAACACTGAAGTCTGAAACGGCTCGTTTCACACACATTTACAGAAAGGTGGAGAAATCAGAACAGGGGCAGAATGGATTTTTTTCATTCTCGGGGGGTTTGTAGACATGCCAGGGAAACATATTTCAGGTAGAGAACCATTAAAAAGTCAATTTTGCATGATATGTCACCTTTAATAAACAGAAGGCACAAACAAAACTCACTTCAATGTCCAAAAACGAAATCCAAAAGGAAACGCTTGGGAAACACAGTGACACAGAACACAGGAGAGACAGAAGATGAGCAGTGATCCAACAAGGGACAGGTGAAACAGAGGAACTAAATACACAGTCATCATCAACACAGGTGTGGAACACAGGACACAGGTGAAACTAATCAGGGTAATCAAAAAGGAGGGAAACACACAAGGACAAAAAGCAACTAAACTGGAGACACAGGGATCAGAACTGCAAAACAGAGAACACAAGACATTACACAAGAAAGTATAACAAGAGACATGGATGATAAAATAGGGACACAAAGAATAACTAATACAGAATAAACACAGGAGAAACCAAGGCATGAAACACATGAAAAACTGAACTAAACATAGACTCATGACACATTTGCAAAACGCAAACCTTTTATTTAATTTGATTTAGAGCATATCAGATCTTTTCATAGCAGTGTATGCATGTACTGGACAGATCAGTAAAGATTATAAAAGGTAGCCTACTGCTTTGTCTACAGGGGGCGCCAAAATCAACTGGCATGAAAGTGCCTCACCGAATCTTCAAGTAAAGGAACTCAGAACTTCTGCTACCACATGTCTTACAATCCTTTACTAAGTGAGCCGTTAAAGTTTCTTACTCCTTACCTCAAAGTTCCCTTCCCTCAGGTGGTTGTGGGAGACGGGGATGAGCAGATGATGTTGTCATGAACGGGTTGTGTGATCAGAGTGGGTGACAGTGACTGCATGTCACCAGGTTCACCTCGGCAGGCTGTAATTCACCTGACATTTTCACATGCGCTTAATTGCCATTCATTTTATAATAGAGCACATTGTGCTCATAATGGCAGGAAATGTCAAGTCAGCTTTTAAAGGGGAGGATCCCTGCAAATTGCTTTCCTTTTAGATGAAAATATACACCTCCGTCCACGGACCAGACACTGTTGACATGTGATTTTCTCCCTCATTCATCGTAGCAGAGGTTGTGCTACTGTAGCTTTATTCATGGCATTTAACTTGAACCCCCGTCAGCTCCAAACACATAATTTACCTCTCACTCTTATTTAAAGGTGAGGGCTGCTGACACGCTGCGTTAGATCAACTCAGTTTGATTATTTTTCATGATGGATTTTCACGTTATTTTGTGTTTTGTGCTCCTGCAGAGCTTTCTGTCACCTTTTGAAGTATTTCTCAAACTTTCTGACACTTTGATTAACATGAGCGATGATGCTGATGGAGGAAAAGGACAAAGAAATTACGATAATAAACACTTAGAGGACTTACTTTTGAAGGATGTAATTAAAGTCGGTCCCCTGTGTGTGTTTGGTTACTTCTGATAAAAGTTCAGGTTGCTCCAGCTGAATGTGTTTCTTTATTGTTTGCAAAGAATAAAGTTGCATTCAATTTCCTCAGCATGGAGACTCAGTGTGAATGCTTCTTTTAGATCTGAAGATTTGTCACCAATGCTTTATTTCTCCTTTCTTCCTTCCATCATCATGAGAATGAAGGGTAACATTATGTTGGTGAGTAAAAAGACCATTTACGGCGGAGGATGCAATCTTTATTTTTATCAAAATCCCTCACAAATGGTGCTGAAGTCATTTCGAGATAACCTTGACAGCCGAGACGCCACAGAAGAAGCGAAACACAAAAGGCATCATGAGGAAGGCGAGGGGAGAAAAGGGGGGAGAAAAAAAAGAAAGAGTGAGAGGGTGAAGAAGAAAGAGGAAGGGGAGGGGGAGAGGGAGAATAAATGACATTCGACTCTGAGGTCCACCTTGGCCACCTGATTGCTCCAAAATGAGAGCAATGCCCGGCCAAAGAACGAGAAGAAAGAGAGAGGGAAAAATCAATACAGCGCAATTAAACACAAAGCATGGCCGTGTGGAGCTGAGGGGAATTTGTTATTTATTAAATTCACTCCTCCACCTTCTTCGCCCCCAAACCCCATAACTCGCCTCGGTCTTTAATGCATGAGCTGCCTCTCTCTCTGCCGTCCTCTCCTCAGGTAATCTGACCTTTGAGGTTCGGACAGGACTGAAACGATTGCCAGAGAAGACCGGGGAAGTCAGGAGTGTTCCCGTTTATTGATCCGAGCCCCCCGTCAGCCAGCTCTGCAGCAGGAGACGAGGAGGTGCTTTGGTTTAGGAGAGGAAGCGAGTCGGTGTGGAGGATTTTTACACCTGTGGGGTCCCACTGCAGGGCTTTAACAACAAGAGCACTAAAGCAACATCTGCAGGACTTTAAACAAAGGTTCGACTATAATAAGAGAGCTATAAAAACTCTTGCTGTCACCACTACCTCTCATGGTTTAAGGTAGAGATCATAGACTGTATAAATAATGGAGCCTGTATCCGTGACGTCACCCATCTGTTTCTGAAGCGCTGTTTTGAGGCCAATCATCAGCGGCGGCCATATTGCTGCTGTTGAGCGATTGTAACGTAAAGAGGCGGGCTTTGAGCCTCCTAGCCAACAGTTACAGTGTTCCCGCCTGTCAATCAAGTCAGCTGTGCCTCTCATTGGAAGACTCGTAATCTCAAAATGTTCAAAATTGCTGCATTAGAAAAAAATTCACCCCTCATACAATGTGTGCCGATTGAGAAATGAGCTATCCAGACTACACTCGTCTTTTGTACCAGGCTGTAAACATGTTGATTTCTGCTGTAAAGATCGCTTTTTTTGAATTGGTGTGTATGTGGTTTCCGGTAGTTCCAGAGCCAGCCTCAAGCGGATCCTCAATGAACTGCAGTTTTTAACACTTCCGCATTGGACTCATATTTTTAGACCGGAGGTTGCCGCTTGGTAGAGATCAGCAGGTTAGAGATGCTCTCACCAGCTCTGCTGCCGTGGTCTGGATTGCAGGACAAGATGTTGCTCCTCTTTTCCAGCTCAGAGATAGTTGGGGTCCAGTAGCTCCTCAGGCTGCTCTCAAGTCTGTCATTTCTTGACTCTCAAGACCACTCTAAAGATTTTGCCACAGTTTCAACAGGCACAGGTGAAATATGTCAAACTCCTCTCTGATTTATTTGATGTGACGTGTGTGATCAGGTTCTCAAACGATGAACTCAACTCAACTCAACTCAACTTTATTTATAAAGCACTTTAAAACGACCACAGCCGGAACAAAGTGCTGTACATGAATAGACAAACAACGCAGGCATAAAAACAATGAAAACACAGGATAATAAAACAATAAAAACAATAAAACAATAAATAAAAACAAGCCATAAAACACTAAAACAGGAGCAGAGTCTCATGCTGGGTTGAAAGCCAAGGAATAAAAATGGGTTTTAAGATGAGTTTTAAAAATGGACAGTGAGGAGTCTAATGTGGAGGGGAAGCTCATTCCATAATTTTGGAGCAGCAACAGAAAAAGCTCTATCCCCTCTCAGCTTCCGTTTTGCCCTCGGTACCTCCAGGAGCAGCAGATCAGCTGACCTGAGGCACCGAGCAGGAGCGTAGGGGTGAAGGAGCTCAGAGAGGTAAGGCGGGGCCAGACCATTTAAAGATTTAAATACAAATAACAGAATCTTAAAATGGACTCTGAAGTGCACAGGTAGCCAGTGGAGGGAGGCCAGGATCAGTGTAATGTGCTCCCTCTTACGTACTCCAGTTAAGAGGAGGGCAGCTGCATTTTGCACCAACTGGAGACGTGCGAGGGAGGACTGACTAACTCCAATATAAAGTGCATTTGAAGCCCATGCGGAAGTGTTATAAACTGCAATTCATCGAGAATCCGCTTGAGGCTGGCTGCAGAAACACAGGAAACCACATAGACATGAATGGGAAAAAGACGATCTTTGCAGCATTAATTAACAGGTTTACAGCCTGGTTCAAAAAACGGCTTGGCCCTACGAAGCTAATCCCTCTATCGGCACCAAGCGAGCCGGATGCGACCCTGGTGGTGAAGCTTTCAGCAGTGTGACTGCCCCCTGGTGGCTGGCTGCAGTATTGGTCAAAAAATCCGTCTCCCCCATTCATTTGAATGGGGGAGCAGTCAAACTTTAAAAAATAAATACACGCCGTACGAATGTTTCTCTCATCCGTATGCTGTGGTGATATGTAGTTAATATTTGACTGTTTTGTGTTCAAGGCCTCTTTTTCCTGAAAAGTTTCTTTTTCTTATTACAGTGGCTTCACAGGCTCTGGCTGCACAATGGCGGCGTCCAGGAGGGGGATTTTTTGGCTTCAGAACCGTACAACGGGAAGAGGCGGAGCAACGCTGTCCATTGGTATTTACAGTCTATGATCGGCACACACTGTACGGGGGGTGAATTTTTTTCTAATGCGACGCTTCAGAGGATATTAAGATTACAAGTTTTTGCCCAAATACGGACACGACTGACTTGACTCCCGGTCGGGAACACATAGCTGTTGGCTAGGAGGCTCACACTACGTCACACTCTGCCTGGTTGAGTTCAGCATTTCCAATATGGCTGCCGCCGTCGATTGGCTTCCAAACAGCTCTCAGGAACAGGTGGGTGATGTCACGGATACTATGTCCATATTTTATACAGTCTATGGGTTCTCCCTGGTGTTGAGAATAAATTATCATTGTCCTGGGGTTTTGACCAATCAGACTCAAGTATTTAACACAGCCTATCTGTGTTTATTCAATCTGACTGAATAAACTGCTGATGCTCTTCTTGCTGCCAGGACGACCCCTCACTCAAGTATAATCAATCCTCAGTGATCAGCTGTTCAAGGAGCATCAAGCAGACTGGTTCTGTAAGTCCAGTCTGAATCCTTCAGGCTGCCGTGCTCATACAAGGTTTTATTCAGAGACAACTGAAGAGGACTTGTACAGCAACAGGAAGAACAGAAGGACAAAGAAATCATCAGCTGCTTCTATCTGCGACTCTTGTTCCTCACAATCTGAAATGAAAAAGAGGGAACTTCACAGGGAACTTTTCCAAGGTTTGAAGAGCTTTTAGAGGAGAAGGTCTTCTAACCTTTCATATAACGTTTAATCAAATCAGTGAAAAAAAAAAAAAAAATTGCCTCAGAAATTCATGCACAAGGACAAAAAACACTAGAGTGTTTTTCTAGCAAGCGACTGAGAGTCTTTTTTTTTTTCTCCTTTTCTCTGGTATTTGTGCGAGATTGACGACCTTGTGAGCATCTCTATACATTCACACACATTCACACACAAATATACACCTGACCTCCACACACACCATCTCCAGAGCCTGTGCTTCCTCCTCCCCCTCCTCCTCCTCCACCCAAAGCCCAGAGGAAATTAGAGGCCTTGTGTCGTTGTTTTCAATGGACCTTGTTTCTTTTCTTTTCTCTTTCCTTCCCTCTCTTTCTCTCCCCCTCTCTCTGCCTCCGCCGTCCGCCTCTGTTGGTGAATTTGATCCAGGCCCGGGATGGCAAAGCGGGGCGAGTAAATGAAATATTGATCCGCTGCTCCATGGCCTTGCCTTCACCTTGTCCTGCGCGCTGAGTTACCGACTCTTCCGTTCTGCTTGTAATAGGAATTATTACAGGAGGCCGGGGCGAGTAATTACTTGGCATGGCGGAGAGGGCGCGGAGGAGGGGCTGCTGTATATTTCCTCTAAAGAAGTTATTTACCGCACTTGCTACCTTGCCCCCTCCCTCCCCTCTGACCGCCCCTCCATGTCTTTCTTAACCTTAATTCAATTCTGTTAACCGTCATTAATCATACGAGGCGTCAAGGGAAGTTTATCAAACGTTGCTGGACCGAGAGGCTAACTGAGAGAACACAAGGACTGTGTTTGCAGAAATGTCAGGGATACTGCTCTGTTTATGACCGCATGTGTGTGTGCGTATGTGTGCGCCATATTGGTCTTTATTTCTTTAATGGTACCTGCTTGTCATTAGCCGATTGCACACTCTAGCCATGTTTTAGAGTGTTTAGTAAATGCATACTAGAAAAAATGTCTACATGAAGCACTCTTTGAAATGCCAGCCTGCAGGCTCTCTCCTCTCTTCATGTTTTGAGTGTGGTGTTGATGGACACTTTTGTTTTGAGGGGGTACTCAGAGGCAGAAATAAAGTCAGGAAAAATGTGGTGCATGGTGGTTTGTAGACTCTGAAAAAAACAAAAATACTAAAGTTTTTTTTAGCTTGTTTTATTTTTATTCTCTGTATTCTTTTATTTTTACCCCTCTTTTTTTATTTTTAATAATAAATTAACGCAGCTCAGTTAATGTGTGCAACATCCTGTGCATCTTAAATGTCACATTTATTTCTCTAATATTAAACACAGCATAGATTAGTTGCTTCACACGAGTGTGTTCTGATTGGTCATTACAAAATAATATTTCACAGTAACAGTCTTTTATTTCCTGACAGCAGACTAATGCTACGAAGAACAGACTATTGCTTGGGATGCTGCGGCTCTAATCACTGACTCTGGAGGATGAACTGTCATATCACTGTGCAGAAAGAAGTCTGGGAAATTTCACGGCAGGGAAAACCAAGAAAAGAGGTTTTAAAACAATCAGAGAAGATCCAGGAGAGGTTAATGACACAAAAACTTTAGCCCATGACAGAGAAATATAAAACTGAGGATGGTGCTCGTAGTAAACACTTAACAGAAGACGGTATGGGATATGGCATGGTTAAATTACTGATAAAAGGAAAAGACAATGTCATAGAATCTGATGATTCCAAGGCAGAAAAACTTACCATGTGTGCTCTGATTTGTACAGCTTTATTTCACTTAATTTTGCTTCACCACAGTGAAACTATCCAGTTCAATATGAGACATGACAGATGAGTTATAGCTCATTTTTAAGGAGGCGGCAAAGTGAACAGTACTTCAGACCCAGTTCAATTTGTGAGTGAAGCATTAGGGTCCTGCTCACTCTGTTGAGGTCCTTCTCTTCTGTAGAAGCCTGCTTGCTGTACATTAGCCCTTACTGAAGCTCTGTTAAATTGGTTTTGAGTGTGTTTCATTGTATGCAGGAAAATGTCACCTTGTTTGCAAAGGTACTGCTCGCAAATTTGGCATGAAATAAAATTAAAGTCTGAAGTTAATGCTGGTTGGTAAGGAGGAGCAGAAATCTGTTAAGCTTGTGTTTAATGTGCCGATAAATTTAATACCTTTGTCTTGTTTAAGAGCGAGCTGTGAGAGGTTTAAATGTCATATATCCTGAAATTTTCAATTTTTTTTCAGAAGCTCTGCACCAGAAATTTAGCAAAGTTGCTCATTCACAAATGTCCATCCCAACATGCATTCGAAAGAAGGGGGTGGGGGACAGGAGGGATGGATGAGTCTAGCAAACAGGACATGACATCAAAACCACACTGTGAAAGCCAGACTTCAACATTTACAACATGGTGGTAGACAAAGCAACAGAGACATTAGTGTGATGACAGTTTTTGCATCTATATCAACACTAGATGTCAAGGGATGGGTATGCACACATCTTGAAAATGATTCTCCTCCCTCACCCTCAAAGGTTGTTAATCATCCCATTGGTTGACGCCCTTCCAGGTTTGCAAAGGTCACATGATACAAAATCATCACCCTGCCTGACAGCTGGAGGTGAGTCTTCTTAAATCTGTCCTTCTGCATCCTCACACAGGCTCACCCTCACTTCAGATTTTAGGTTTTCAGGACTTTGGTGCAGGTGTGAATGCAGATTTAGTTAAATCAGTGATGTCCAGCCCTGTGGCCTGCAGAGGCTTGGAGTTAGGATAGAGGAGGTCAACTGAACAGCTCTCTAAGGTATGATAGAAATTTTGCTGCAAAGATGTCCTCTCAAGGTCTGGTTTAAAGGTGTTTTAGTGCCTAACATGTCCAAACAATGAATGTAGTTTTTACCCATAGTGTAACTTGTCAGACAATGCTGATCTCAGCCTGCTCAAGGTAGACAATCTGCCTGCAGAGCTCGTCAGCAGGTTTACATTTGAGAGTTCATTCATTTGTGTTTTGGACTTTACTTTACTTGGACTTGTCCTTAGATTTTAAAACAAACTTCCATCCCAGTTGTAAGCACATCATTTGCTGTTGAATGACCCTGCCCTGTCTCAGCCCGCTGACCTCTCACTTTTCATGACTGATCATTTAGCCTACTTCTCCAAGTCTCCGAGAAGCAGCATGACATTTCCAAAGTTTCACCAATGTTTAAATCACCCATCTTTTGTTCCTCTACGATAAGAGACTCGTTGGGTAGGACACCTGCAGCCGTGACCCGCTGTTGTGTTGGAGTTTGATGTATTCCTGCGTCGCTCTTCCGGGAAGCGGCCGTTTGTTTGGGTGATAGATCCTCAGCGGTGGCGTCCTTGCCTTAGCGGTGGCCCGTCTGGTGCTGCCAGGCTGGGTGATATCCCACTGCATCAGAGTCCTGCTGAAGGTCACCGCTGATGGGACAGAGGAACCAGTAGCGATCCATCCTGAGATGGGACACGAGCTTAACAAGGCTACAAGGCTGAGGAGGAAGAGGGGATATAAGCAACCAAAGCTTTCCTTTATGTGAGGCGGGCAATGGTTAAAGTGTTGTTTAATATTAATAAATTAAAAAACAGCCTTGAGAACTTTTTCAAACATGTCATGAAGTGTTTTCAGACATGAGAATTCCTTTTCACTAAACAGGTTTTAGAAATGATTATGTGCTTTCTTTGGTTACTTACTTTCATGGGTTTCTGTTTGTTACAGATAACTTGAATTTGATTAAGGAATGTGCTGTGGGAAAAAGAATAAAGCTACAAAAACATATGTATGCTACCATCTTTCAATGCAGTGACAAAAGTCACTGAAGGTTCACTGGAATTCATGCTCAGACTCTCTAATATTCTCCACAGCTTAAACAGACATTGTGTTAGCTGCTTTGTTAGGGAACATTTTTCAGATTCTGAGTCCAAATTGTCGTATAAATTTGTATGGTGTCATAGTGATGAAAAAATGTTAAATTCACATGGACTCCATTGTGTCGGGGAAAAAATCCTGACAAAGCAAACACGATGTGAAGAAGTTCAGGGTTACATGTGTTTAAAAAAGAAAGTTTTCAGTGTAAAAATGAAAACATAAAATTGTTGACCTGAAAAGGATTTTTTAGTTTAACAAAAAATGTTCCATTTTGTTGCAAACTACATCAAAGTAGTTATCTCAAGTACCTGTATTAAGTGTGTTGTGTAAAGTTGGTCTCATTTCATAAGTTAGGTTGGCAAAACTTCAAATTATGTGTTTGAGGCTCAGCTGAATTATTTGAGTATGCTTCAGGCAAAGAACGGGGTCTCCAACTCAAATCTACAGGGGTCTTCCACACTTTCAATTCCCCACATGTAGCGCCATCTCTCCTGTCCTGTGTGGATTTGATTGCCCTAAAGGTGAGTATTTTGTTTGAGTATTATATTGAATCTCTAGCTTTACAGTTGGTCAATTGATGGTGAGTTGATTACCGGTTAATGTAACTTTAAATTGTTTAGTTAGTTTAATGAGGCATGGTCATTACCAAGAGTTAGCTGCCTTGAACATTAGCTAGCTACCTTGCAGGTGTGAAAACGGTGCAGTAACAAAGGAACATTTTCTGAACACAAAATAATAAGTTGGCACAACTTTCACTTCTTAGTATGTAGAACTCAAAACTTTAAGTTACACTACATATGAATGATAAGTCATCTGAACAAAAACGAATCAGTTGGCTCAAATGTAAGATTTCTAGTTAGCCTCAAAACTCAAAAATCTAGTGCTAACTTTTCGTTTTCACAGCCTTTTCATTTTAACAGCGTCGTAAATTGGAAAACTTTCACTGTGTTCAGGAGGACTCTGGTTTTTTCGCCTGCTTCGACAGGAAACCGGAGGAACTGCAGTTTTTGGACTTAATTTCTAACACCAGATGTTGCAGAATAGTTTGATCCCCAACTCCTTTCTCTTTTACCAAATCACTAGTTTGACTGTAAACAGCTGAAACTCATGGCAATGGAAGTCTTTGGAGGAGGTCCCTTGATGCCAACCGGTTTATGAAGGAAAATCCAGAATATTTCTTGTGCCTATAACGTTGTCAGATGTTAACTAACAAGTTTGCTTCAGACACAGACAGATGTAACTTATCTCTGATCCGTAAATCGTAATAATGCAAACACCCAAAGCAGACTCATACTTGGGGGTCATACTCTGGGGGATTAGCATGGTAATTCCAAGGACTTTGGATCCCACGTAAACTAGAATTTTCAAACTTGGCTTCAGAACATTTAAAAGAAACATGGAGAAGAAAGGAAAACAGCTTTGGATGACAAAACAGGATGCTTTTGGTTTATATATTTTGAAGCAGAACACAAATGGGCTGCAAATAAATCTGAGAATCGTCCAACAATTGGTTCATGATGCTCTTGGTTCAGCAAACTACTATAGATCTCTGCTCAGTATTTTATTGCAGAATTTCAAATTTAGACTCAGATCTAGTCAGAAGCATTATAATTTGCAAATTTCACTCATAACAGGATCATCTGAGCTCATGTTCAAACCAGCTTTTGCTTCGTTAACACTCCTGTGACCACACAAAGATGAACTTGTAGAAAGTTTTCATAAGCCCAAACCTGTTTCAATCTAACGTATTACCTCTTTGTACCAACAAAATTCAGCTGTAACCATGTCCACATTATAATTCTACAAGAGAGGTAGATTATTTATTGAGCATTTGACTACCTGAAGATGTCTCTTATTGTTCCTGGCGTGAAACTTTTATACAAAGCCTCTCTTCAGGCCGCTGATGCCTCAGGATCCCGCTGGAGCCTCTCCAAGACGGCCCTCTCTAACAAGATCAGACCCAGCCCTCATAGATTCTATTACCCGACCACTCTATTACATTACATCTCCATTTACCAACCTTAAGCAGCTCCGAGCACGGCTGGGGCTTCGACCTTGTCAAAGAGGAGAAACTCTGACCAGATTCAGTAAGAGAGTGAAAGAGAGAGAAGAGACAGGATAAAAAAAAAAAACCTCAGAGAGAGACCGGCTGAACTGCAGGAAGTGTGTTTGAGAAGATGGAGAGAGCTGGAGGACGGGCAGAGAGGAGGGGGAGAGAGGGGAAAATAGAAAATCGATAAGCCGGGGGGAGCAGGGGGATGAAGATTGAAGGGTGATGTGGATGGGATTTGGGGGCGGGGGGGAGGAGGAGGTGGTGTTTGGGAGATTGCGGAGTAGCTCAGGGCTCTGACGCTGATGGCCATCGTTGAAAATATATCGATGAAGGCGATGTGAGACTCTGCGGACTGGACAGCAGCTCCTCTCCTGAGACTTTTGAGGGTCATG
Source organism: Notolabrus celidotus (assembly GCF_009762535.1). NCBI lineage: Eukaryota > Metazoa > Chordata > Actinopteri > Labriformes > Labridae > Notolabrus > Notolabrus celidotus. The sequence continues at coordinate 4,456,841 of NC_048274.1, forward strand.
GCTTTCAGACTTCACCTGGTCGTCTTCTGTTATTGAGACATGTCCATTCCCTCCATTCCTCTGATCAGAAAACGTGTCCAGAGAACCAGAGATTGTGACACTCTGTCCGCCTCGCTGTCCCCGAGAAACAGGAGGACAATCGCTTTGTCAGTGATTTATTTTCTCAAGGTGACGGTCTGTTACAAAGAAAAACAAGCTGATCTGTGAGTCGTCACTCAGAGTCGAGTGTCCTTGGCTATTGTGTTGAAGTCACTTCTCCAACAGAGCAGAGAAAAAGCCATTTGTTCATCGGGGGAAAGAAGCATGATTGATTTATTGTATTTACCCGTTTGATCCCATTCAGACTGCAGCCCAGATCTCGTCATGTCAAGGAATGTCACGGAAAGGAAAGCAATCTTTGTTTTGTTCAAAACTCAACACACAGAGCACTTATAATGATCTGCACACGTTTCTTCACTCATCTTCCACTTCAACGGTGTCAGAGCTGCAGCTTCAGGGGTACTTTGTTTACTTTGTCTGTCAGATCTGACTTTATAAAAGAATAGAGGACTTTATAGCCCCAGATGTTATCATTTGGATTCATGTAGAGTCACAGCTTTGAGGGTGGCAATCCAATTACCGTAAAATATGGTGTATAACTTCACTTAATACAGTTTTTGCTATCTAAAAAGTGGGCTGCATACTAAACATCGATGCATCCAATGTACCAGTATAAAATACAGAGAGGTTTCTTATTATGTTTGTATTTTACCCAGAAGATTGCGCTCAAAGAGTCAAGCGGCTGCTACAATGCATGCTTGGTACATTGCAATGCAGACTCGCAGCGCCACTTTTTAACGCCTTCCTCCCTTATCATCATAGTCATGCTTTTAATTAAAGCAATAACATACTTAAAAGTAAAAGAAACCTTGTGGGGTGCTGGTTCGATTGAAAGCACTTCTAAATTTAAGACATCAAGCGACCAGTTGTGGAAAGTAGTGTGAGTCTCTGGCAGTAGGTCCGTCTATACTTGGCATAACAACGCCACCACAGGCTGTACTCAACTACTGTACAGGTAGATGGCAGGATGGTGATAACAGATGGAACTAGAAAGAGCAACATATCTTCATAGAAACTGCACATTGCTGATTACATGGAGGTCTTCATGCAGGAATACAGTTTACACTGATTCCCACTGGAAGCATCTCCAAAAACAGACTGCTTCTTTTCACCAGTGCAACTTATATTCAATATTTTACTGTAGCTGGCACATTTCAGACAAATATAAACTCAATTTACTTTACAGATAGACCCAACAGTAACCCAGCTATAAAATCAATATTTATATGCACACAGGATCTGAATATAACAGAGAAAGCAAACAGACTGGAACTCATGAGAAGTGCAAATACCGTTGCTGATAGGACATTTTTTAACATGCATTCCTGAGTGTTTCTTAATGTGTAACATTTTAAATAAACACTGTATTTCTCAGAACAAGCACTTTGAAGTTGTCTCTTTCTAAGTCATGGTATGAGACCTCACTGATGTAGCAGTGCAGCAATTATTTGAATAGAAAATCTAAAAGTCAAGATCATAAAGTGGATTTCATTGCATTCATTTGACTTTCAAATCAAGTTACTGGTAAGAATTGCTTTACATCATTAATATGGACTTGAAACTCTTTTGAAATCTGAAATAATGTAATTTTAAACATGTGATTAATCAAGAATAATTATTGATATTCTGAATTAATCCAAATTTTCTAACTAGTCATTTCACAGCTCTGGTTATGTCATGATACAAGAAGACTCAGTGGTTCAGTCCCATAGTACGTTGATAGTTTATGATATCCTCTGGCCAGACTGGACCTGTTGGCTCATGTAGTCTTAGATGTTGGTAGAGACTATAAGCAGTTGATTAAACACAGAAGCTACGTGTGTCTGTACTCCGAAAAGAAGAGAAATCCTCCTCCACCAAACCAGGAATCAAACTGCAGCTCTTATCTCCTGAACCACAAAGTCACAACCTAAACAGCTCCACTGGGACATATTTTTTTGGTGCCACATAATCCACAGCTCCTCCAGGGAAAATAAGTCACCCGCCCTCCTTTGGGTAGAGAACAGCGTGTGACTTATAAATTATTCTCCATTTGTCAGAGTGAGCGATTGTGAATCGGAGGCACCCATCGGTGATGGTGATGCATTTCCTCTCCCTCGGTCCGCACAGTGATTATAACTCTCATTTGGTCTCATATTACATCACTGCAAAGCTTGCCAGAGCTCAGGCCGTGCATCACTTACAAACTAATGTACCCAGATACACTATCACCAGGCCCTGATGTTGCCTGCTGCTCCACATTACGGACATTATTTGCCAGCATACTGATGTTCTCTCGTTGTGTTTGGTAACAGAGGAATGTGCAGGCAAATAAACACAAACTCTGTATCCCCTCCTCTTCTTGTCTCTCCGTCTGCAGCGTCTCTCTCCTCTCGTCGTCCCTCGCAGCCGCTCTATTTCCAAGGAAGACCTAATGAATATTTCCCTTTGAGTGGGAGAGTGTAAAACAAACACGAGCCTACTGGATCTCGGTTCCTTTTTTGTGTGTAGTTCCTTGGAGGGGAAAATGTGAGATGAATGAGACACAAGATCACATGCAGCATTTTGGCATTAGCTCTCTCTCCTCTCCTCTCCTCTCCTCTCCTCTCCTCTCCTCTCCTCTCCTCTCCTCTCCTCTCCTCTCCTCTCCTCTCCTCTCCTCTCCTCTCCTCTCCTCTCCTCTCCTCTCCTCTCCTCTCCTCTCCTCTCCTGTCACCAAATCCTCTCCAGTCCTCTGATCATCTCCAGAAACATGCACAGGCTGAGGATGGCAGAGAGCGGGGATGAGCCTGATGAGAGAGTCACTGCTGCAAAATTGAGCTGCTGATAACTCTGCAGAGAACTTTGCCACAGAATAAGAATGTGAAGGAGAAATGGATAGAAATAGAAGTCAGCTGATGATGAAAATGTGCAGAGTAGAGAAAAGAAGTTTTATGTGCTGCGGGGTGATATTCACCTTCAACAACCTGAGCATTTAGAGACTAAATGGATTTTAAGGTTTGGTATGAAACCTCCAAATGACAGCCCCATTTAATATTTACATTACCTGTTAATACTCCCTCTCTGTGACTTTGTAAAAGACTTTATTAGAAAGGTGCTTTTTGGAGGTTTCAAGAACAACTCCGTCACAGAAACTACAGAGACAAAGTGCATCTCTACAACGCTTTATGCACTCGGCTGTCCTCAGGGTTCCTCCACACAACAGAACACTTGTAAAATTACAAGAAAGTTTCAGGAACTCAGACCACAACATTTCCAGAAGTTGCTTGCTTATAGTCTTCACTGTTGGAGTCTCAGGATGCAGGACATGACATCAGAAGCACACTTGGAAACCACATCGTAATATTATGTCCAGAGGACTACGTTATGAGTTCTGCATTTATATCCATGCATCATGCAAACAGGTGAATGTGCAGACATCCTCTCTGGTCTCATCTTGAAAGTGTTTCTCCTTCCTCACCCTCTGATGTTTTGATTCATCCTGTTACGTGTGACTCTTCAGGGTTTGCAACGATTGCATGATATAATCGTCATCGGCTCTGTCTGAATAACTCCAGCTGCGTCCTCTCAACCTAACTTCACGCTTAAACTTTAAGGCAAGACAAGTTTTGAGTGAAATGTTCTGCTGTTTGTGTTCACACATGCAGCCTGCCCCAAATATTTGGTGAAGCTTAAGAAAGACAGAGGACACAAGCTGCTGAGTGCTGCCCCCCCTGACCTCCAACCTGCCACATTCACTGCACCAGCAACAGCTTTTGTCCATTGGGTTTGTGTTAGAGTGTTTCAAAAGTTCCTCATAGTTCAGTAAATCACTGGAAACATCTAAAGGGCTAACTGCAGACTTCCACCAGCCCTTAGGCTCAAGATTAGCTCACACTCGCCTGCAACAGCTGATCAAAGCTGCGATAAACACTAATTATTAGTCGACAAAATCTTCAGCTTTTGTCTTCCCTGAGGAGCCTGTTCTTCGGTTTACCTCTGAGAGGAATTGATGACCCCTCTTTATTAAATACCTGCAGATTCTGAGTGATAAAGACCGGGAAGGTTGACAGGCGGAGCAACAACAACTAAGAACAAACGATCAATTGGTCGGCAATCATCTTCGGTGTTGTAATTTGAGGAACTAATATCTCCTCTCATATCCTCCTAACTGTGTTGTAGCAACAAAACGGTGTCAGAAAACTCATAAAATGGCAGGAAGTGTGCGTCGGCCGATAGGTTGAAAGATAACCTCCCGGTTGATGATTGTTTTTCTTAAATGGAGGTTCACAAGTCAGCAGGAGAGCAGGAGGAAGAGTGATGAAATGTGAGAAAAGAAAGCAACAACTTTGATCTAATTCTGCTCTTGTTATGTTGAAGATAATCAAGTTGTGTTGTGTGTGTTTGTGTTTCCTTTTATGTCTTTTGGATACGCAGTGAACAGGGCCAGAGTGGGATGATAATCCAGGTCAGGAGTTTGACTCCAGGCCACACAGTCCACATGAACCACTGATTGTCCCTCGTTCTGCAGCATGTGTGCACTTTCATTAGCTCTCACTGGTTGAAACATGCTGCCTTCACTGTTATTTGAGCGGTCTGTTGCACTCATCATTGCTGTGATTTATTTCCTCCACAGGGAAACGGGCTCACGCTGTAACCTACGAGCAGTTTCATCACATTGTTATTAGCAAGGCTACATAGGTTGCCATGCTGGGTATGTGTCGACTAACCTGCTCCCTTAAGGTGCATTTCAACCAAGAGTTCCCCCCAGAACTACTTTCTCTTGAACTAAAAGGTTCCTGTGTCCCCATTGCTGTGTTTCGACCGTGGGCTGAAGTCCTGTGTTGATTGTGCAAATCAGGCCAGTGATGTATGGAGAGAAACAAAGTAAATGCACTACACCACCAGACCAGTAGAGGGCAATAAACAAAGACGAATGCCATTCATCACAGATGACACCATAGAAGCAGACGGACAGGCAGGTATCATTATGAGCAACACAACAGTTAGCCTGAGACTCAGCTCACGCTGTTTTAGATGGTGCTATATTTCATCACAGATGGATTCACTGAATCAACACGTGAGAGGAGATAAGCGCGAGTAGCAAAGACGTTTCAACACGGCTTTAAAATCCTTTTGAACTTAAAAAGCCGTGGCAGAGATCGGCTGCTGTTTTGGTTTAAACCGCGACCCTGTTAACGGCAGACTTTCAGTCGGATGCATCCCTCATAAACATCTTTAGACAATCATTTAATATCATAAGAGGATATTTTGAAATCAGGTGGGGGATTAACTACCTCTGAACTAAATTTAGACCCTGGTTCCTCCGGTTGAAACGCAAGTCGTCCCTGGGTAGAGTTCCTGCGGTCAAAAAACGCCTTTACTGTCACTTATTTTGTTGCATTTCACTTTGTCTGCAGCAAAGGCCTTCCTCTTTCTGATTTTCTCCCTCTCTGCTCCACCTTTCCTTTACTTCCTTTCCATTTCACCTGCCGATGACTCTGTCTTATGTCAATGAAGGGGCAGCAGGTGGACAGTTGCTAAGTGCATCAAAAGGGGCTCAATGACGTCATACTTTGCAAGCATCTGGCTGGGCTCAATAAACCAACCACAAGAGTAGTACTCACATATGTTTCATAAATAAAGATCGTCAAAAGATTGACTGTTTAGTCATGCATCTATATTGTGTATTATAGATGATATATAATATAGAGTGTGACGTTTTTAATGGGTAAACAAGGTCAATTGTGCTATTATCCTGGTTATGAGTCTAATGTCAGCTCTATGTTAACCCAGCTCATGCTACCCGGCTATCCCTAACCATCTCGCTGGTTTTCCAGGGCGGCCGCTCTCCCTCCCGGTGGCCATGCTGGGTGCAACGGCTCTGATCAAAGGGGCTCCAGCGGGGAGCGCTCCAGCCTGGGTTTCCGGCAGGCACAGATGGCACTCAGAGAGGCTGGAGGCCGGGAGCTGGAGCTGCTGAGGAAAATCAGAGAGATGTGGGCACGGTGCTGAGGCCGTCTAGGGAGAAGAGCCCCCTGGCCACTGACAGTCAATCTAAATGGAGGCAATCTTACCCTCCCTCAAGGGAATGGCTTGCAAATGTACCCATCCCCTGCATCCTACGAGCGTGCCTCCATCTCTTCCATCTGATGTATGAATGAAGCCGAGCTGGAGAGGGGGTTAGGATGAGGAAGGGGGGGAGGAGAGAGGATGATGTGGTGGAGGAGAGGCAGGCAATCTCTGTGTGTCCTTTGAAGCTTGTCTTATGGCTTTTCTCTGTCAGGTCTCTCTCCAGGGACACTTGGGGAATCTGGCTCTGGAAGGCATCTGCACTCTCAAAAATCCAGGGCTGAGTTCAAGCATCCAGCCTGGGAAGTGTCTGCATGCAGTAAACAGCTCACACCATAACCTGTGACATTCAGACCTGCACTTCTGTGGAGACAGTGACATGTGAATAAAGGGACGGGAGCATGCGGCGCTGTTTATGTCTTATTTAAAAATGGACTCTTGTCATGACAGGAATCAGGAGACTGGGAAACTTCAACCCTGGCTTGTTGCAGGGTCAGGGAATAAAACAAGATGGGCCCAAATACTTTACTGATGCAAACTTTTAAACTAGAGGGAACTTATTCCCCAAAGTTTTGTCGATACTTTTTGCAGCAAGACTTTGGCACTACGAGCTATCGGAAATATAATAACACAAGTCTTCACCCTCTGCATCCATCAGTGAACTCATAACCCCTTCTAAATTTACACCAAGCATCCACACTCACTCTTAAGCTCTATTCACACGTGCACAGAACTCCAGAAAACTTCCCAAACTTTTCGATGTGAGCCACAAACATCTGAAATATTTAACCCGACTTTATCCAGAGTTTTCCTGCCCGCCCCCGCATGAAGTCTAAATGAGTCGACGTGAGAACACAGCAGGAAATATTCCGGTCAATTTACTGGAAGTGAGTCGGAAGGGTTGAATAAAAATATCCAAGGTCCAGCTTCAGTATTTCTCACAGGTTGTGAGAGTGAAGTCAAATGAAAATGAGACCTGGTGTTTAAAACCATAAGATTCCCTTGAACCCGTCCTGTTTGTTTGTGTCGGAGCTGCAGTGTTTTCTGCAGAGGTCTCCAGTCAAAAGCCTATCTTTAGCCTGCTGCGTGATTGTGGCAGAGCTCTGTAGGCCTCGTTTAGTCCCCCAGTGCAGAACTAATGTGCTTCAGATCAATAGTAGCTCAGAGGCAGGGCTGAGATAAAGTCTGCACAACAGCCCCAGAAACACGACCACTGTGCTCTCACACCATGCCATCCCCTCTTTCTCTCACCAACGCAGACGAATGCATGGAGTTGATTTTACACTTCCAACATTTCATGAAAGTTTTAAACAGTTTTTTCGAGCTTGAGAGAAAAGTTGCTGCACAAAAAAAGGAAAAAAAAAACATTTGTTGTGTTTTCATTTGCTGTGATGGTTTTCAGTGCGAGATATTTTCTCTCAATTGTCCACATTGATTGTCTTTTCTTCTTTTTCTTCTTTCAATTTCTGCAAGGCGATTCATGTATGGCATTCTTCAAGCGTGGTTGGACTAAATAGCCTTATCTGCGGCTTTGTGTATGGCGTGTCAAAGACGATTGTTTTCGGAGGACATCACAGGCAGATAGACAGATACTGCCACGTGCCGACTCCTTGTCAATTCTCCGAGCGGTGGCGTGTGTGCGCTCACTCTGCTTTATCAGGCGGGAGATTGATTTCTGTGTCCATCTTGTTTGCCCTTCCCTTTGTGTTTCAAAGCTCAATTTAGAGAGGCCTATGATGTATTGACGTGCACACCGTGAATTACCCTGCTAAAAGATGCAAGCGCACAAAACGTCTCGCACAAACGGATAGGTTCTGTCCCTCCATTTGTGACGGTGGGTTGTTGCCGTTCAGGGCACGTCCTCGTTGTGAGGCAGCGTGTGATGTGTCGCACAGATGAGGCTAATGTTTGGCAGGCGGACGTCTCACTGCAGCAGCTCTAACTAGATCAAGCCGCTCTAAAATAGGATGTCAATGGTGACTAATATGAAGAAACTATTTGCCTCGTGGCAACGCTTTTTTTTCTCCTCCATCTCTATTCGCCTTGCAAACGCATTCATCACTGAGAAACACAATAAGTGAACAAACACCATCACTCTCTGCAGCAGAAACCCGCCAGCCCCCTTCTCTCTCACACACACACATGAACACTCTCTCTTTATCCACTCTCCCTCCATAAACCTGGGCCTTTACTTCATTACCTCGACGGGCCCTGAATGCAGCACATCTCATTAAGAAACCTGCTTAATTAAAAAAGAGGCAATAAGCCTTTAATGGAGACAAAAAATAATGACCGTGTCAGAGAGAGACCCAATAATGACCAAATGAAGTACTCACTGTATGCGTCTACTTACATACACTGGACTTTACATCCACCTGGACTTGCTACACCTCATCCAGCTGCTTTGTTGTTTGGTCATGGGGACAAATGAGATAGTTAGAGGCTTTAATAGATGTGGCTGTAAAAGCTACCACAGTATCAGCCGCTAAAGGCCTTAAGGAGAGGAAGCACGTCTGCAGCATACAGAGGAGCAAACAGCTAAATGCCAGCAGGCCACTCTCATTTATCTCCCCATAATGTTTCATGACTATTATTATCCTCATTTATTCTCTGTGCCGGGCAGATATGAGAGTTCAGCAGTGTCAGATGGCTGTAATATTGTCAAGTGTTGAGTTTTCGGTGCTAATCGTCAAACATTTAACCCTGTCCCCTCGGAAGACAGGAACAAAACGGAGGATGTGGGAAGTCCTCAGAAAGAGTCACGAGTTAAAGACAGAGTTTGAGTTATTTCCTGACATTAACCAGATAAACCGGGATGAAAATCTGAGCAGGTAGCTTCTTGAAGTTTCAGATTGGATGAACTCTGCATGAACCAAACCTCTTCTAGTCCGATCCACACTCAAGCCCAACTAATCCTTCATTGCCAAATTAAATTATAAGTCCAAACATGATTGGGAGGACTTATTAAAGGGCTGGGCCGGCCAAGGACACTGGATTCTTTTTTCCTTTTAAATGATCCAAAGTCTGATTTATTGATAGATGTCGAGATGTGATGAGAATATCAAAAAACGTGAAAAGAAACTTTAAGATTGACTCAAAAATGCATCGTCACGACACTACAGCAAGGTTGTTTTCTCACAATCAAAATGATGCTTCAAAGTAGTTTAAAACACCCAACAAAGCACAAGTAGTACCTCGAAAACCTGCAGCAATTAAATGCAACATCCTCGTTAAGCCTACAGAAACACTGATCCAAAATCTCTGCTTGCTCTTTGAATTCTTTAAGGTTTAATATACTTGATACTAACATGTCGTGCAGTGTCAGATAAAAGTGCTTCTACTTAAGAAAAGCTACTGAATGCCACTCTCACCGCTGCTCACCAACAAGGTCTCATCTTTTTATACTCTGAGAGACTCTCTGGTGAATTGTCCCTTTAAGAGGACCCATCAGAACTAGAGAGAACGCCATAACTTTTGCTGTGTGCGATGTTGGGTATAAATACCAGCAGCAGCGTGGCGTCTGAATGCATGTAAATACCTTCATGAATGCTAATGGCACATTTACAATACAAAGCAGCGTCTTCCAGAAGGTGAAGGAGCCGGAACATCATGCGTTTGCTACATAACAGATGGTTACATCAGGCTGTAAATTTCCCTACACAAGGCCAGCGACTCCACCATGATGTGACCCAGCCGGTGAGGAGGGAGGACGGAGGAGAGGGAGGATGGAGGATGGAGGAGGACGGAGTCAAGTGGGCTCTGGTTCAGCAGCTTTGTGTGTCATTGCAGTGAAGTCAAAATCAATGTCTTTCTATCAGCGTGACGGAGATGATAGTGGATGCCCAGCAGGGCAGAGAAAGTGCTGGAAAGAGCAGTGGTCAGGGATTGTGTTGTGTGTGAAATTGAAGCTACGGTCAGGGGGCTTTCATGCATGGGAAACGGGCTATGTTTATAAACCAGACCTCCCTCAAACTTGGTTTTGAAAGTCAGCAGAGTTCCTCATGCCAGAACTACAAACAGTCTTATCATGCAGAGAAACAAATACACTTCTAACAGCCCGTACACAGCCGATGGCATCAAAAGTATGCATTGACTTTGGCAATAGAAGAAGAGTTTTGCTCCTTTCATTCAGACCAGTTAGCAAGCTTTCAACCTAGACTCAAAGATGTTATCTACATGAATGTGTCTGGTTGTTTCTGGGTCGGTTGTTAAAGTCAATATCCAAACTGTGGACTGTGGCTGTACTTGATCCGGATAGGAATGTTTCAGTATTTCAGTTTACAGAGTGTTAACTCTGCACTGTTGCCTCACAGCTAGAAGGTTCCTGGTTCGGATCCCTGGCCGGACAGGTGCCTTTCTGTGTGGAGTTTGCATGTTCTCCCTGTGCATGCGTGGGTTCTCTCCGGGTACTCCGGCTTCCTCCCACAGTCCAAAAACATTCTCACCAGGTTGATTGATTACTCTAAATTGCCCGTAGGTGTGAGTGTGTGTGTGAATGGTTGTCTCTCTGTGTGAGCCCTGTGATAGGTTGGCGACCTGTTCAGGGTGTACCCTGCCTTCCGCCCGAAGCCAGCTGGGATTGGCTCCAGCCCCCCCGTGACCCCTAATGGGATAAGTGGTCAAGATAATGGATGGATGGATGGAGAGTTAACTTTGAGATGAATGTATTCGTGGTGGTCATGGGTACAACAGCTTTTGAAACAGTGATCAGTCGGTGAATGGCTGCTTTTTCTTTTCCAAGATCCATGACACACGGAGGGAAGCTGCGGTGTCTCTCTGTTGTGCTGTGCAGGACTGCAGCAGGGTTGTACGTCTCCATTCGAAAGCTGCAGACAAACTGTACTTTGTCCTCCCCCTTCTGGGATCCCTTAGGAAAGATGATCCAGAAAGTTTTTTAAAAGGGATGCCCCGAACATTATATTCTTTTATAAACTTTACCAGCAGAGCCTTAAACACAGTCACTTCAGGGTGAGGGTCTGGTATGCATTCGGTCTGAACAGAGGCACTGAAACTCAGTATAAAGAAATAGCCAATGTTGTCATTGATAGTCTTCATGTAGGTCATGAAGAGGCATCAGAATTAAAAACTGAGACTATTTCTTATCAGTTAAATGCTCCTCAAAGCGCCTGTAGGCCATGTTAGCAGCTCTGTGAACCATGACCATGGGGTGGTTTGAGTTGAAAGATAGTGTCAGCGTGCTAACACGCTCAGATCGACTCTGTGGGCGTGATCGTCCCTGTTAGCAGATGTTTTCTATGTTACATATTCCTACATGAGCATGCTGCCTTTTGCTTTGGAGCACTGAACACCAATCACAGCTAAGACAGATCAAATAGGAAGAAAGAAATGACTCCATGAAATGATATGACACCAAGGTATTCCTGATGAGGCAGGTGATTCTATGTGTAATGATATGGTTTAGTTCACCATTCGTATGCACTGTGTACCGTGCCTCCTCGTAAGTCCGCCTCTGTCTTTCTTCCTGATGAACAGAGTTTTCCACACGCCGCTCTCAGTGTTTGAGCGTCTGATGAGTCCATGGACAATGTAGCGTTAATGGGTTTGTGAGTGCTGTTTTAATTTCCCATGTGGAGGCCGCAGGAGCCCGTCCTCCTGACCCTGGCGTGTGTCGGAGAGCCCTTCCAGAGCTCAGCGGAGAAAAACGGCCTTATTAGCCCAGTTCATTAAAATCATTAATAGTCATGAAATGAGAGGCACCAGAGTCCAAAAGGCTTAATGCTCCATCCATATTAATTAGACACCCACAAATCTGAAGTGAGGGAAACCGGGGCTGCAGCAGCTCCCGGAGCAAACACACACTCACAAAAACCTGCACACACACGTACACACACGTACACACACTTAAACAACCTGCCTACTGTGGCGTAACCTCCTCACACCCCTCACCCTCCCCTCCCCCGTCTGTCACACCCGCTACCCTCCTGTTACTACCACGATTAAATTCCGTTTTAATTAAAACTGATCACATTAAGAAACTGATGTGGTTAATTAACTGGACTCTGGTGGAAGCGCCTTCCTCTACATCTGACGGCCGCATTGTAAAACACTTCCCTTCAAGGGGAGGGGCGCTGCATGTAAAACCACCAGCACCAGCACCCTGCTGTCTTCTGCCCACACTGCTTTCCCCTTCTTCCTACAACCCCTCTTTCTTTTTAAATCCTTTGCAACAGTCACACAAGTCCTTGAGACACATTTTCAGGATTCGAAACTCAAATTTTCATGTTTTTGCACATTTTTGGTTTTAATAGATTGGACATCCGAAGAGAGGCAGAAAATGAGGGGGGGGGGGGAGTAGAGGGGGGCATTGAGCAAAGGGTTATGGCTGGGAGTAAGTCAGCGACTTCAGCAATAGGAACTGTAGCCTCTTGATTTAGAAACACATTTCTCTTGTTGAAAGCTCTTCTGGGGAACTTTTGGTTTGCATAAATTTTGCCCCGACCACCTGTGGAAATGTGCTGGTCTCCCATTAAATACTCAAAACCCATTGGTACCTTTTGAGGGACAAAAAATGCAGGACTTTTCCACAAAATACTCTACACTAAAAAGGTTGACTTTTCCTGTATAAAAACATGGATGCTAATACCACATTTTGGGTCCTGGGTATGCATGTTCTCCCAGCAAACACCCAACTCCTGCAGGTGGTTTACAAAACCTTGAAATGTGCAGGTTTCCCATTAAATACTCAAAACCCATGGGTACTTTTTTTGACATTTGGTTCTCCTAGCAAACACCCAGAGCAAGCAGGTGGGTTTGAAGAAACATAATCGTAGTGCAAAACATACAGAAGGTGGGGCACTGGTGGTCTAAGCGCCTAACATATAAAGGCTATAGTCCTCATCGCAGGGGGCGCGGATTCAACTCCCGGCCGGTTGACCATCTGCTGCATGTCTTCCCCCATTCTCCACTCCCCACACTTCCTGTCTCTCTTCAGCTAACCTGTCAATAAAAGCCTAAATATACCTTTAACAAAATAATAACATACCACAGAAATGGAACGGTTGAAGTCTTTCCAGCAAATGAAATAGGTCATTGTTAGTTTTTTGGGACTAGAAATGTGGACCAGCAAATATAAGGATCCTGGGTGTACCTGAAAATGATATATTGAGTCTTCTCAGGATATATCCAGGACCATTGTTTTGGGGGATTTGAAATTAATGCACAACACATGTCGAGCAGTTCCCCAAAACCTGTATGTGAAAATGTGATATGCTCCCTGCAGGTAGTCAAAGTACACCTTCCTTCCTTCTTTCCTTTCCTTTCCTTCCTTTCCTCCTTTGTTCCTCTCTGGTGTCTTCCTCCCTGTCTTGCATGCCGGCCTGCTCTGACCACATGGCGCTCTTGCTAGCAGTTAGAAGTTATGGTTTGTGGCTGGTGAGCTGACAGCGCTACAGCAGAGGGCGAGATAAGGCTGTGACCTCTCTGGCCGGAGAGGATGAGATGAATACATTTACTCCCCGTGTGATGGGAGGGTTAGGAGGGGGTGTCGTCCCTGGGCGCCTAGCCCCCCAACTAAATCTGCTGTATCTGTAACAAGGGTTTCAGACAGCGGGGTGGAGAGGGGGGAGAGGGCGGGAAGTGGATGGGAGGAGGATGGAGGAAGGGTGTATGTGTGTGTGTTTATATATTTATATATATGAGTGAGTATCGTCTCTTCTTTTTCCCCAAGGCCTGATATTGGATGATGTCCCGAAATCAAGGCCTCCTGCCACACGGCCATGATTCATCACCTTGCAGAAATTGTATGTGTGTGGGTGTGTGTGTGTGTGTGTGTGTGTGTGTGTGTGTGTGTGTGTGTGTGTGTGTGTGTGTGTGTGTCTGAGTGTGTGTGTCCGAGTGTGTGTGAAAGAGAGTGAGAGTATCTGTGCATGTACAGTTATGAGTTTTGTCTGCATGTTGATGTCTTTGGCGTTTACATCTCATCTGGATTTACATTTTTTTAAAACACACAACCTTTGCATTATGCGGTAAATGCAGTAAACATTCACTTCATGATGAAACATTCAAGGAAGAAACTTCTGTGTGTACTCTCAGACGTAGGCTCAATCACAAGTCACCCCTTATCCCGACTACTCATCCCTGCCCCGATTGCTTCCTTGTAGGTAGAAGGGGTAGGGTGAAGTGTCATGGCTACATTCAAACAGAGACTTTTTGGAGGCATGCTCAAAATGTAGAATTATGATAAATCTCCCAGAATGCCTAGAGAATCATCTGCAAGATCGTTGTCAAGCGACTAGACATGCATGAATGTAGTTTGTTCGTTAGCAAGACCTGAAAATTGTGATGACCATTGTATTGTCTCAGTTCAATGTTGTTTCAATGTATTAAGCTCATTTCTTGTAGAATAACATTTAAAGAATTGTTAGTATGCTGATGTCTTGGTAAGCAAGCTTTGCATCTGTTTATGCAAAGCCATCTACGACTACTGATGAGGTATCAGGGTCTTGAAGAATTGTCCCATCAAGTACCCCTTTTGACTCTGTTACAAGGGGCAAAGAAGCACCCTGAAATGAGGGGTAGGGGTAAAGAATGAAAAAGTGGGATTCAGTCTAAGCATCCATGTTTTACTAGTGTTGGAAAATGAAGCCAGTCAATCAATCAATCAATCTTTATTCTTATAGCACCAAATCACAACAAACGTTATCCCAAGGCGCTTTTACAAACAGAGCAGGTCTAGACCCTATGACTGATCTAGACCCCATTTTACAGACAGGTTTGGTGATGCCTGCATTGCATTTGACTGACTTTGCAACACCCGTCTAGCAGGCATTACTAGTCAACCACCAATTGCGATATCAGTGAATGTTTTATGGAGAAACAATGATTCTGTTCTATTATTCACAAAGACCCAACATCAAGACAGGATAAGATCCAGTCCCATCTTACAGACAGGACTCAGTCTGAGCTCCTCTTAATCCACCATGAGCAGAGCACTTTGCAGCATTTAGCAAGTTACAGTGGCAAGGACAAACTTCCTTTCACCGGCAGAAACCTCCAGCAGGACCAGACTCATGTTAGACACATATTGACCGAATTGTGGTTGAAAAGAGGGATAGAGGAGAATAACAGAGAGAGAGCGGGATGATAATGATGAGACGGATAGTAGTAGTAGTAGTAGTAGCTGTTGCCGCTGGAGTCTGGAATGTCCACAGCAGCAGGACATATACGGCAGAGACTCAGAGGAACCTACGAGGAGCCAGTGTGGAAGTGCAAATGAATGCAGTGTCCATTTGAGTCTGGCTGCAAAGGCCAAGAAAAAACACCAATAGAGCCGTATTAAAATGCTTTTTTTTTTTTTTTTACAGCAGAATGAAACATGTTTACAGCCTGCTGCAAAGAGAGTTTCGGTCAGACTAGCACATTTCTCTACTCGTTCACACTGCAGGGATCAATTTTTATAAGTCATCCATTTTTAAATTATAGAGCTACAAGTTCTGCATAATTTGGCATAATCAAGGGCACGGCTGAGTTTACTGACGGGCAGGTGTGTGCTGGTTTGCCAGAAGGCTAAAGGCTCCCCAGAACTCTGCCTCTTTGGATTTCTCTGGATTGACCAAAAGGTAGGTTGAGTCAGTTTTTGCAATATTTGGACTTCAAATGGAGCTTCAGAACCCAAAAGGTGATGTCACTGAGGGTCCATCTATGTCTCATACAGTCTATGTGATGGTTATCGGCACCATCAAGGGTGTGCCCACACATTTCCTTGGATATGTATATTAATTGAAATAAATGGGAGTTTTTGCAGAGAGGTCAGGATGTGATTTGTAGTAGAACATGCAAGTCCCCCTTGGTACAAGCTCCTCTCTTTGTCTTTTAAGAGCGTGTGTGTGTGTTTCTCTTTTGAATGCGTATGTGTGTCGACCAAGGGCATCATTTATCCAGCAGCCCAGAGGCAAAAACAACCTGCTGCCAGTATTGATGGTTGGTCCTGCAGCACCTGTGCGGATTGGGTTCAAAGGTCACCAGTCACAGGCAATCAGGAGTAAATGGAGCCTGTGTAACACTAGACAAACGGCTAAGAGCTTCAGAACAAAGCCAAGGCCGCCATCCTCTGAGCATGTGAGCATGTGTGTGTGTGTTACTGCTATACTCTTTTATTTCACTCAACCTCAGCCTCTGTAACAGGATTAATTCTTGTTAATTTCCAAACGTCTGACCTTGTGTATGATCCCTTTATCTCTACTTCTCCTTATGACTCCAAACCTCACCGGGAAAAGTTGCTTCTCTTTTATTTTTAACTAAATAAAATGACTGCCGGGTGAGCCACTCAGCAGCCAAAACACATTTCCAATCCTTTTATCCCCTCGGTAAAGGTTTAACACTCTCAGCTCCTGCAGTCAGCACCGTCCCCGGCTCATCCGCAGACTAATCCAACACTGTGTTATTGTCTTATTGACTCTCGAAGCCCGGACGCCAAGAATCATAACTGTTTGTGGGAGGCTTCTCGGAGGCAAGCTGGTGAAAATTTCGGCATCTCTTTGCAGGGACGAGTCGAGGAGGAGGACGTATATCAAAGAGGTATTAAACTCACTGATCCATCGTGCCTTAACTCACTCTTACATCATCATAAAACATCATCCAATTTACCAGCACTGTCAGAGAGAGGAACCATAACACATTTGCATAATGCAGTGTCTTCACTATGTTAATTCTCCCTCCAACTCAGCCGTATACAAGGACTCTCTTTTGGACTTATTCTATCTTTCTATTGTGCAGGTTTGAGTGCATTACACCGTGCAAGCATGTCGACGACTGAGGAAGATTATGGAGGTAAATGAGGCTCTCCAAAGCCCTCCAAGCTCTCCATGCAGTGCTGCAGAGATACGGCGGGGGCATCACAGGAGGAGCAATAGAAACACATTACTCCTGAAATCACTTTGAGGGGTGTAAGTTACCCGGGAAATGGATGGAGCACACAGGGGGAAAGGTAGGTGGGGGTGAGGTCTCTACATTTTGCATTTCACACGTTCACACTGGGACCGTTTTTTGGGGGAAGCTTAACTGCTAATATGATGCTTTCTGCTGTGTTTCAGGTTTGCAAGCCTTTTTCTTTTTCTTTTTAAATAGATATATTTAGGGGCTCTTTTGCCTTTATTGGATAGGACAGCTGAAGAGAGACAGGAAATGTGGGGAGTAGAGAGTGTGAGAAGACATGTAGTAAATGGTCAACGGGTCGGGAGTCGAACCAGCAACCTCTGCAACGAGGACTATAGCCTCTGTACGTGGGACGCTTAGACCAATAGGCCACCAAAGCCTTTTAAACTGCTTCACGACTGACCAGCAACTGAAAAGCCAATTTTAATATAGATTTTTAAGGAACCTGAGACATTTTTCAAAGGACATCAATGTTTTAAACAACTCATAATATACTGTGAATACATTAATGTACCCCAGAGGCAATGAAAGGGAAAACACATTTATTTACATTGCACATTTCTGCCAAGAAAGACTGTCAAAATGTTTCACACAAGACTTCAAAACATCTTATTCCCCAGCTGTGTTAAATTCTTGTCATAACCCCTTAATATAGGTGATTCATTTGATATGATGCAGGTGATCAAGCTGTCCCTGGCATTGCTTATATTGTTGCAAATTAGACTAGTTAATTGAGTCCTGCAAATTTCACCTCTGCCTGTTGACACTGTGGCCAAAAGCTTTAGTTCTATCTTTATGTGTGTGTTTTAAATTGGTAAACATTGTGGTGAAAACATCAGTTTCCATCTCAGACTGGTCTTGAGAGTGATGAAATAATGACGGTTAGTGTTGGCACAGGTGTGAGAGCAGCCTGAGGCGCTACTGGACCCCAACCATCTCCGAGAGGGAAAAGTGGAGCAACATCCTGACCTGTAATCCAGGCAACGGCTGCAGAGCTGGTGAGAGCATCTCTGAGTTTCTGACATTTGCGTCAAAGGTGTGTCAACTGCAAAGCTCACAGAAGAACATATTTCTGCAGAGGTCCAGTTCAACTTCCCTGATGTAACCATGTAGAAATGTGCAGGACTCCTTTACAAGGATAGATTTGATATGATGTGTGTGATCAGGTTGTCACTGTACTTTTCTTCTTGGGCATTAATCATTGTCATTTTGTGGTTTAGACCAATCAGAAAGAAGTATTTAACACAGCCGGGTAATAAACCCTGATAATGACTCCCTGAATGGTTTCTGCTTAACAACAAAATATGAAGTTTGAAGCTAATCAATGACTCTAGTGGAGCGTTGCGTTGCTTGAGAGACAGGGGAGTCTTCAAGAGTCAGTGAAGAAAAGAGAGGAAATGTTGAACTTTACAAAATCAGGTGGAGACAAACACACAAGTTTAAAAGAGAGCTGATCATGCTCTGCATCGTCTGAAAATTAAAAGAGAAACACCTTTGCACCTTTTCTCAAATGGTTTAAAGGTTTGATTTGTTTGAAAACTGCTTAATTAAAAAGATGCAACCACAAGAGGCCAAGTTTTATGGCACCATTAGAAATCTTTACATTCATAAGGCATCATTAATCTTGATGTAGTTGATATGTGAATCTGTGAACTGTGGTGTGGGCAAAATGTTCAAACCAAGTCCTGCAGGCTGGATCAAGCTACTGTATGTTCCCTCTGCATGCAGACACTGACCCCTAGTGGGTCACAGAGGCTGTATTAAAGGAGCGTACTGTGGTGAACAAACACAACTAAGGGACCCCAGATTTGACAAATATTGATTTGAAACTGATAGATGCCTCAGTCTTCCTTTATCACCTTTCGACTTCCGATCACATGAGGTCATCACTGCTGTTAATGGAAACAAGTGCAGGTGCTTCACAGAGAGGTTATTGTTAGTAGTCAGGTTTAAATATAGATCAGATGTATAAAAGTTCCTGACTCAAGAAGAGTGATCAGAGCTGATCCTGAAACTCCTGAAATTTTCTGTAAGGATTATAGCTCCATCTTCTGGACTACCAGGCTCAGAACAGAAGTGTGTTTCTGCAACTACAGGCAGGTTGATGTCTCTGCAGTGAAGTTTGGATCCATGGCTACATTTTTCATAAGATGCTAGATATATAGAGTGATACAGTACACATTTGACCTAAACATGTTGCTAAAAATGTGATAAAATAGCATTATTAAAGTATTTTATGAGTCATATTTCATAGTGTAATACATATAATGAGGTAATTCAGGTTCGCCATCAACATTTGTATCTTGTGTAGGTGATTTAAGGCTTCTTGCAGGGTTCCCACGCGTCCTGGAAAACCTGGAAAACCTGGAAAACAGTTGACCAGTTTTCCAGTACTGGAAAACACCTGGAAAATGGGAGAAAAAGTAAAATATCCTGAAAAATCACATCTAGTCCTGGAAAATGATTCCAACATGGCTGCATGTGACCTGACCCTATTAACCAAACACATCCCCATTCATTGAAAGTTGAGTTCATGCTGTGCTGGAAAGACAGCGACACTGCACAACTTTTTTCACATCTTTTCTCCTTCACTTCATAATCAAGGATTCACAGGAAACAGGGGGATATTGTTTCTGTTTTATCCTTCCTGATTCCTTTGCTGGCTCTTTTGTTTTTTTCTTTGCTCATTTTATATTTTGTGAGAAAAGAGAAAGCTGAGATGAGAGTTGCCCATCATTGTTACTTGGTTGCACTAATAAAGTGTAGTGCTGTACATCTGTGGTTGCATTATTCTATTATCAATTTGCCATCATTTTTAAGTATGTAAGAGATGATTTCATTGATAGCCATGGACTACATGTCTTTCAATGTAGACTTCCACTGAGAGGAACATATTAGACTATTTAGGAACTAAATTAGGAACTAAATTTAGACGGTCATACCAGCTTGATCATCAATGAAAATGTCCTGGAAATGTCCTGGAAAATGATCTCTGGAAAAGAGTGGGAACCCTGTTCTTGGCTGAGTATATTCTTTGTTTGTGATATGACCTTGTATCAATCCTTACTCTGGTTTTTATATTTGCTTTGTTGTTTGTCTTTTTTGAGTATAAATAAAGGTGAATGGTTTTATTAAAGCATTACTGACTTGTTTTCCTTGATTACATTGTGCCATTACTGCAACACCCTTAGCAACACAGGTTTAGGTGTTGGAGAGACAAGCTGAAGAGTTTTACACCTCAGGTCTTTTTATTTAGTATGTACAAGTAAAGTGATCCCTTTCAATGTTCTTGTTGTTCTCCCACTATCTAAAGGTGGTAAACCTACTTTAAGTTGAATACTGAGCTCTTTGGTTGTTGATGTTGTATTCAAGGGCCCTTAACTGATGGAACATAAAACTGTGCCACTCTTAAGTGTGTAAGAGTACAATATGCAGTGAGTAATGATGGAACACAGCTTAATATAATATTTGGAGTGATGTCTTCATTTTTTCTGCAGCTGTATATTTATAATGTGTCCAAAAATCAGCATTTTTACATGCACAGAGGCATGGAGCTTGATGCTGAGCATGCCAAGAGACTTGGAATCTGTAACTAAATCAGGGTTTTTCTACAATAAAGTTTATTGATTTTCCTCTTCCTGAGTTAAAATGTCGATATTCTGTTCTATGTAAAGGAGGCTGAGCTTGTTTTTATTTGCATTGCTTACAGGCTGCAAAACACTGCATATTTTTGTTAATTCTACCAGTTTTCACTTTCTGCGTATAAAAGACCTAAGGGAGAAATTTTTATTTGGAAGTTTGGAAGTTGGCAAAAATGTTGTGAAGATTAAGAGTGAGAGAAAAAGGTTTGAATGATATAATCAGAGAAAACAACACCTGATGATACTTATTTTAAATTAAAGTCTTTATGGAGGAAATTGATCAAATAAACAACGAATTCATTCATTTCACTACATGGCAGTTACTGTGTGACTTGGCAATATGTCTCTGTCTTCCCTGGTCACTGTTTATGATTCACACCGACAAACTATTCGGTCAATCTCACATCTGAATCACACTGGTTTTCTCATGCGGTGTATGTTTTTTAATGACCTGGTGCAATTTTATCTGTGCAATAACTTACATCACTAACTATTCATCAGATAGAGGTGTACATATTGTGTATATATATCTGTAATATTTGCCACATTTTATTTTATTCTCTTTTTATATTATTCTATTTTATACGGAAGAGGATAAGGGCCACTGAAAAAAAAAAAATTAAAGTCGATTTTTTTTTTTTATTATTATTATTATTCTGAGATTAAAGTCAGAATTCTGACTTTATTCTCAGAAGTCAGAATTCTGACTTTAATCTCAGATTTCTGACTTCATTCTCAGAATTCTGACTTTAATCTCAAAATTCTGATTTTATTCTCAGAATTCTGACTTTAATCTCAAAATTCTGACTTTAATCTCAGAATTCTGACTTTATTCTCAGAATTCTGACTTTAATCTCAGAATTCTGACTTTATTCTCAGAAGTCAGAATTCTGAGAATAAAGTCAAAATTCTGACTTTAATCTCAGAATTCTGACATTATTCTCAGAATAATAATTAAAAAAAAGATTTGACCTTAATTTTTTTTTTCCAGTGGCCATAATCCTCTTCCGTAATTTTATCATTACTATTATTATTGTTATTATATTTTGAACTATGTAAGTACAATTGTTATACTCCCCTGTCCTGTTATAAGCTGCTGTAATAAAATAATTTCCCCAAATGAGAGATCAAATAAAGTATATCTTATCTTAATGTTTCAATGACCACCTGATAAAGATGCTCCACTGAGAGACAGACTGTCTGTGTTTCTTTCCAATATCTCTATTTTTAGACACGAATTAAAAATAAAACTATAAACTAATATCCCTTTATATTATTATTATCTTTGCCGCTCAGAAACAAGCTGCGCTATGCTGCCTCCGGATGTTGTGGTTGCCACCGGTAACTACCTTTATTGAACCAGCGAAGAAGAACCTATTTCCGTTCAGCTCTCTGCAGACAGCACATCAGCTGTGTTTACATCCAGTGTACTGTCAGACCTTCACTCCATGAAGCACTTTAATGTTAAATATCTGTGTTTCAGAGATGCTCTTCTTCTGACGCAGTGACTCCGGAGGGACTATTAACTGAGCTGAGCTGACGTCATCCCTGCCTGTTACATGGAGCTCTGTTTGTTCTAAGATCAGCTGTTTTCTACCTGTCGACGCACCTGGAGTTCTTTTTCTGCAGAGGTTTCCTTCTCTCCTGCAAAGACTGACCCGGCAATTTAAAGGGTGAAAGCATTAAATAAAGCAGCTTTACATCCTCACCATGCAATGTTTTTATATTTAGATGAATGCATTTATGTTCTCAGATAATTCAAATCATTGTCATTTCTTCTCTGTCATGTAAAAACATGTTTGTTGTCATGTATCATTTATTTTCATGTTAAAATAATTAATTATTTTAATTAATGAATGAATTAAGGTTAACAGTTTACAGTTGATGTTTTAAGTCTGTCACACGTATAAGATTGATACCTCGTATCAGCCACCAAGCAAAATTAAGTAATTTACATTATAAGATTATATGGTTCATAAATCTTACTCTTATCTCTGCAGAGAAAGTGTTTTTTGTGATGTTATGTTTGTGACTTACTCATATCACAATGTTATGACTTTAAATGGCACCAGTGTTAAGCCAAACCTGGTTAATAAAAGTGAATTTCTTATTCACAAACCTGACAGGCTGTGTTGTTATTGCAGAATAAAATGTCAACAGATTCATTGAAATAGAGTTTTAGTTCATGAAAAAAAAGAAGAAACTGTTAATGATTATTTCCTCAAGTCTAGTCTCTTCTCATTAGTTTTATGCAGACAGAGAGTTTGGCATAATTTGGTCTCCTGCAGCTTCACACAGAAAAGAAAGGTATCTGCACATCTCTAGTTAAAGATAGTGCTTTATAGAAAGTCATTTTTATAACATAAGCAATCTTGAATAATTGTTATTATTACTGGATTTTGGCTCGTCCGGATTTTGCCTCTTTTGTGTGTCACACTCAAGTTTGCTCTTTTGTCCATTTTGCTCTCTTAGCCATGACGAAGCCCAAGATGAGAATTTGCCCCAAATGTGGAGCGAGCAACCCTGCCAGTCGGAGGACGTGTGTGAGCTGCTACATTTGCCTCCTGAAAAGCAAAGAATTTAAGGAGAAAGAGAAGGCAGTGAGGACGGGAAAGTGGGGTCAGAACTGCTTAAAATACAGAAACGGTGCCAGAGTTGTGGCCTCAGCCCGCCTAATGGTAAGGTATTAATTATTCGTCTGAACTTATTTTTGTTTGTTTAATTTCAGATATTCAAATTCGTCCTACCACAGGTTAGTTGTCCACTTCGCCCCAGTGCATCTTGCTGCAACAACAACCTGTGTCCACAGATAGTGGTTTTGGAAATAGAGAGTCATGTCTGTTTTTAATGCAGTGTCAGCTGAAGGCCTGAAGATCACTGCCATCCAGTATCTGTTTTTGGCCTTGTCCCTTTTGTACATCTATTTCTCCACATTCTCTGCATATTTTACTGATATTTTAGAAGAGAGATGTTGTTCTGTTATTTTTATAGCATTACACAACTTTATCAGGGTTTTGTTATCCCTGTTCCATCTGTTTTAAAATGTTTTGCATGCATCAAGTTTAAGGTGAGCATATGTTTTCAATGTTAGATATGATTTGCAAACTAAACTGTGTTCTTTTGCAGGTGAGCAAACTTGCTGCTTTGGGCTACCACCCCATTTTATTGATTGGGAAGAAGAAGAAGAAGAAGAAGAATGCAGTGACCGCTGAGACGATCACCTACATGTGTCCTGAAGGAGACGGGCCCATGAAGCCCTTTTTAGAAACGATGAGCAGAGCCTACGAGTACATACTCACGGGTAAGAAAGGTCTGTTTATTTAGGACTGTAGATGTGTTTTCATATTGTGAGTGACGTGTCGGCATCTGCTCTTTCAGAAACTCTCAGGATACAGGTGGAGGAAGCTGCCACCTCTCTCTCTCCTCAACAGTACACCACCTCTTCCTCTCACCCATCCTGCGTTTCTCATCCTCCTCATCCTTCCAGCTCCCCCTCCCAACTCTCACCCTCACCCTCCTCTCCTCTTCATCCTCCACAACACATCACTTCTAACCCCCGACCCTCTTCTCCGACTCTCCTTACGAACTCTCCCACTTCCACATCCCCTCGATCATTTCCTCCTCATCTTTCACATCCTTCATCCTCCCTCACCCCGTCTTTTTCTCACCCTTTGATTAAATCTGAGGAGGAGGCCTGTCCTCTCACCTCCGTCACAGTCCCATTTTCTCCGCGTTTCTATGGAGCCTCCTCGACAGCTCCTGCACAGTCGAACATGAACAAAAGTAAGACCTGGTTTTGATTGTTTTCTCTCATTTCAGAATAAACTGTGAAAAGTTTGAAATGGTTATAAAAAGACTCAGTTAGAGAGCCATGTCAGAATAAAACATCAGCTGCTCTGGTAAAATCTGTAGGGCCTTTCATGACCTACCTGCAGTACCCTCAAACCCCACTAGGGGGCATCAGTGCACTGCCATCATTATTATTAATAATAATAATAATAATAATAATAATAATAATAATAATAATAACAATAACAATAATGGTAATACTAATAATAATAATGATTTTAATATTTGAGTTTGTGCCTTCTATGTTGTCATCGCTATTATTATTATTATTATTATTATTGTTATTATTATTCATAATTATAATTATAATTAAAATTATAATAATAAATACACTGCTACCAGTTATAGCTTTTGTATATTTTCAATTAATTCATGTTGTTATTTTAATTAAGTTTGATCTTTGGGTTGTCAGTCAAAGTGTACAACCATCAATATTTGACTCCTTTGACTCAATGGTAGTAAATTAACAGTTTCTGTAATGAAGCCACCTTAAAGCTTAAATTTAACCCTTTCTTGTGAATTAGATAAGTTGTGAAAACAGTTTTATATCCTAAAATGTCTTTAATACAATGTTAAGTTGCATCACCCACCTCTGTCCAAGGTGTGCCAAGAAAGCACTCCGTTTCTCCACAGCCTCTGAAGTCTCAGCCCGTCGAAACTGAAGGAGGTTTGTGTTTTGTTTGTCATACATTTTATTATTGATTTATTTTTATAATCAAAATGTTTTAAAGCTATAACAGACAAATTTATACTAATGCCTACATAGAACCTACAAAAGCAAAGAAGGTCATTAGAGACAAGAGTGAATTTTTCTAGATAGTTTCTTTATTTTTATTTTAAAGCTGACCAGCTGTTTTAACAGCAACAGAACAATATCTATGGGAAATCAAAGGCTGTTTCAGCAGCATGCAATTTATCACCTTCTTTGACACTTCGATGGGTAAGCTGTGGTTTCGGGCATTAGAACTAACAATATATAAATAATCGATGCTTTCACTGATGGTCTTGTTTGCATATGTAGGTCATCCAAACGCATCAGTTTAACAGTTTTGTTCGATGTCATGACCAGCTTAAAAACTGCTCAAATTAATTGTTTTAAATTGTTATAAATTCAACATTAGTTAGATTTTGAGCGGGTGCAGGTTGTGAGTTAAGGTGAATATTAAAAACAACTCTTCTATATTATTAACTAAGTGGCGATGAGCATGTAAAAGTTGTGAGTCTTCTCTTACCATGTCCCAGCTTTAAGATTAAGATTTGAACACCTCTGTCTCAGGTGTGCCCTCACAGTGCTGCTCCTCTCCTCAGCCTGCTGTCTCCTCTGTGTCCACCAGCACCACAGGTGAGTGGGAAAGTATATATGTGGAAGTTTCTGCTAATTTTGATCCATCTGGTGGTGTTTTTTGGTATTGTGGTGCTTTTTCTGGTGGAGAGGGTTTTTTAAATGACCTGTGAAATTAATTGGACCAGACTATCACCATTTTACTCATCACAAAAACATACAATAGCAATGCTGAGCTGCTTCATTTGAAAAGCACTCTAAATGAAGCAAATATCCACAGTTAAATAATCTTTTCTTTTCTTTTTGGAGGGTTGATCAGATCACAATTCAGAAAGTCTCTTATTCATTGTTTTGTTTTTTTGCATCATTCCAGGCTGCAGAAACTGTTCAAAGCAGCAGATGTTCTACTACGATCAAGCAATGGACACGAGAGTGAAAGAGGTAAGATGTTTAAACTGACTGAGAGTGAAGTAGCAATGTATCTACACCTTCACATGCCTGTTTCAATATTTTGTGTGTTTGTGTGTGTAGGACACAGAGGAGGTAAAGGTCAGATGGCTACCCTGCATCTCATGGTAAGAACTTTAGTCAGCTTTATCTCCTGTGGAAAGATTGTTGTAGTTATTGGACTCACTTTCTTACTATTCAATATTCAGGCGTCTGCAAAACAACCCTTTGTTTCTGTGGCTGGGTTCAGTTGATGCACTCCAAAGGGAAAACATCACACAATGTCGATCACGCTGACTTTAAATTAAACTAATCAAGAGTTTTTGATTTAACAGAGAGCTCATGAGGTGAAATTATTTAAGCTCCTTAAACACAGGGGGGCTGGATCTCTTAGTGTTTGTGTTACTGTGAGTCAAACAAAAAACTGTTTTGGTCAATGGAGTTTGATGACTTTGTAGAAAGGAATTTAGAAGCTGTTGCCACTTTAAAAAATTGATTTTATTCTTTAGCAAAAAGGTCTGTCTCTGTAGGGAACATTTTTGTGAGCTCAGACTCTTAGAATAAAAATCTGAAGCTTTCAGATGCAAAAACATTTAGTTGATGCACTTTGATCAGGTAGAAAGAATGACATTACTATCATACAATCTTTTGGAGAAGCTAGTCCAAAACCTCCTGTGCCTTTAAAAGTTATTTTAGTTAAAAATCATCTGTATGTCGTACAGAAACACTAACACACAGTCTGATTTGAGGCTCATGTAGGAAGATCAATTCGAAAGCTGACAAGGAACACATGTCAGATACAAGCAGAGCAGTATCCCAAACATGACTATGATTACCTGATAATTTGCAAAAACAGATCATACAAACAACATTGTATATTGATTTGATTTGATGACTTTATTTCGAACATGTAAAAGTAAAAATACAATTTTAAAAAAAGCAGAAAAGAAGAAAGAGTTATACAAACATACAAGAAAAAAAATAAATAAAAAGAAACAGTTTTCCAAAAGAAACAAAACCAATATTAGCAAGCAGTGAAACAATTTACTTTACATGTGTGAAAAGGAGTAGGAAGAAGTTTAAAACTGATCTAATCCTACCCCTCTATTCACTATTTTCTGACATTATATGAGTGCAATCCCACATGTCAAATCTTCATATATTATCTTCATATTTATGCTAACAAACAAAAGTAAACCCCTCGTGATTATATACACTTGTCTTCCTCCTTGTACCTTATGAAAATCATTTCTTTGTACTTCTTCTTGAAGTACAAAGAAAGTATGGTTTGAAAGCTTCATGGATGGAATTTAAGATCAGCAGGTGGATTTACTTGAAGTTAAAGTTTTGAATTCAGATTGAAATTGTGACATTGGTTTATTGGACTGATGTAATTTGTTGCTTTTACAAAATATAATCTTGTGAGTTTTGCAATGATCTGACAGCTGTTTTCATTGTTGGTGTTTTCAGTGGGAAAACTTGGGAGGACACTTGGGAGCCGGCGAGCAGCATCATCTTTTTTATTAAGTTGTGCCAACAAAGCACTTAGAGCAGGATTGTATTTGTGGAGACATTGAGACATTAATAATTGAAGAAGCTCTCAGATATTAAATTGAATTAAATGAACAAAAACAAGATCTACTGTTACAGAGTTTACTGGCATTCATTTCTGAATGATGATGTAACACGATGTGAAGTTAATGACTGAATACATGTTAACATTATATGTTTAATTCCAATGTACTGCAGATTTTCATGCACTATAAATAAGACCTGACTTGATGGGTGTAATGAAATGTGATATTGAAATGTTTTAATTATTCACCAAAGGGGGCCTGTTTAGACTTTGATGCCAATATTTCTAAAACATTAAAGTTATGACTTATTTTATAAAACGTTTATGGGAATAAGTTGTAACAGAAGATGAAGACATCAGAGAGAGTTTAACTACAAAGGAGCAGGTTTATTTATCCCACCACAGATTATTTATTTCATTATTTATTCATTTGTTTGTTTTATTAAGTTAATATTATTGTTGTTATGTTGAACACATATCTCATGTTTGTATCTTTGAATGCTTTCTCACCTAAGATTGCCAAAAACAAATAAAAATCTGCTTCTAAGTGTTTGCCATCGAAGAGTTATTTCAGGATTTATATTTATAACTTTTGTTTCTCAGCAGGTTTGATTCTTCTCATAGATGTTATTGCCAATTTTGTGTTACTAGAGAGAACATATTTGCTTTAGCTTAACTGTGGTCTCTGTTGTGTCTAATGAACCACCCTGCTTGTGAAAAACTGGAAGTAGTGGGTACTTGAAGTGTCCAAGTCAAGCCAGAGCCATGCAGCCCTGACGATTAGCTTCATCTTAAAGTACAGTTAATTTGTTCTTTCCTAAAAGGAGAGACTGCCACCGGGATCCAAACTTGGGGACGATTCTAAAGGAGAGGGTCTGATGAAGGCTCTACCTCCCATACTACTTTTGAAAACTCATGCAAAGTGCAAAGGAGAAACATGTAGGTTAGATTAGAATTTTATTTTATTTGAACTAAAATAGCCAATAAAACAACCAAATCCTGTTACAATTTTGTATTGCTTTACAATTATAATTTCTCAATTAACACTAACGTTAATAAATCAATAAAAGGTCATTAACAATCAGTAACATAACTTTGCCTCATACATAGACTCTATTAAAATGAGTGTAAGTTTGGATCAGAGTGAAGCCAAGAGATGTACAGCACCTCCTGCTGACTGGCTGCAGTATAGGTGATAAACACACCTCTCCCATGATTTCAGAGGGAACATCTGTCAAACTATTAAATTAAAATACATGTATAATTTTTCAAAAAAAATGGATTCAGTCATGATAGTCGTTAATGTGCTGAATTAAATCCAAGTGTTCATTTTTCTCTGAAGTTAAAGCTGCTGTGAGGAACTTTTGATTTATATCAATTTTGGCGCCCCATTGTGGACAAAGTGATACCTCTTATCTCTTGTTCTGTACATGTAAAAGTAGTGTTTACAACAAAAACCTCACCCTGCTGTCTTTTAATATCCAGATTTATCACTCAATATGATTATTTGCCATGAAAACAACTGAAAAAGGATGTTTCTAAAGTCAAATGTCAATCATGTGGTCTGACACCTACCCCCATCTGAGTGGTATAAGGCATTAAAAATGACAACAGAGAAGGTTTCAGTGTTGTTAATTTTGGTTTTGTTTGCTTTTGAAGGTCATAAAGAGGCATCAGTGTTGGTTTCAGTCTGTTTCTCAGCTGGTGAAAAACACCTTGTAGTGCCTTTAAGTTTGAATTAGTTATTGAATAAATGTACGACTTTATTCTCATACATTTACAACTTTTTCTTGTAAATTAACATATCACAAGATCTCTATATTTTCCTCTGTAAGATGGCCCTAATACCCCTTTGTGGTAAACAAAATCATTGATGCCCAGAGGAAAATTTTACTGCTCAAGGCTTTCTCTTCTAAGTCTCCGGAGACAAAATTGAGATTCTCACTTCAGCCTCATTCAAGTTTCAAATTGTTCTCATTCGTTTCTCATTAGTTTCTCCTAAAATTCACTAGGAGAAATAGTTGAGACCATGACATGAGTCTTATTTGAGACTTAAATGAGAGATCTCATTAATGGCTAATTTTCTCCTCTTTTTTTAAAATATATTTTTGGCCCTTTATTTGACTGGACAGCTGAAGAGAGACAGGAAATGTGGGGAGTAGAGAGCGGGGGAAGACATGCAGTAAATGGTCGACCGGCCAGGAATCAAACCGGCCACCCCTGCGATGAGGACTATAGCCTCTGTATGTGGGGCGCTAAGACCACTAGGCCACCAGTGCCCAAAATAATCCACCCCTTTAATTGTAATAATCTGGCTAAATCTGGTCAGCCCTTTTGCAGCCCATATTTTAAATAAATCATCTGTCATACCTGGTATGAAATCTCTATCTTTTGCAATTTCTCTCAAATCCACTAAATCTTTGTGAAGTGGTTTTATTTCAAACAGACTTGTAAAGGAAGGACCATACTGTGAAGTCAAAGAAGAGATCATTTGACATCTAAATAGCTGATCTTACAAGTGGTTCAAATGTTTTAATGAGAATTGTAAGTTTGTGGACATTTACATTGAAATCTTAATCTTGCAGGGCACTATAAGCGTCATGGAAAGATGAGCTCAGGCTCTTTCTTTGCTCCATCTGAGCTCAATTTGAGACACAAAAGCTGAGTCTGACAAAAACAAATGGATGAGGTTAGATTGAGACAATTGAGAGAGCTCCCTGATTTCTCCACCTGAGCTCAAAAGGAATCACAACACTTGAGAAGTACCTGAGAATCCTTTCAGATTTTGACAAGATCTCCTTCTGAACTGAAAGGGAGACTAAGCTGAGACTTTTTGCAACTTTTTTTCTGGGGGCAAGAATGAGAAACAGGAGACATAAGCTATAGTCTCATTTTGCTTTCAAACAGATCTCATTGTTGTCTAGGAGACATAAATGAAACACTATTGAGATCTCCTCTCTAAATGTATTTTCCTATGGGTGTGCAATAGTTTGTATTTTGTTGTCCTTTAACTTGTTTTTATCACCAGTCTGCTATAATAAGTCTCCACATTAGTATTGGAAACCTATGAATATCTGCATAAAGCCACAGTGAGCCCTCACGTGGTCCCCTGAAGCTGTGTCAGTCATGTTTTAGGTCGTTTCCCCTTTAAATCATTTTAGAAAACGTCGATGCTGCTGTCCAGAGCTGAGGGAGGAGAGGAGGAGGAGGGGAGAGAGAGAGAGGTGAGGAAGGGGAGGGGTAGATAACTCTATCAGGATGACACACATATTCACAGAGAGGAGGAGAAGCCCTGCAGAGGACACGCGTGTTTTCATCATGTAGGCAGATGGACTCAGCTTCATCCTCAAACTTCAGACCAGCATGTTTCCTGCGCTGCTGCTTTGACTGCAAACACAGACAGACGGATCCGGATCTCTGCACAGACATTCAATAAAAACACAGGTAAGCTCGTTTCACAGTTTGAGGCGTTTGCAGAGAGGTGAGGGATCATCTCTCCTTGCGCATTAATGATTCATGTGCCACCCTGCGTCAGGATGTCTTCACAAGGGTGAACTTTGATGCTGTAGTCAGATTACACTGACAGAAGGGATGTTGGGTGCATGTGTGAGGTTTTAACAGTGGACACCGGCGGATTGCTTCATGCAGCTGAGTGAGCACAGGGCTGTAAACAAACAGCAGCTCCAAGGACAGATGCTCCTGTGGCTGCTGCGTAGTGTGAAACCAGAAGCTTCTCTCACAATGACACAACATTTCTCTTTTCTGTGTCAGGTTTCAATTAAAGTTGTTCTCATTTCAGTTATCAGCTGGAGAGCATCCACAAAGCCTCGAGGCTAAACACCCCAGCCGGTGTTAGGATGAGCTTTCAGACTGCTGCACCAGTTTTTAAGAGAGTGTCTGTTTTCCCAGACACAGCAGCGCCTTTCTGTCTCTCAGAGCTGCTCTGTCACTGCTGCCTGTCAGAGAATATTAAACTAATACAGCCAGAAGAGAGGAGCATGACTTGGCAAGAGGGTGATGGAGTCAAAGGAGAGCAGCAACCTGTGAAAGGATATGAAAATAAACATGGAGGAATGAATATTAATGAAGAAAAGAATCGAATAGAAGCTGAAAGAGTAAAAAATACAAAGAAATCATTAAAAGTTGATGAAAATGCAAATAAGTATTTTATGTTTTATCATATTTATTTGTGTATTTACTTCATTTATTTCATTTTCTGTATGCATATGTTGTAAAATACATTATTCATGCTGTACTTATTACATATTAAGATATTCACCTTTATATGATGCTTTTTTCTAATGAATAATAAACCTTATTCAGTCCATTTTTATCTAACAATCACCGCTCCATGTACCTTCATTTTCTAATTCAAAAAGAAAAAAAATTAGATATTGACAATTTTTTTTTTAAATACACAGGATGATATCAAACATGTATATTAATAAAGAAAAAAAATGAAAAATACATGTGAAAAGAAATAAAATGTCTAAAAATGCAGAATTGTTAATTAGATATTTATGATTTATAAGTTATGGACCTCCAGCTCTTTTTAAAACTGCACGATTTTTATTAAAGGATTGAATATTATTTTAGCCTGTACATGCCTATTTGTTGTTCTTTTGTATTTATAGCTGATGTTATTGTTATTATTATTATTATTATTATTATTATTATTATTATTATTATTATTATTATTATTATTTTATTATTATTTGTTTGTCTTATTCTTATGCCTTTTACAAAGAGAGCACAGTTTTCCAAAGTCAAATTCCTTGTGTGTTTAAGCATACCTGGCCAATAAAGCTGATTCTGATTCTGAAAAAAGCTGCTTGGCTCTTATGCAAGTCTGCACACTGAAAGATAGACAGCATTAGCCTATGTAAATAAAACAAAGTCCAGCCATCAATCTTTTTGAGGAGTAACTTGAGTGCTCCCAACTGATCTGTGAAATGCAGCTACAATGATCGACTTTAGTACCACTATTTGTTTAGCAGAGTAACACAATGTCAGAGTGATTTCTCGTGCAGAAAATGGCAGAAATATAATTTTCAGCCTCTCTGATCTGGAGTTTTCTTAGATTTCTCTTTTATAACACAAAGTACAAAACATTTTAAGATTTTAACCAGAAGTCCCTGAAATAGGATAGACATGTTTCACTATTTCCTGACGTTTTGTTGACTTTAAGGTTGTTCCATTAATCCAGAATCTGATCATCAGTAATACCACAAGTGTGAATATGTGGGTATGAAATGTCACATTGCAAACAGGCTTATTTTCTGTCATTGATTCTGCAAACAAAGGTTGAAGCTAAATCATTGTAGCCTTTTTTATTTGGTGCTTTACATTCGTCAAGACAAAGCTAGTTCTGTATTTTTACCAACCTTCTATGAATAACCATTTTTATGTAATGTGCCGAACACTTGACTGATCATTGGGCTGTGACGTTGTCTTACAGGAACAGAAAATGGTGGTCGCAGACGTCCTCTTCCTCTCTCTGTGGATTACCACAGTCTTCACCTCAGGGCTCAGATGCCCTGAGCTTTGCACCTGCGCAAATAGATTCGGCCGCCATAATGCTGAGTGCTCCTACAAAGAATTAACTGCGATGCCAGAGGGTTTGCCTCCTAACGTTTCAATAGTGAGTCTTTCTGCCAACAAAATCAGTTCAGTACAGTTAGGGAGCCTGGACAGTGTCCCCCTAGTGACGTCACTGTGGATGGCCCACAATAAGATCGTCACCATTGAACAGGGGGCCCTCGCACCCCTAGTTCACCTGCGAAACTTTGATGTCAGCCACAACAGAATAGTAGACTTTCCTTGGGAGGATCTGCAGAACCTCACGAGCCTTCAGCTGCTGAAGATGAACAACAACGAGATGTTCCACCTGCCAAAGGATGCCTTCGCCAACCTCAAATACCTGAGATCCCTCCGGCTCAGCAATAACAGATTCACAACCATAACTGAAGGGACGTTTGAGGGTTTGGTGTCTTTGTCCCATTTGCAGATATTTGAAAACCCTTTTGCTTGCACCTGCTCCCTTGACTGGCTCAGAGACTGGATTACAAAGACAACCGTCTCAGTCCAAGAGAAGGATTTAATCATCTGTTCGTCTCCAGAGAATCTCAAAGGGATAGTCGTTGGAAAATTACAAGAGTCAAAGTGCACCAGCCCAAAAGTCACGATACAAACCACGCCAGGCATCTATGACACAACTTTCTGGGAGACTAGTTTCTTGGTCTTGACATGTGAATTCATCGGAAACCCAAAGCCGTTGGTCATGTGGAGCATTCACAGCAGGAGTCAGAAGCAACAGGTAGCTTTGTCATTCGCAGAGGAGGACTCGGATGAATTAAACGAGGGATCCCTACTGTCCAATAACCCTGTCCAAGTCTTTAATAACGGGACTCTGATCATTCCATATCTCACAAAGGAAGACAGCGGCAACTACAGCTGCTCAGCCACCAATGAATTTGGAAGAGATGAAAATTCAGTGTCAGTGGAAGTGGTGGCTTTACCGGAGCCAACACCCACTGAACAACTGACTACAACAACAGCTTACACAGAACCAGAGCCGACTGTTCCCCAGACGACTGAAGGCAGAGTATCTGTCTCTGATTCTCTTCCTGATTTAAAGGGAAATGACTCCATAAATATTGAACCGACTGTGGCGCCAACTGCAGAGGTCGAGTCATCCCAGGAGGTAACCAGACATCCATCTCATGAGAGCAAATGTGGCGTGACAGTGAACACAAAATACATTTCTAGCCATGTCTTTAATGGGAGCTTTGAAGACATCAAGCAGTACACGTTTGACTTTGGTGTCATCGCGTTAGGAGTGTCAGAAACAGAGGCAACAGTGCGGCTCAATCCTCTGCTTATTCCCAGAGATAAGAGTTCCAATCAGGAAGACACAGACGCCACATCTGAGAGCTTGGACGATGACAGTGAGGAGCTTCAAGGCCTTGCAGACTTCTCAGAGACGGTCCAATCAAATGGCTTGTATCTGTGTGTTACTGCAGACCACAAACACTCAGCCGTGCAGTGGTCTAGGATCAGGGAAGGGATCAATACATATCTGTTTAGCGATCTGCGCCCTGGCACCAACTACTCCCTTTGTCTGACCTATCGAGGGGAAGACTGCGAGGTCCAGGTTCTCTTCAGCACCCGGAGGCGGGTACCCAACCTGTTCATCATCATCTCCGTCAGCATCTGCCTCCTCACCGTGTCCACCGTGCCACTTCTCGGCGCAACCTGCTTCCACCTGGTGTACAAATACCGCAGCAAGACCTACAAGCTGATCATGAAAGCAAAAGACCAGTACCACGTGGAGAGGAACATGACCGTCAACTTCAACATCCATGCACCTCACAACAACTCCCACAGGAAGATCAACGGCAGCCAGCTGGACGAGGAGGAGGGGGAGACAGAGACGGAGAGCGGGGATGGAGAGAAAGAGGCTGATACAGAGGAAAGTATCATGACTGAGTCCTTTTCTTTATCTCAGTGCCGGGGGAATCTAGACAACTGTGAGGTAGGATCAGAGTATAGTGACAGGCTACCTCTGGGAGCAGAAGCAGTGAATATTACAGGCAACTAAAAAAATCCACATTGTAATGTTTCTGAATCTGTTATTGCAGTCTCTTTTTTATTATTTATTTAAAGGGTAAGACAGGTTTTTATTCTGTTGGTGCCAATTATTTAAGTTCACATAAGCTTACAGGGGCAGCCCAGAGATGCTGCTTTGTTCCTCAGTCATCTGACAAGACTGCGATACATTTACTTTCACTGAAACTGAATATCAGGGACCAGAAGGCTGCTCGCTATGTTGACTGTTGGTGGATTTTTCCTGAACAAACTTTTGTCTCTTTGGCCTTTTTCCAAATTAGGCAGTTTTCTGTCATTAATACATCTTTGAAAGAAAAAAAAACTACAAAAGGAGAAAGAAATAGGTGACTTGACTTTAAAATTCTCATGTTTGACCGTTTCCAAAGGCCTCATCTAAGCATTTAATGCCTGTGCAGCTTCATATTTTATTTAAATGGCTCTGGTGATGTTGCCTTCCTGAGAGTTTGAAGTGTTGAAAGCTGAAGTTTGAAATATAGGGCAGCGCCCTTAATTGCTTTCTTGCAGAGAAGTAAATTGAGTTACTGTGCAGCAGCAGCCTGTTAGCTTAATGTTCTGCACAATTGTTGGAGATTGTTACTAAAAACGCTTTGAAGACAGCAAAAGCAGAGCATGCTAAGACGATCCTAATTTTAATGTGCTTTTGGATCCACATTTGCACCAAAACATAATCGACAATCATGTAGAAGAGTATTTATTTCATTCCTAGAGTTTATTCAAGTAGGAAAGTTTACTCATTTAAATCAAAGACATTGAATAATGGCTTCACTTTCCACATCATAAACCCTGTGAGTAATACCTGCATCTGATTGTTTTCTTTCAACATACACGGTGGCTTCTATGATATCATGCTATGGATGGAAAGCTAAGATTTGGAGTGATAAAAGCTGTTTAAAATGGATGTCAGATTTAAATGGCTGCTTTGTAACTATAGTGAATGGTGAGGTGAGCATATTTTCAGACCTCAAGACACTTTGATTATTCAGCACATGTATGAGGTCATACAGTCAGATTTTCTATAAATGCACCTTAACTTACAGCCCGTACTCTCCATTTGTGTTTGCTCGTTGTAACATGGTTTCATACGTCCACATTCCCACCATGGGCGACTGAAAATGGACACTCGCCTGGCACTTTTGGAAAGAAGCTGTAACTCTTGCTGATTTCCTTTTTGACATGAAAGCAAGCTTATCTGATGTTACACAGCAGGTCCTGTCAGTATGATAAGCTAGGTCAGCTAAGCCACAGCCGCTCACCGGGATTGATTGACATGTACAGACAAACCAGTACTGAACTTTGACTCGCAGTGTGTTAGGGATGTTGTTCTACTGACGGCCACAGCCTTGGCAGCGACTGTGATTGACAAACAGACAAATCAGTGTTGCGAGCATGGTGCATTGTTTTAGTATTTTGGTTTTGCAAAACTCAGACAGGGATTGCTTGAAACTGGGAATTATTAGAGTTTTACAGATATTTGTTTGGACTCAGAGCTTGAAAAGGGGACAGATCTGGTCAAACCGGGACGTAGGCTCACCCATTTAGATTACCCACTTGATGGGAAAAAAAGAGAGAGTAAAAAGGGAAGTTTAACCTCATTGGCTCATCCAAGTGAGCGTGGAGGCTGGGTTATTCATTGTGCCTTTTGTTCAGTTTTTTACAGAGGAAGATTTTAATAGAACAAAATGTAGTAGCAATATAAACTTTGAAAGGATAAGACTCCATGATAGAACAACAATCAACAACAAGAACCATGACGCATGTGCTGTCAGAAATTGAAGTTATATTAACTGACAGAAGTTTATTTGTGTTGGCGTTATAAAACTTCACTTCTTTATTAGATGAGGTGATCTCTTGCATCCTCTCACCTGCTGTAAGGTGCATCTGAAATGTTCTTATGATTGCTGCAACCAGAAGCAGGATATTTATTGACCTGAAAACAATGAATTCATCATGATCAAATTTTATTGCCAACTTTTTATTTGTAAACTCTTTTTAGAAATGTGTTCAGCTACTGAGTGAAACTAAATAAAAAATGCAACAAATACAGCTGCCAGTGGGTTCCACAAGCGAACTATTGAAGCAAATTTATCAAAGCTTGTGTCAAATGTTGCGTGTTTTGCAAAATAACAAGGAGCAGTAGATGTAGGCAGCGTTGAATAAGCTAACTGTGACTAAAATAAACAAATATTCTGCTTTAAACTACTAACAGAGATCTTGTGCTGTTGTATTAGGAGTGAAGTAGCTTTAAAAATACAGACTAACCTCTGATAAAGGAGCTTAAATGTTTAAAAAAGAGAAGCTGTGTGTTCTGCAGTGAAGCTCTTTGTCACGTCGCACCGTGAACACTGTAACAGTTTCATGTTGAATAAACCTGAGTGTGTTTCGATAAGCTCTATCTGATAAAACAACATGTGGATAAGTCAGTTTCATATCATTCAGGTCTACTGCAGTGTGTAACAGTACAAGCTCTGAGTGTGTGTGGAGTTGTCGCTCTGTAGTATCTGGGTCATGTGTTCATCCCGCTGTAGTACCCAGAGTGCTGTGTGTTAGTAGACCTGCATGCTGCCTGTTGTTGTGTAAATATTCCTGACTTGAGTTACACCTTTGAGTCTGTGTTTTATTCTGTTTTATACCCTGTAGCTGAGAAAATGTAATGTTTTTACCAAAGTGTTTGAATATCTGCACTAACTCTCCCTTTACTCTGTGCCTCAATAAAGTTTTGGTAAAGGAAAACTGAACGATCGCTCATCTGTCGTGTTTTTCTCTCAACATCTGTAGGACCAAGGTTCAAAGTAATCAATAATCAAGTGATTATCCCAGACTTAAATAAAAAATATATCAGACACAAACTTCACACTAATACTTTTAGTTGTATATATTTTATTTTAATTTCAAAATTAGATATATGTGAAGTTACAAATTGCGGCAAACCTGCACTTTCCATTTGAAGTTGTAACTTTTTTTTAGCAGTCAAAGTTAGGATAATAGTTTTTCTGTATATACATGAAAGTAACACTTTGGAAATGTGGAAATGTGCAACATGATTAACCTCAGTGTTCGTTAGATGATTCATTCAGTAAAAGTTACAGAGAATAAACTGCTGTACAGACAAACCGTCGTTATCAATATAAAGACATTACATTGAAATCGAGTGTAACAGGAGCACACTGGAGTCTGCTGTTGATCTCTGATAACATTATTCAGCTCCAGGTTTAGATGAGGAATAGTCTCATGCAACCGCCCTCATACTCCAGGAGACTCACTCTGAAAAAGCATGATGCATCATGCACACACTGAATCCTGCTCGGCTCTACATGACTGGATTAACCTGAGGCAAAATCTACTGAAACCTCATATTGACTTCTCCAACCTGACTCTGATGCTGCAATCGATCCACAATGTACATTGTGTGAGTTAATATGTTACACCAAAAGGCCGTGACAGTTGTGTACATGCAGAACATGTTCATCATATAACTGTCTGTGCTCGAGGGATTGAGGTTGATTTAAGGGCCCTGAAGAGACAGAGCTCTGGCAGCCTCTGGTCCACCTTCTGCTTTGTAGGTGATCCACGTTTGCAGGACTTACCAAAGCAATCTGTGGAGATGAGCTCTTCAGACGTATTCGGACGAAAGTGAAGCAAATTTTTTCACACATTTCATTCGAAGACAATACAAAGGCAAGATGTTCAGTGGATTGATGCTAACCAGGCTTGGCAGCTAAAACAGAAAGCCAGCTAGTCGGCCTCAAGCAGCAGCGTTCTGTTTACTGAAGGGCAAATTTTGCAGGTGAACTCATACAGCAGGAAACAGTGTTATGCACAACTAACCCAAGAGGGAATATTTACTCTTCTTTTTGATCCACACAATCATCTCTCTGTAACTTGTAGAAGCACATTTGAAGCTTAGCAATCATTTTATAGCAGAGACAAACATGCTGTTTGTGTTTAGTGGCCTGTGTTAGAGACTCTTTGGACAAACCTCCACCAATATTTTGGTATTCTAGTGTTATAACCAGGACTTTATAAAAATCTAGATCTATTTCAACAAGGGTGACAGTGTACTCCAAACAAGATCACATCTGATGTGTTCAAACACCAAAAAAATTCAGGTTTAACTGCAAGCAAACAAAAGATCATCAAGCATTTTGCATGAATCAAATGTATCTGAATGTTAACTTAAAACATCTTGACTATATTTGCCGCTTAATTGATCTCTCCCACAAGCTAAGTAAAGTAATAAATGTCACAGTGATGCACATGCCGAATAGGATCTTGTTTGGAGTACACTTCCAGCCACACTTTATGAATCATGGCTCTCAATCAGTTTTCTCCTGGGTCTCAGTGGACTGGTCCAGCTCAGCGGCGGGTTTGTCTGCCTCCCTCTTGCTGCTCGTCTTGGCGGTGTGGTTTGGGGTTCCGTTCAGGATGCTCTCAGCGGTCTGAGACGTTTGGAAGTGCTTCCTGAAGCCCAGCAGGGAGGGGTTGTGGACCAGCGTGTACATGAGCTGCCAGCGAGAGCGGATCCTTCTGGAGTTGTTCGCCTTGCTCGGGCCGTTCTCCTGAACTCCTGAAAACATGGAGAGGTGGACTGAGAGGAAGAAAACGAGGCAAAAATACCAGGGATGCAGGGTTCAGAAGAATGAGATAAATGCATGGAGGGATGAGAGGTGGTTATGAGAATTAGATGCTGCTGCTTTCTTTGGTGATATCTGAGTCATACTTTAGCCTCTTTGTTTTCACAGAATGATACCAAGGATTTAAGATTGATGTTTTCAAAGTGTTGACTCGCAATTATTTTTCTATAATCATCATCACAGTCTCAAGAGGGCATGGAATTGTGTACTAGTACTTGTCTGAATCAGATGCCAGCCTGTCTGTGTGATGTTTTGCTGCTGTGTCTCTACCTTCCTCTGCGTCCTTCACTTTCTGTCTGACTCCTCCACCCTCCATCATCAGGTCCAGCAGCAGCCCGCAGAAAGCCTTCATCACCGGATGGGACTGGCTTATCTCCACCCTCAGGGCGT
This sequence comes from Notolabrus celidotus, assembly GCF_009762535.1. NCBI lineage: Eukaryota > Metazoa > Chordata > Actinopteri > Labriformes > Labridae > Notolabrus > Notolabrus celidotus. The sequence goes on from NC_048274.1 coordinate 4,497,308, forward strand.
TGGTGTAGTAACTGTAAGCTGCATGGGGTCAAAGATCACAAGGATGACTTAAATCAGACTGAACCAGAGGACCATCTACTCTAAACCTTGATGTAGTTCAATCTAGTCGTATAACTGCCATGACTGTATGAGAACTTGTACCTGGGTCGTAGGCCTCTGAGGTGCGGTGCAGCAGACTGAGGTCAACACGTCCCAGATGTATGATGTTGTACAGAGAAGTGATCACCACCCTCCATATTGCCACAATCAGACCCATCACAGTGTTGATCAGGAAGAGCAGGTATGTCAGGAGGAACAGACTCTCTCTGGAAACAAATCATTAAACATTTCAGGGTTTTGATATTCATGCCTCTGATTATCCCTGTTAGGATGCCAAAGAGTCCTCCTAAATCCTGAAATTAATATGGATAGAAAGAGCTAAGTATCCCTGAAGGTAGCTGCAGTCTTCTTTTTTCAAACAAAACTCTGCCCGTCATTACAGATTCAGATCATCTGATGGTTTCTGCACACTGAGCTGCTCTCTGTCCCTGGACTAGCAGTTTATTATGTGTCCCATTTGGTCTCTGCCTGAGCTTTTACTGCCTGCATGGCCCCGTCTGCCCAGTGCCTCCATGTTCAATGATGTTCTAAATAAAGCCGGCCTTTTGGGTTTTAGACTTTATAAAGACTGCAGCATCAGGGATAAAGGAGGAAAGTGACTTGAGAAGCAGAGTTTGAAAGCCTTTTGATAAAATATATATATAGTCTATATTACTTCTTTAAAAATACTGCAGCCAGAAATGACTAAATCAAAACATCAGAGACTCCTCATTTACTCCAGTCCAATAAAGAGTTAGTATAAACTTCACATACCTGTTGTTCAAGTCTCTTGTTCCAGCTTCCCTCTTGATAAACGCAAACTTAGCGGTCACATGTTGAAGAGCGGAGACCAGCAGCAGAGTGACCCAGGCTGGCCTGAGGCATCACAAACACAGATCATGACAAAGGGAGAGAGGTAGTTGTTTTTGTCTTTTTATATTAAAAAAACACAAGGGAGTATAAAAGACATGTTCTTTACTCACCAAGCTCTTCCCAATATTTCAAAGACGAAGAGATTACGGCCATAAAAAACAGGAACTATCATCAAAAACACCAGGAACAAGAAGCAGATGAAAAACACCACAGTCTGGATGGCCATTCCTGCAAACACAATACAGAAAGAGATTGTTTCAAAAAGCACATATCCAAACGATGAACAGAAATCATCACTGTTTTTTTATTTGAGAATCTGAGGAATGTTTAAATTATATTTATCCTTTCCCATGAAGAGACTAATTTAATCCTTAACATGTGCACTTTCAAAATTAGGTTCCTAATCAATAGTTTAATAAGCAACAGTTTAATGATTAAATACACATTCTATAACATTACTCAAACTCGTGTTGACAAAGTGCACATTTTTTCGGGGACTATTCTGGTGTTTTGGATTAATCAGCTTTTAGATCTCCAGTGTGTTGCAAACTGAGTCATAATAAACTGCAGTGTGTTCGTGGATATATATGAACATATCTATTAAAAGTGTGGCTCATTGATGTGATTTTGTGACAGAATTGAAAGGTTTCAAACATTGTTTTGTTTGATCCTTCTTCTGATCCTTCTTACTTATACAGATTATTGTTGTTCCTCTGTTTAACTGATCAAATAGAAGTTCAAATGAAATATTCTGCTGTGTTTTGTACTTTACCAACACAGATGACTGCAGCCTGGTATCCTGCCAAACCCATCCAACACACAATCCCAGGTCTGGATGGTCGAATAGTCTTCTTGCTGTTATAAATGCTGTAGATTTCTCCTTTGTACAGTCCTTTCAGGTTCGTCCTGTAGAAGAAAATCAAATCAAAAGTACATTAGGTTTGGACAGGGCGGGGAATCTAATCTCCAGCAAAACAAAGAAACAAGGAGGAGCAATTTGGTCCATGCAAGACATTTTATGAGACGGAAGCTCACTTGTCATACTAAAACTGCAAAATACATTGTTTCTGTTGAACCCATACAGTAGCAGAGCAACCAGGGGAATACAAAAGATATCTCATCCAACAATGCCAACACTTTGTAACACCAATTTTGCTCCCTATACAATGAAGTGTCTTTAATTCCTCTTTGTTTGACGCTTGACTAACGTCAAAAAGTCTAATTTGTTTGGTTCAGGCAAAAAATGGAGTCAAAAACATTGTGAGATAGGTGTAAACAATAACACTTATTATATTCTGTTTTCAGGCATGACTCAAAACCCCGGTCTTCTGAGGATACTTGACCTTTTGGTCTTTATACTAAATCACATGACAGTTTCTCATAACATCTACTTTTTGCATTAGTGCAAAACCTGATGTTTCTAAGAGGCTGAACTGTATGTTGTGAATGTGGGGATTACAATGAGTGCTAAGACAGTGAGACACAGCTCCATGGGAAAGTTTGGAGCTTGTTGACTTTTCCCCAATAGGCCAGAAATGATCAGGTATTTCATCCCAATAAATCCCCAGATGCAAAGTGACTTCAGTTTTATTGTTCTCACCTGTGACAGATCATGGACTTCATGAGCATGACGAGACTGACCAAGAGGGACAGAGTCAGTGCACACAGGTAGCACACTAACAAACACATACAGGAAAACAAAGTCAGACATTACTTCACAACAAAATGTTAACACACATCAGCCCCAGAGATTCCTCTGCATACCTTCAAGCAACCAAGTGTAGAAGGTCACGATTCTGACAACCTCCATTCTGTCATCTGACAGGATGATGCCAAACCCAAGCATCAGGAAGGCGATGTTTTCATCGATACCCGCACGCACGATGTGGAGAACAGGGACCACCAAGACGACTAACAACAACGCCGTCTGAAAGGTGAACAAATTAGGTCTTTATGGCTCACTTAGGCACAGAGGAGTAACTATATGTCATCTGGTTTAAGAGGTTAAAGGTCATGATGGTCTGTCTGTGGACAGACTTACTTGATAAATTGCCACAAAGGAAACAAATGCAGATACGGCCAGCTTCAGCGGAAAACGAAACACTGAAAGACAAAACAAGTCATTATCTACCAATTAGCTAGAAGAAGTTCAGACTGAGTGTGACTTCTACCACAACATAATCATTAATCAGGAACAAATAAACAAGAGTGTCCTTGTGTGAGTGCACAAACCTTTGTCTGGTATATAGATATAACTCTTGGGAACCTCCAGAATTCTCTTTAACAGGGTCTGTTTGTCTGCAGTTGAAGAGCTAAAAGAAAGAAATAAACATTTTCAGTTGTTGTGCAGAAACATACACAGTCTATGTGCAGAGCTCACCTTCCTATCATTGCTACCACGCAGGGCAACACTTCTAACCTGCATCAGCACTTCAAAACACCCACCTGGCAGTTGAGGATTTTTTCCTGAGAATCATCTTCACATACACGGTGTAGTAGCTGCTGTCCAGGTCCTATGAAGGAGAAAAGACCCATCATAAAGGATGTTTTGTTGTTCTTCAAAAAAAAACATTCATCTTAACACAAAGTTAAAACAAGTAAAAAGTATGAGAAAAAACAGAGGCAAAATAAAGTTATAAAGATGTGTGTCTGAAAGTATTCATTTATTCTCAGGGGCTGCGTTCTTCTTAATTATCTGCACACAGATTAAACCGGCTGTTACAACAACACCTCTGTTTTAATGTTTGAAAAGGAAAAACAATATCACCTCCATCGTCATAATCAGCTCAACCACCCTGAGTTAAACCCATGTTACTCAGCCGAAGCTGCTTACAGTAATCATGGTTAAACTCTACATTGTTGAAATTCATGTTTCTGTCTTAGTTTGCACCCGAGACAGATCACTTTACACTTTCATATTTATCATGAGCGAGAGTGTTAGGCTGACTTTGGCTTTTCTCACCTCGTCAGTCTTTGGTCCTTTGACGAACAGAATCATAAACTGGACACAGAGATAGGCGAGGCAGCCCATCTGAGGCAGACTGGCCAGCAGAGCGTAGAACTTGTAGATCTGTGAGGAGGAAAGTGGAAAAATAGACTGTTCTAAATACCCCAAGACATCTGTAGTATAGACATTTGACATTGAAATAAAAAGGATAAGAAAATCTCTAAATTTGAATTATGAAACCATAAATTCTTCTGAGGTAAACAATAAATTCGCCCTCCGGATGTTTAGCATCTTCCAAGCTCTTTGTTTTGTTCTCAGACCCTCTTAAATTACTGCTTTGGTCCAGTCTCACAGATCTAATCAGTGTTAGTTGCAGACACCAACACCAACAGGAAGCTGGTTTGTTACCAGTAGAGAAAATGGTGTAGCTGGTAACTAAAAAGCTGTTTATGCTGATGGGTGGAGACCAAAACCGAGCTAAAAGAGGCATGAATATTGGACATTGCAGGCGAAACAAGACCTCAAGAAGACCTTAAGTCACTAATGAATGAATAACTACATGGAAATATGAAGTTCTGACAGTTTTATATTTCATCACAATGGTTTATTATTACTGATATGGAAAGATTTTTTCCAACCTCTGGAGTCTTTGGACAGTCGAACTTCTGCCACACCAGGACCCCGAAATGACCGAAGGACAGCAGCACTCCCACCACGTAACCCACTTTGTGCTGCAGAGTGCCGCAGACCATCAGGGGAAAGTACAGGAGAGGGTAGTAGAAAATGGCCATTATCTTCATGTACTCTGAGGAAAGAAGAGATTCAAGAAAAGACATAATTTTAATAATCAAGGAACCTCCGTATGATTGACCAAACCATGAAAGGGAGCTTCCATCTGACCCTGTTTCAAGGCTAGTTACTCTTTTATGGTATTATGTCATCTTTTCAAACTTGGAGATTGGTTCACATAATAATAATAATAATAATGCATTTTATTTATAGGCGCCTTTCTTGGCACTCAAGGTCACCTTACAACATTAAAAACAAACAGAGTTTAAATAGCAAACAGTAAATAAAACACAATTTAAAAAGTTTTAAGTGAATGGACAGAGGAGTTGTGGTGAGATGGAATAAGCCAGTTTAAACATGAATGAAGTTTACATTGGATTTAATTGAAGTGACATTACAGTGTGATTGTGATGTTAGTAAAAAGTGTATTTCAGTTGTTGTAGCTGTGTATTGTACCCTTGTGTTGTTGTAGTGCGTCCTGTTTTATTTTGAAATGTAATTCTCCTTGTGTGTCATGCACCAGTTACTTCCTTCCCTCCTGTGTTTCCCTCCAGCTTGATTGCCCTCAATCAGTTTCACCTGTGCCTCGTTGTCACACCTGTGTTTTGATTACTCTCAGTGTCTTTGTGCCTTCCTCTCTTTGTGATTTTGATGCGTCATTCCTCCAGGGCTTCCCCTCTCCTGTGGCTTCTTCTTGTTTGGATGTTTTTGAGGTAGGACTTTTGTTACAAATGTAGAATTTTATACCTTCAATTGTATTCCCAACTTGGTCCTTTTTTTCCTATTTTCTACCAAAACCACGAAAATTGATACACAGGTGAAAAAAAGCTGTGCTAAGATCATGGCGATGACAAATAATGCAAGTTTAGCTTTTATCAGCTTCATTTTTAAAATCAGTTTTCCCATCTTAACTTCAAACTATGGTAAATCAAATTCGTTTTTTTCACTCATTTATCATTGTTTTTCTTCATGTGAGTTTTTAGTTATGATTCTCTCTTGGAATACCAGTATTTCTGGAAATACATAAATATAATAACACAATTTTTTTTAAAGTAAAACCATCATACTGTAATTAGTTACAAAGTCATTCTTTGTTGTTCACATGTTTGTCTTTATTCCTGTTGCTCCCTTCAGAACCACTAATGAAACCCATAGAAGCTATAGGCATGACATTTCACCACAGTCAACACATTTGTATTGTGAGCTCACTGAATTACAAATAAACAAAGAATATGCACCTTTACTCTCAGCTGTTGTGTCTTTGATGAAAGGTAGAGGATCCGGGGCGATCACTAACATGGACAGCTTGCTGAACACCAGTCCAAAAACAGCCATGGCCACACCTTTGTGCTGAGTCTGGTCCAGGAAGTTGGCTGGACTGTGAGTTCATACAAGAACATTTAAATTACAAGACAAACCTGTAGTCTACAATAACATCCATCCACAGAAGTCAAAGCTTCACCTGAAGATACTGGAGGACCCTCGGGTGAATCCTTGGCAGAATTTGTTTTTCCTGGCCAGCACTGCCAGGATCAACATGGCCACCAGCTGCAGAGAGAGATGGAAATATGACTATAATAACTTTTTTAATGTGAGTTAAATCTTATGTAGATCATATACCTTGTCCAACAAAAATACACAAAAAACAACTTAAACTGATGTCAAGTAGTGAACTTATTCTGACCCAAATCATGTGGTTTTTTTTTTAGCAGTTTCTGTGCCATGGCCTAACTACTGTTTGTCCAGTTCACACTTTCAGGTATGAGGACGTGTTGGCTGCTTTCAAGAGGAGCCCTCATTTATTTGTGAATACTATTCTGTAAAATTCACCATCTGGTTCTTGTATTGGATCATACAACAGTCATATGTACAAGGCACCTTTTAAAAGGACAGTCTGCAAAGTGCTTTGACAGACACAGCAACAGAAAACACAAAGACAAGCCAAGAAAGAAAACTTCAAAGTCCAGTTAAGAGAAAGTTAAAGCAAGAAGGCACAAGATGCAAAACACAACACACCAGAGCAGACAGTAAAGCTCAAAACTTTTTTACAGATGATACAAATGGAAGACCGGATGGAGGAATGTATGAGAGAAAGAGAACAAGAACATTCTTCAGACTACAGTCTTGTTATTTTTAATCAGCTGCAGTGACCCAGCTGTCGTAGCCCATTACTCATTATAAAGTGGTATTTACTAAGAATTGGGCGAGGGCAAAGTGATGTCAAACCTCATTAAACTGAAAGTCTCCCTGAAGCAGAGTTTACCTTCAGACCCTTAGCTAAGATGAGGAAGAACTTTACATTAAACTGCTTTTTCAAAGTATTTCAACATGTCGATTCCTCTTTAAATACCACCTTCAAAGGTCTTTGTTTGTAAAGTTTAAAGGATGTAGTCTACTGTAAATCATCATCATCACTCAACATAATGTGCCTGGTCCTTCTTAGACCTGACTAATACTTACAGATGCTGATACCATGCATATGTTGAAGAGCTTGTCGTCCACTGTGGGGTCACATGGTAAGATAACTCTGTGACAAAAAGGCAATAATGAAAATTAATAAGATTTATTCTTGGTCCAAAAAGTTGCAAAAACTGCATGCATCTGTGAAAACAAAATTCATACGACCAAAACATAAAACAATGCTATCATAATGCAACCTGTAGGATTTATATATCTGTGTTTAAATTGATGATTTGATCCCGAGTTCAAGATTTGAAGTTGCTCAGAAAAACAACACACCTTAAACACACAAGTTTTATTGATCAAGCTCAAAGTCCTGTTTGGAAATGTGAATAAACAAGTGCAAATACTGAGTCGTCAAATAAATAACCAGCAAAACAAGCACAAAAACCAAGAGTAAGAAAATAATCAGTTTCGTGAAATATTACAAATTTATGACACCAAAGGAATGCTTAAGAAAAATTAAGTAGAGTTTGTGAAAGTTACAATAATCTGTATTTTTGGAGCACTTTTCTGAACTCAGGTTGTGAAATGCTTTACAAGAAAACAATAGAGCACAACAAGGAAACATTAAAATCAATAAAACATGTAAAGTCAGTGAGTCATCAATAATCAGGTCATAGCTTCAAGTGAACTCAGGTTCAGATAAAACACAGGAAAGCTGACACTGAAGGGCAATGTTTAAATGATTAAGTGTGCATCTCTTAGAGCCTGAATTATAAGGCTGACCTCCTGACTTAACAAAACTGGTGACAGAGGATTTAAGAGGCCATTAATGAACTACAAAATCGATCGTAAAATCCACTGGGATTCACTCTGCAGGCTGGCTATAAATCTACTTGCAATGATTTGTTTTCTCTTAAGTAAAAGCAAATAAAAGGGCCTGGCCGCAGAGGTCAGAATTAATTGTTTTTTCAATGAATTGTTTTGGAAGAACACCAAAAAAGAGCATGACAGGTGCAAGAACCAATGTTGCTCTGTCGGTTTGTTGACTTTGGCGCCCCCTATGGACAAATCCATTCCTAAGATCTCTTCTCTGTTCTTGCTCTGTGTATTTGAAAGCAGTGTTTTTTGACCCAAAGCTCATCTTGCTTCTTAACAGTCAACTGTACCACTCAGAGAGAATCTTGAAAAATAAAGGCTGGTTTTGCAGACTTCTGTAAATAATCTTGTCCTACACCAACCACAGTATGTCTTATGAGTTAATACCGCTACATTAAAAGTCATTTTTAGTCTCCTTATCCTGTGTGGCTCATAAAGAGGCACAGATATTGATTTCATTATTTGTTCATAACCAGCAAAAACTCCCAGCAGGCACTTTAAGATAAAAAAAACTGCTTTGGCCACCTTTTTAACGTTGGATCTAAAATATGAGTCTAAGTCCAGGATTATAACCAGGCTGGTTTTGCAGACTGCTGTAAATAGTCTTGTCTTACACCATCCACAGTAAGTTTTACAAGTTAATACCTTTATAGTAACAGTCATTTTTCATGCTGATAGTCTCCTTTTCCTGTGTGGCTCATTACGAGGCAAATATATTAATTACAGTCTGTTTCATAACCAGCAACAACTCCCCACAGGCACTTTAAGATCAAGAAAACTGCTTTAGCCACCTTTTTAAAGTAGGATTTAAAATATGAGTACAAATCCAGGATTTTAACCAGGTTTGAGACTTCTTGGAACTAACAACCAAATTTGGAAAGAAGAACTTAGTCTTGTTTGTGCACCAACTCAAAAATAAAACACATTTCTTGCAGTTTAATTTCAGAAAACAGGTCGACATAGCAGGTTTACAGCAGCCAAGGCATTTGTGAAATGGCAGCAGATTTAATCACCAGTTGGGTCAAAGGTAATGTACAGCTGTGTGTCATCAGCATATTGTTAGATTTCAATCATCACTTAAAGAAAGCATGTAATATGTAAAAGGAAGATGACCTAAGAAAGGTTCACTGAGCAACACCAAAAAAGGAAATTATGATTATGAAGCATATAAGCAAATTAATAATCTGTAACCCAAATAATTCCCATATAGCTCTTGTACATGGGAGTAAATCTGTAAAGCATTGGGAATAGACATTTGATTATTTGACCATGAAAAACCTTCAAAAGACTCTGATACTCACTCTTTAGGTGGTTTTGTTGGCTCTGCATTGTTCGAGTACCAGTCCGAATAGTCATAGTAGGAATATTCAAATGGCTCAAAATCCACCTTGCTTTGATTCATCACAGCTATCCAGTCAAATCAAACCGATGAACCAGAAAGATTAAAGATCCACGCGTCTCCTGATCGTCCTACAGCTGGGTCAGTTCGCTCGGTGATCTGCTGGTTTTTGCTGTAAAGTGTTTGGACAGTTTGGCCCAAACACTCGGGCACATTCCAGTCAAACTAAGAGCTCAAACGCTGCAGATTAACGACGGCTCTGAGGGGAGTTAGAGGAGAGGGAGGTTTAGGTGTTACAGTCAACAGGAGAGGACGTGCTGGAGGAAACAGACCTGGAGGGAAATATTAAATCTTATAAACACAATTTAGAGAGATATCACCTGCATTGGATTATTAGCTCCAATATTGCCAACAAATGCAGTATGTGGAGGATTCAGTGCCACAACTGGGTACCACCATTTTCCTCCACCTATGCAAAGTGTCTTTAAACAGCTGCCAATATAATGTTAAAAGTAAAATGCTAAGTTAAGTAGTTCCATGTTAAAACTCACGGTATTAACAACACTTTGACTTATAAAGGATGTCAGGGGAGGCTGCAATGCTTAGCTGATGATAAGGTTACTTTTTAGTCTAGATTAATTTAGGGCCTGTCTCCACTAACAGTTATTTTTTATGTTGTTACCCCAGTTTCATAGCACTTTTTATCAGTGCTTGCTCTAGCTAGCTTAAAAGAACTGTCCTGCAGTACTTCCGCTTCCTTAACCAATCATCAAGTCTGTTTTAGAATGCTCCATATGCTTCATATCTGCTTTGAATCAATGGAGTTTTACAAAGAGAATGTAAACTGGATTTTATAGAAATCATTTGGCAGCAGCTCTAGACCTGGAGATTGTACTGGCCGTACGCGATTTGGATTGGTGCTGCGGTATTCAAAGAGTTTAACTACTTTCAACTGAGCGCAGCAACAAAAAACAGCTGACACCAAGGGACTTTTGGCACTCCAACTCCTTAGAGTTGAAATGCCGATCTGCACTGGTTTTGTGTAGAAAACAGAATGCCATGAGTGGAAACAGGCCCTTAGTGCACCAAGCCTGACCCTGCAAATTTGATGAACTTGTGGCAGACTTTGCTTGAGTATGTTTTTACATTCCACTTTATAATTTTACTACTTCACATTGCAGAGGAATATTGCACTTTCTAAAATGTGAATCCAGCACAATTTTTACTCATGTATTTGGTCAAATCACCATTAGACTCAAGATGGCAACTAACCGTCTTTGGGTTCAAGAAAATGGAACAATTTTGCGATGATACGACGATAAAACCAAAAGTCTACACCAACAAATAACAGACCAAAACAAAATTAAGAGGATCATTGTTGTTGATTGAAGCCAGTGGAATCAAGTTCTTTTGGTTTTTCCATTTATGCATTTCTTATGCAATCAGCACGTACAAGAGTTTCAACACTAGCTCATGAGGTGAGACAACACCCCTCCCAAACACATCATAAAAAAAGTCCCTGATCATTAGCTTTAAATAGTTTGTGATATAACGTATGTTGTTTTTTGCTGTCTCACTTTTGGTGTTTTCATGTTGAACTGAAAGCTCTCTGTGTCAGATTAAATATAATTTTTCTCTGCAACGTGCCGTTAACCTGTCCCCCTCCCTCTGCCTGTTACTTAACAGACTAATCTCATAATAAGATGAAAACCTCTGGTTTGAACAGGAGAAACCTTTGTGTGAAAAGAGATTGGGAAAGGGCGAAGTGAGAATGTTGATCGTTTTACACGTGAGGTAAAGCTTTAGTTTAGGACCACGTTAAACTTGTGTTTTATTTGTGTCATAATAAATGAAGAAGGAAGAATAGTGAGAGAGGTCAGAGCTGGAGCAGATTTACTGATCAGAAGACAAAAACATTCTCCAGATGTTCAGTTTTCAGCACAAAGATGCACTCTGATATTATCTGCTTCCCTCTTTGTGCACCATATACAATAGTTTAGTGTACATTTTTAACCACTGGCCATATTTTCTGCAGCACACTTTGCTGTGAGAGTTCAAAGTTTCTTAATCTGATGTGTGAGCTCACTCATATGACAGAGGCCGCAGAGGGCCAGCTGATCTGATCCCTGGATTTTCTGACGTCCGAGGGGCTTGAACAGGAACCACAACTGCTGCTATTTCAACGTGTGGTGGGTGCTATTCTTACCTCATGAAACAGCTGAATCAAAGCAGAATAATAAATTACTCTCTTAAAAACAGAGCTGTGGCTGCAGTTCTTTTCTTGCTCAGAGTCTGAAAGTAAATAAGCGTTTGTTGTGTGTACCTCCTGCGTCCAGTTCAGCTCTTCAAAAGTTATGTCATGTGTTTGAATGTGCAGTAATACTGAGTGACGTCTCTTATCAAAGTGACATTTAGGTGAGGTAAACAGCTGCCCATTTCAACCACAATCACCAGCTTTCACATCTGATTTCAAAGAGTAGAGCACTTTATTTGGATAAATATTCTCACATACAAGCTACTAAAGATAAATGGCACACAGTGTAAGCGTCTTGATAGTTGGTGTCATTTGGTTTATAGTTGATTCCATATTATAACCAAAAGAATTGATGCCAATGAGCGGTTCATGGTGTAGAGGGATATCACTCAGACCCAAAGGATGAACATACTACTTGCCTCTTTTTCTGCAGCATGATATTTTAGCCATTCCATCAGCATTTCAATCAGCACCCAACATTTAGAACACAAATTCACAGTCACCAGTCGACCTGACTAAATTATTATCATTATTAGGAGTAGTATTTTTTTATTTATGACATCTAAACTGTTAGTTTGTGCATCATATCAAAAATCATCCATATTTTGACCCATAACTTTCTTATTTCAGTCCATCTCTTTGCTGGATGATCACAGAGCCTCTCTGTGCACGTTTATCATCTAAACAAAGGGCTCCTCTTCTGAAGGAAGACGAGCTCTTAACAGGCCCTTAACTCAATCTTTCCATCCATATTACAAGCTGAATATTAACAGATGAATAAATTGGCATTTTTTTAAAAAGTAGCATATTGTTTCTGAGTTTGTTTGAATAAGAGAAAGCCTAACTAATTTACATTTTATAGATTAAAATTTGCAAAGTTTTTGACTGTGAGTTTGTGTGTGTGGAGGATATTGTGTGCCTTTCCTCAGACAGTAGAGGGCGCTGTTTGATTGATTCTTTGTGCTACAGAGGGTTCAGACCTCAGTAAATGTTTTGTATTTTTATTTATATTTTATTCATATTTGTCATTTAATTTAAATCCAAACACCTGGTTCATTTTTCACCTTTTTCTTATTTTAATTTTGCACAAACATCTGGTCTCAGTTTTTCCTAGGATGGGTTTTTATTCATTTAAATTTTATATTTTATTTAATTTATTTATGTATTTATTTAATATAATTGTATTTTATGTGTGTGCATTTATGTATCAGTATCCAAAGTTGTATTTGTGTGCGGCTGCTTAGCCATTGTACCTACTTGCTACTGAAAAAGTGATTACAACGTACACTTTTTGTCATTTTTCTTAAGAAGATTTGATTAAAAAAAAAAAACATTGCACAAACATCTGTTTCCTGTTGTGAGGTAAACATTTGAGCACTGCATGAGCTCTTCTGAAGTGTGACATTAGTGGAGAAAAAGGAATCAACAATCTTTATATGATATTTTTTACTTTATCAAGGCATGAAAACATGAAAATAACAGTCACATTAATGACAGCAGGGACTCACAGTCCATCTATCTGCAACAAATGAAAATCTGAATTGTGTTCAAAGAAAAAACACCAAAACAATGATACACTAGAGACTGAGATGTGCTTGTGAGTCACTTCAGACACAAATCAAAGTCTAAATATGACACAAACAGACGGCAAGCATGATGATGAGAACTGAGTTGCATTTTCATTCACAAACAAACATTAAAGTGGCTTTAAAAAATAACAGAATCTCTGATATGTAAACAGAAATAAGAAGCAAATATCCATCGAACGTCCTCCCATTAAACCTGGAGGTAAATGATGACTGCATGGGTTCTTTAATTCTTGAACATGTCGCACAGCAGCTTCTCCATGGGCGTGTTACCGATGGTCCGGTGGAAAAACAGAAGCTCTATCCGCTCTGAATTCACAAAACGCAGAGAGGGGAGAAGAAGGAGCAGCTTTCCAAACCTGTAAACACACAAGAGAAACTAAATGAAGCAAACTTCAGGAGACATCTTTAAAATCAATCATACAGAAAGAGTGTGATGAGTTCAAGATTAAAGCGAGAGGTTGATGTTACCTGGCTGGTTGATTAGGGTAGTGTGAGCGGATGTGTTGTCCCAGCATCATCTGAGACTGGTCCTGCAAGTTCTCCACCTGTTCTGGATCCTTCAACCCCCGAGTCTCTGTGGAGAAGAGGAAGCATTGATGTTAGTCACACAAGTTCAGACAGAAGTTAAACTGACACTACATGTGTCTAAAATTAAATACCCAGCAGTAAATCCACCTAGAATACTTATTTACAATACAGTGATTTTCTTGGTTTATGTATCTAAAGTCAGTCATTTTAGCCTTTAGAAAATAGTAATTTCCACTAAATAATGGGTCCTGACCTGGCTTGAAGAGCACAATGGCCTTGAGGCAGGCAAACTCAGTGGGGTCGACTGCGAGGGCCTTGAAGCGGCTGAAGACCTCCTGCAGGAGGCGCAGGTCCAGGCTGGTGTAGCTGGTTTTGCCCTGCACACCGGGGCAGAGGTCGGGCAGAGAGAGCAGCGGACAGCTGTCCAGAGGAAGAGACCACTGAACAGCACAGAGCAGGAAGAGCTCGCTCCACGCCTCCTCCAGTAGAATCACCTGAACATGGACAAAAGAGGCGTGAGATAAAAACTTCACGTTAATATTCACAAAGCATCAAAAGGAGTCCAAAATGAGAGGTGATTATATGATATTACATCAGTAGGAATATACATTTTTGCTTAATATAAATGATAATATTTCAATCTTTTGAATAAGTAACTCAGGGGTTTTTACTCCCTTTATTTTGGCTGCATTCTCTGCATAATTTGACTGCTTCATTTTAACTTGGTGTTACTTGTGCTTGTTGTTTTTATTTATTTTATTGTGTTATTTTATTTATTGTGTTTTAATCTCTCTGTAAAGTGTCCTTGAGTGCTGAGAAAGGTGCTTTTAAATAAAATATATTATTAGTATTATTATTGTTATTATTATGTGTCTTATACAGTTATTATTATTATTATTATTATTATTATTATTATTTTATTATTATTATTATTATTATTATTATTTAATATATACAACAAAACGGAGACATATTTTTTATTTGTATTGTCCTTAAAACGACTAGGAATTTTATTATTTAAAAATACCTATAAATATTTTAAATTAAGGTCTTTTTTTTAAACTGAAACTTTATGGACAAACTTTGAAAATGAGAACAAAAAAGTTATAAATATTTTTTTTTAAGTTACAGGATTGGATAAAAGTTATTTGAATTAAAAAACAAACTAAAGGTGAAATTCAGCAACAATTCAACTTAGATACACATTTTTTTCAACTAAACACTTTAACTAAATGTGAGCGACATGATTAATTCTGTGTACAAACTTTTATTCCTACAGATTTCTTTAACATGAATATAATAGCATTTTATCATCATACCAGCATGTAAGGTGTCTTTTTAAACCCAAGTTTTATAACTAAACTACTTTGAAACCAAAAACGACACATATAGTTTCACGGCTGAGTCTTACCTGGTCTCTGAAGGGCAGGTTGGAAAACACGGGCAGGTTTTTGGCCCACTTCACCGACATGAAGAGCAGCCTGGCCGAGGTCTCGTACACGTTCTCGGAGCTGGACGGGTACAGGGCCATGTGGTACTCCGAGGACTCGCGCTCAGGCTCGTTACTCGTGACGTCAATGTTCTCATCAACTGAAACAGAAGAGAGGAGGATGAGCAGGTGAGACGAGGCGACACAGGTAAGTCAGGAAATGTTAAGTTGAGGTTTTTTTTTTGTTAAATTTAATAACTTGGATTTAGGAGGAAATTTCTTTCTTTTTTTTGTATTTAAATAAATAACTAAACAAACGAGTTCCATTGTTCATTTGACAATCAATTAAATACAACCAGGTGAACTCTTAAAATTTGAGCTGTTCAAGCCTGAATTAAATCGACTTATATCATATATTAATAATTGCAGACTTTGTGACATCAGTAAATATTGTCCCACTATCCACAGACTCAAAATAATATTGGGTCCTGATGAAACTTGTGTTAAACTGTTAGCTAACATAGCACATACTTGGTCTGTTAGCAAGCCATCCTAGCATATTATTGGCTCCAAGACTGTTTTATGCTATAACATGGTGTAATATACTATTTATAAAATTTTTTATCACATTTGAATGAGTTACAGAAACACTGAACACATTAAAATCTACTCTTTAACACACTAAATATAATGTAAAATACATTTAAATGGAGGATATCTGAGAGACAGTAATACAATAGTAGTATTATACTATGTTTTTATAGGGATGATGATCTATGTTACTTTCTATATTTCCCTTGTGTTTCAGTCTTGTGTCCTCCCTGTGTTTTCCTATTTGTTATAAGTTGACCTCATGTCTCGCTTGTGGTTTTTCATGTCTTGTGTTGTCTTCCCTGTGTGTGAAGAGTTTCCTGTTTTATTTTGGGAGTTTTTGCTCCCTGTGTTTGTGGTTTAGTTTTACTTCCTGTGTTTTCCCTCCCTTTTGATTGTCCTCACCTGTGTCTCGTTTCTCGTTACCCAGAGTGTAACTCAGTGTGATTCCTGTGTTCCCGTGTTTTGTTTGAAGTACGTTTTTTTTTTACTTTTGTTTATTAAAACTTTAATCTGCACTTGGGTCTTTTTGGTTTTCTGACACTGTGACAGATATATCTCTGGCCGACAGGTAATCCGCCTGATACTGATACTGGGACTGTTGTGTTATTATTATTTACTCCAATTAAACAAGTGATAACGTTGCTTTCATTTACTGATTAACAAGCCTTTCCATATGGAAACGGGATTATGCTTTTTGCCTAACATGCAATAAAGAAAAACTAGCATAAGGCACAAGCGAGTATCTCAGAAATGTGATCAACCTGACCTCTCTGCCTTTAACAGTGACATAAACTCACAGAGAAAACATGCTCCTGAAATGCTATTCTCCTGTTGTTTTAGATTAGATCACCCCTTATATTTAATTCCGTCTAAGTGTTAATTTCCAACCAATCTCTAAACCCTCCTCACCGTCTTCAGGCTCCAGCTTGGCGCAGGTCTCAGCCGTCATGAGGCTGGCCATGAAGCGGTGGTTGTTCTGGGGGCTGATGCTGCGATGGGGGGCCACAGAGGAGGTGATGGATATGGAAGAGCTGATGTGGGGCCACGTGATGACAGAGCTGCTGGACGAGGAGGAGGAAGACGAGGATGATGAGGTAGGCTCTCGTGTGGTTGCAAGGTGCTCCTTCTCGGGGTCCACGTCAATGGAGTCCAGACGGACCTGAGCTGTGCTGCGGGGCTGACGCTCGTTCTGCACGGCTGCAGGGAGGAAGAGTAAACAAGGTCAGACATCATCTAATATTTTGATTTTGACCTCACAAGGTTTCAAATTTCTGACATGACAGGGTTTCCGTGCAAGTTATAATGCCAAGAATAAATCTGAGACTCTCATTTCTGCACACTCACCGTCTTTATTCATGCCGGCCTGTAGACACTTCTTCAGCCGACACGCCTGACACTGGTTACGGTGAGCTTTGTCCACAGGACACATTCCTGTACCTGCCTGACACCTGCTTACAAGCAGAAAGACAAGACTTTATTAGGAGCGCTACAACAAATCGTGTACATACTTCAGATAAAGTTAACAAGAAACACAAATCTTAAGAGAAATGTATCTGAATGATAAAGAGAACAGCAAAATCTCAAATCTTACTGACAGTATTCGTCTGTCTTCTAATCAAAATATCTAATCACACGTAACATGAGCCACATTGACCGGACAAGTCCAGATATGAATCTTATTTCCAGATATTACAACCAAAAATTAAGGACTTAATATACTTGTCAGGGTAATGTGACTGACTATAATCAGATATTTTGACTCAAAACTAGACGAACACACTGGGTAAGATTTGAATTTTGCAGCAGGGATTGAGTTATACTTTCTTTATACCTAACACTGACTTAAAAACAGCAAAAACTTCATCAAGGTAAGTCAGATTTTGTGGTGCTTAAAGATGTTTGTTCACTTTTATATGCTTACCTTTTGGCATTATTAATAATTTCAGTCAGTGGACATATTCAGATACATATTTTATTTTGTTTCCACACATTTGTACTGTTTGTCCAAAATATATACCAATGTAGGCTTTTTGTTTTCCAGAATGAATTTGAATTCAACCATCCCGTTCACTGATTATCTCTACCAGGACAGTGGTATTTCTATTTTGGCATCTATAGTCATAACATGAAAAACTTAAACTCTAAAGTTGTTTGTTTAGAAGCGTCCTGTTACCTGTAAATGAGCCTCCTCCTCACGCTGCGTTTGAAGAAGCCACTGCAGCCGTTGCAGGCGTAGATGCCGTAGTGTTTCCCACTGCTGGTGTCTCCGCATACTTTGCAGACCAGAGCCGGACTCAGAGCTTTCCCAGGGACTGGACTCTTGGCTGTGAGTCATAACAGGGTGACACAGGGCGGGTCGGTTAGTGCCTTTCATGTTAGCCTTATTGTTTCATACGTGTGCCTGCCATCTGTACTGTCAGCTCGGCCTGAACAGGGCCCCACAGTCTGACTCAAAAACACCAGGCAGTGTTAGAACAGTTTAAAATGATGAAGCAGATATGTATGAAGTTTGAAAGCTGGATAGCAGGAGGGAGAATTACAGTTTAAATAATTAATACGAGGAATATATATTTATATATTTGTGTTTAAACGATGCAACTAGTTGAAATTGGAGCAGTAAACTCTATTTTTTGTGTTAAAAAAATGTATTTATATGCACATTAGAATAAAATACAATGCCTTTATAGTCATTGCAAACTGTGCAGCATAATTTACTGTGCATCTCCTGTAGGAATTCAACTTTTACCATACAACATGATAATAAAAGACGGATAAAAGACGGACAAGAAGTAGTAAAAGCAAGAAAGATGGCTTAAAGATAATTTTTTTTTAAATAAAGTAGTTAGAATCAAGAAAAAAAATATAATAAAACAAGAAAAAACAGCTAAAACCAAGAAAATTAGTTATAAAACAAGAACAAGTTGTAAAACAATAATTTATTCCTTCAGATTTGTTTCATGCCTGTGTGAAAATGAAGAAACTTGCATGATATTGAACAGATGATTTCCAAATTACATAATCAAACAGAAAAAAGGTAAAAACTTGAGCATCCAAAACTAAAAAAAATAGTTAAAGAATCAAGTTTTTAAATATCGAAAAGTTTTGTTGTTTTATAATTTCCTCCTGTGGTTTTTGGGGCTTCATGAGCACCTGTTGCGCCGGTGTGAAACTCTTACCTCCTCTGCTGTCATCTGTGCCGCCGCTCACCAAGGACTCAGCGGGGGAAGAGGACAACATCATGGGGATCTTGGACAGGTGATCCTCCATCATCTTTGTAATGAAAAGTGTCTCTTAGACGGATGATGAACAAACTTTAAATCCTCCTCTCTTGAGTGTGTGAGGTAAATCGTTCAGGTAAATCACACAAAAAGTTCTTCTATTGGGAGAAAATGTCTCTGTGAGGCCTCGTGGTCTCTGGTATAGGCAGATGGTGGGTCCCCTTTCAGAGCCTCTAGTATGTGGAGCTGCAGATGGGTCCAGGTCCTGCCATCAGCTCGGGCTTACACTTGTTGCTCGTCAACAGGTTGTGTCCTCCCTCCCTTTGGTCGTCGGGGTCGGTCAGTGTCTGTGGGTGCTCCTCCTCGGTGGCAGCTCCTCAAAAGGGAGCCCGGGGGGTGAAGAGAGGGGGGAGAGGATTAGCCCCACGCGCTGTGTAAGCAGCATGCTTATTTGTCATCCTCTTAATCTTTACTGTTCATCTACTGGATCAATCAGTCACATTGCCGGACCATTGGTGCCGCTCAGACCCAGATCGTCTTTGTGTCTGCAAACAAAAACAGAAAAACAAACATGAACAGTGACGAAGGCGACTCCTAAAACTCCTGCTGTAACGTTAGACCAGTTCCCCACCAGCTCCTCTCCTCCTGTCTCCTCTGTCATCCATCACTCAACACTCCTCTTCTCTATCTGCATTTAAACAGATGATTACATGAGGCGCACATTATTATATTTACCAGCCTCTCTCAATTTGTATTTCCCCTCCAAATTCCAGCTCCATTTCCCCCTCGCTGTATATTTGATCTGTGTGATTGCCTCCCGTTCATAATGACCCCCTGTGTTTGCAGAGGAGCTGCACATTAACTCCCATTTAGCCCGTTTTTTGACGAACTAGAGATCATCCGCTTCCCTTTGGCTGACGGGAGAAAAAGGTCACAGAGAGAATAATAGAGTTTTGAATGGATGATGTTTTAGTCAGCTGTAATTTAGCTCTCTCATGTATTATTAAAGAGCTCAAAATCATCCAGCACTTGGCATTTACATAGGCAGGAGTTTGTAGACTCGAGGACCAACAGACGGTATATTTAGGTAAAATTGAGTTGCTGTAGAGGCAAAAATAAAAGCCACTGTGCTTAATTGCTGTGACTAATACAAAAGGGGCTTAGGAATAAGCCTTAAAAGTAGTCTTTTCTAGCACAATTGGGACATTCATAGAAAGATAAGTCAAAAATGTTTCTACATATCTGTTTATTCCCATCATTTGTGTCTTGACACAGTTGAGCGGTCTGAGAGGGATGTAGGCCATTGTGTTCCTGACATCTGTGCTGCCTCTTTGTTGTCGTTCTGTGTTTTTAAAGCCCATCTATTAATGCACTCATGGCTCTGGCCTAACATTGGTCATATAAACACTAATCAGCTGTAACAACATCATCTGACATACTGTGTTCTGATAGAGTTGCACCTATCACACACTGAAACAAGTACAAACACATTAATGAATCAGATTCATACAAATAGAATCTGTGGAATGGAGATGAACACACATCAAGACGGCAAAAAACAAGTACCTGAAAAAGTTTAAATTAGAAATGAAGTTAAACAAACAAAACATGATTCATTTGATGATGTTTTTTGCAGTGCACACAGTTAATGAGGCGGCCATTTTTCTTATTACAGTATTAAGACAAAACTTGAACTTGCTATCTCATGACAGAAACTCTTGATCTCATAAATCAACTTATGTTCTCATAGTTTGGACTTTTTTAAAATCTAATTTTAAACTGTTTGCCTCAGTTTCCACTTTCTGTTTCTGTAGTTGGACTTTTTATCTTAACAGCTTTTTGTCATAGTTTTGATATTTGTCTTATAGTTTAAACTTTTTAAGTCATGGTGTTTGACTTTTTATCTCAAAGTTTAAAATGTTGTCTCAGAGTGTTGACTTTTTCTTCATAGTTGTGACTACTTCATCTTAAGGCATTCACTTTTAAATCAAAGTGTATCCTCTCTTTTTGGGCATTTTCACCTTAATTGACCGGACAGCAGAAGAGGGACAGGAAACGTGGGGAGCAGAGAGTGGGGGAAGACATGCAGCAAATGGTCGAGGTCAGGGGTGCACTGACCTCTGTAAGGAGGATTATAACCTCTTGTATACGGTGTGCGCTTACCTTAAAGTTTACACCTTTTTAACTTGGTTCTGAAAGTAATCTCAGAATGTTGACTTTTTATCTTCTCAAGTTTTTATCATTGTTTCAAATTATAAATTCAGTTTTGACTTTTCTCAGATATTTTTTTCTTTTTGTCTCATAGTTTTTATTTTAATCTCAAAGATTTGACCTTTATGTCAAAGTTTCAGCTTTTCAACGTTTATATTTTAAATTTCTTTTTTTTTTTATAACTTATATTTTATTTGCTTTTCTTGATAAGGTTACATCAAAACAAACACATCAAACAAACATTGGTGTCAGTTAACAAATGTTAGTTTAGCCTCCTTTAAAATCAACCATTCTCTACAAACTTTTTGATGGGTTATAAAGTCAGTCCATTTTTTCCATTTTTCTTGGCAGGCAGATTGTTGAAGTCTTAAATTATGTGTGAAGTTCTCCATATCGTGTAGTTTTTCAACAATGTCCAACCAGTTTCTCCGAGTGGGGGGGGTCCTCCGTATACCACTGTCTTGTTATTGCTTTCTTTGATGCCAGTAGTAGTAGTCCAACCAGGTACATGTCTTTGCTTTGTATATTCTCCTGTGTTAAATCTCCCAGATACAGCACTTCACACGTCTTAGGAAGCCTATAACCTAAAATTGCTGTCATTCCTTTCCACACCTCATCCCAGTACTCAGTCATTTTAACACATTGCCAAAAGATATGAGCGTGATCAACATCATGCTCACCACACCGTCTCCAGCAAGGCTGTGGAACAGTTGAGAATTTTCCTTTGATTTTGGGTGTGATGAAAAATCTCACAATATTTCTCCATCTGTATTTCCTCCACATTCTAGAGCTTGATGATCTACTCTGTGTCCTACACATGTTATGCCACTGTTCCATGGTTATTTTTTTCTTCAGTTCCTTTTCCCATTTATCTCTAATGTACAGAGTGGAAGTTGTTCTATTTCTCACCATATTTTGATATAACACCGAAATGATTCTCTTAACTGTACCTCTGTATGCATTACACAGTGTTACAACCAGTCCATTTAATTCACACGAGGAACCAGGCCTTAACTCTTTGTTAAAATAATCTCTGATTTGTAGGTACATGTAGAAATCATTTTTTTCTAAGTCATATTCTCTCCTTAGTTTTAGAAAACTTTTGATTTCTCCTCTTTCAATCAGTGTGTCAATTATTGTTATGCCTCTATTTGCCCACTGTTTAAACCTTTGGTTGAGAGTCCCTGCTTTGAAATTAGTGTCATAGGCCATCCAACTCAAAAACTTTGCTTATATTTTAAATTTCAAAGTTTAGATGTTTTATCCGTTAATGTCAACATTTCATCTACAATTTTTAACTTTAATCTCATAACTAAGACTTTTTATTTCATCTTGTTGACTTTATTTCTCAAAGGTTAGGCTTCACGTCTTCTCACTTCAACTTTTTATGTCACAGTTAGAACTTTAGTCTCAGTTTAAACTTTTTATTTCATGAAAAGTTACATTTTTATTTGACATTCTATGTCTTTGTTTTGAATTTTATCTCATAGGTTCAACTTTTTATCATGTAGTTCAACTTCTGCTCTCATTGCGTCATTTTTTTATTGCTTAGTTAAAACGTCTTGTCTTGTTATTTTAAGTACTCATTGCAGTTTACACTTGTTATCTCGTAGTTTGGACTTTTTATCTCGCAGTTTTTTTTCTTTAAGATTGACAGATTAGAGTTGGGGGGTGAAGTTCAGATGAGGAAGTTCAACCCGTGACCCCAGTTTTTCTTAAATCCGGACTAAATCCTGACAATGAGCAACATGTCGACCTAACCATATGTCAAATAATCTGTACATTACAAAAAACACCTGAACGACTGTTTTCAGTGAAAAAAAACACGACTCCGCTGCTGAACTCTAAGTCCAAATCCTGCATTCAGAGCATATTTAATGTATATGTCAGCAGGTCCGGGCTCCACTGTAACAAGGCCCCTTCATGATTGAAAAACAAAGAGAGGAGCGGATAAGTAGATTAGAGTTTGACCACATTTTGTCTGCCTGGGCACCAGAAGACGAGGGGGGAGAAGACACACAATTAGCTCAAAAGATTAAAAGAGCAGAGAAGACACACTCCTTGTGGGCATCTTTAGCCATATGGTGGCTGCTGTCTTCACCCCCTGACTACACAAACTGTTGACCTTTCGAAGATTTAACAGTTAATTAGTCCACTGAGATCAGAGCTCCGCAGGATTTCTGTGTCGATTCAGCCAATTACACTGATCTGGGTACACGGACTCATTGATGTTAATGAAAAGAGTCGTGAAACACATTTCAGCCCCCTCATTTAAGCACGGACGGATCTGATCATGATTTTGACACTTTGGTGCTTCCAAATCTCCTTCTGCTTTAGATCATCAACATTTATCATGCCACCATTTTAAGTGTTAAATCCCCCACTGAACCAACAAATCTAAAGTACTAAATAACGTAAAAAGAGTAGAGATGTCTTAATTTGCCATAAACAACCAAATCAAATGGCAGATGGTTGACCAATTGAAAGTATGTCTAACAAGGACCTTATTAGCTTTGCTACAAGCGTGCATGTCACCATGGAGGAACCAAACAACTATACTTTAAATACACTTAAGTGACAGACCAGAAAAATGTATACATTCATTTATTTTCATCTATATGTCTGGTTAGAGTAATCAAGAACATAATGCGCCTGAAAGACGGGCAGCACTGGTGTGTCAATCATTCATATTATATGAAGAGACTGGCATACTGTTGGAATACCACCAATCAAGTGACCGGCACATGCTGAAATCAGCCTAGAGGCATCATTGGCCGCAACACATGCTGCTGAGCTACAGGCATATGCAGTGGTGAATGCTGTGGCATACCATCAGCTGCTTATTGGTCTGGCTGCCACTCCAATTTCAAAGATTTTGGTCCACACGGGGCCTCTATTCCAGCAGGAAACAAAACCTGGAACAAAGGATTTAAAGAAATCCATTAAATAGAGACAAATACGTGCGAACAAGCAAAATGACCTTGCCTTTATGCTTGCTTTATTTTCTTTCACTCAGGTGAACAGTTTGAACATCTCTCTCGCTGAATGGTGGATTGAGACGACTGTTTTCAAACTAAATTCTGTCAGAGAATAATTTGAGATGATTCTTCTTTGCTGAGTTGCTCTTCAGTGTGCTGTCTTTTCCTTGACTCTGATTTTAGGAATTACAGGAAATTATCTGATATTTTATTACTCCTAATTACATAATAATGCAACAACCCCTTAAATATTTCCACATCAAGGATAAAAATTCCATCTCTGAGTAAGAATACTCGCTATTTAGATTCCTTTTTATTTTATTCATGTTTTTTTCATATAACTGTTTTGGATTCACGTTCCTGTGTTGGCACTCTTTCTGAAGTTGGAGACAATCTCTTCTGATGGAAATGTCTGACGCGTCTGTTTTAATGTAGCATGCTGTGGAAACAATATTCATGAAAACATAAACATTTACTCTCTCCTTGTAAATACAATATATTCCAGTTGTTAATGTAAGAATTGAATTAAACTGATTCCCACTTTAGGATTATACTTCTTCAACAGAAAGGGAGAAACAGCCTTCTTTTCTAGTCTTTGATTTACCATCAACGAACAGGCTGGCCTCCTCTTCATGTATTATGCAGCTTTAATTTACTTATAATCTGCTGCTGGTGCCTTTAATATCTTATGAGCAGAAGGACCTCATGAGTGGAGGCATTATTGCTTTATAATTTATTGAAATAATGTGTAATATCCATTCAGATGAAAAAGAACCGGCATGAAGGGTCAAGGATCTTGGTTTTTATTACAAAATGATGTGTTCATTAGGTTGAGGTGGGGGAGGCTTCCAATCATTGAGATATTTCCCTTGAATATACATCTTCATGGACTCATAGAATCATTTTATTTTATTTTTTTAACTTTTTGTAACATTAGGAGTCAATCTTGGAACCACTAGGCCATCGATGACGATGATATATGTCTGGGAACAAAAGAGAAATCCTCAATATTTCCGGTGTAGCCAGCAGTTAGAGATAGTTTTTCTAGGTGCTTCATTGTTTACAGTACATTACAACTTGAGAAGATGTGTCCAGATCAAAGCAAAAATCATCCCTACAGGTATGTCTGCAAATAAACACAGTCACTTCCTGGTCCATTACATCCACAGAAGAAGCCTCCACTCATCTTATTTAGGTGAGTCTCAGTTTCGCTGTGAATAAGTTGAACGGAGGTTTTTCTTTGGCTTATTTAAGCAAAATGAACCAAAAAGAAGTGATCAATTATCTTGGTATTTTCTTGACTTTTATTGGTCGTATGTTTGCATTTGTAAAAAGGAACAATGCAAGACTTTTTCTGGACCTCATTAGGAGAAGGAAAATAACTTAAATTGCTTGTTATATAAAGAAACAGCCACTTTATTTGGAAACACTGATTTTCTTCATATATTGTCATGCAAATTCATCACTGAAGATGAAATGTTTCATCTAGAACCAACTGTTAGCTGCACTTGCATACAGCTTTTTGTTTGAGATAATTCATTGTCAGATTATCACAGATGGGGCGTGGATGACATTGTGTTGCGTTATTGCGTTACTACTAATTTTCAGTAACTTGCACAATGTAACAAAAACAAAGACAAAGATTAAAAAGGACCTAAAGTGTCCTCCTTACTTCAACAGAGATTTAAAACAGTCAAAACTTGAGACGTACATTTACTCTGATGACAGTAAATCTTTTAAAGCCTCAGATAAGCTGCATTGGTTCCTCCATTAGGTGAGTGTTGTATTAAAGTGACACCTGCTGCAGGAGTGTGACCGTACGGAGCTGATCTGCTCTCTATGTTTAGAAGATGAGTGTGTTGTTTATTGGAGCGGCTGCAGCATTAAAACAGTTTACATAATAATGATAAGCTGGGGGAATCAGCCGCACCATCAAGTTTTAGGAGAAGACTTGCTTACACGAGCAGACCATAGATTATGCTCAGACTAATAGATTAGGACGGGAGCAGCCTAAATTAGGATTCAAAGAATGATTAGAGGAGCAGGTCGTGTTATGTAACCCCACTCAGGAGCCTCGGAAATGTTTGGTATGCGTCTTTGGGATGATTCAGACCTCCATCAACAGTTTGAAGAGTGTCGCCTTGATGTAATCTCTATTTACGGATGTGAAAATACCAAATAGGTAGGCCCAGATCCAGATTTTCAGAGGAGTGTCGTCCAATGATGCTTCAGAGGGCACCAGCATAAGCAGGAAAAAGTCTATGTGGAGGGGAAAAGGGGAAAAACTAATCTCTGTAATACAATCCCGGGATCCATCAGCAGATATCTGACAAGAATTGAGCTTGATTTAATGTCTTTAAACAAATAGCATAAAAATACAGCTTATGATCTGCTGTAAGATGTTTCTTCTTTCCCACTTTTTAAGTTGGTAGATGTCTTAAATAAAAGTCCTTTATCGCTCACTACAGGATACATCTGGAGCCCTGAAAAGTTGGCCACCCCTCCCAGAGGCATTTTTCTCTGGCTAGTAAAAGGGATGGGTAGTCATTTATTTTTAAGAGGGGTTGTATGAGGTACTTGTCACTAGTAAGTGTGTTCAGAAACTAGGTGGAGAACTGGCACAGAAGCTAGACTATCAATCATTGTAGACAGGGTTAACGCCACCAAATCATTTAGATAATTAGCCTTTAACACTGGTTTAAGTTTATGCTCTATTTCAAATCATAGAATCTAAGGACTTTTTCTTTGGCAGAAAGAATCATCCTTTTTACATCAACATAAATTATGCCAATGCAAAATTTTGCATCGAATGAATATGGAACAAAATAAGATACACACACAGACACAGACAGACTCTTGGGGAGGGATCATGAAGGAAGCTCAAGGAGGAGGGCTGAGATTGAGGGGGGTTAAATCTGATCTATCCAGTGCTGACGGCAGCAGAGTGGCTGCATCCTCACATCAGCCCTCCATCAGTGCATGTGTGTATGTGTGTGTGCGGTGTGTGTGTGTGTGTGTGTGTGTGTGCATGTGTGTTATATAACAGAGTGATAAAGCTGTCTTTGGGATCTGACTGTGGCTGCTGAGCCTCTTACCTGTATGTCAGGATATGGATAGCTGTGGCAGCAGGTCTTCATCCTCCACATCATCATCTCTGTGGGTGTGGAGATGAGCTTTCAGCAGACCATCAACAGTTGTTTAAACATTGTTGAGATATATTTACAGTTTTCAGCTATCATTAAAAGAGAAAAACATCTTGGATTCATAGAAATCAGTCACAGTGACATCTTGAAAAACATTGACCAGATTCTTGCATAACCCCCCGACCTCTGAGGAACCATTAGACCAAGTTTGTATTAATCTTGATAACAACATTTTGAACTGGCATCACCAGAATTACCTAAAGTTGGCGTCCATTCAGGGAGACAAATATCGCCTCTTGTAGTCAGACAATGCTTGTCGATGATTTCTCTTGGGTCCAAGAATGAGCAATGTACAGCTTCTTACCAATTTAAAGAGACGCTGTTTGTTCTGCAGTGCAGTTTGTGGTGCATCAAACCCTTCAAGTGTGCTCTGTGAATTAAAATTACAATTATTCTTTTTGGCTAATCTGTACAGGTTTAAGGTGCAAAAGCTGCGCAATCATTTTTTGAATCAGGCCCTTAGTATTTAAAATATAAATGAACACATTATGGTGTAACATTAGCCATTGCATTGTCACCGTGGGCATGATATGCATAAAGGCTTTTATCAACCCTTACATGGTGCTTTGCCCTTGTCCAGCCGTCAGTCAGGGGCCCTTACAGATGTACTTCAGGCCGTACAGTGTGTGTCTGTGCAAACTGTCCGCAGGAGTCTGGCTGGCCGTGTGTGTCCAGCTCTCTCTGTCCTGACCTAGATCTCTGACAGTAAACAGCTGCTTCCTAAAGCGACGTCGTGCTGCCATCAGCAGAACGTCCCCGAGAGATAAATGTCAGATTGGAGCTCCACTGAGCCCCTTGATGCAGCTCAGGGCCACGCGGTTTGTTTAAGAGATCCACACAAACACTTAGGAGCCAACTGCTGCTGCTGCTGCTGCTGGCATTGTTTTGTGTTTGTTTTAATTAACACCATGTGCATTAAATAAACCTCCTAAATGCAGCCTATAGGAGAGGCCTTGTGTCTGATTTAACAGGATTCAGAAACAGCTCAGTGATGCAA
Source organism: Notolabrus celidotus (assembly GCF_009762535.1). Classification (NCBI taxonomy): domain Eukaryota; kingdom Metazoa; phylum Chordata; class Actinopteri; order Labriformes; family Labridae; genus Notolabrus; species Notolabrus celidotus. Next base: position 4,525,617 of record NC_048274.1, read on the forward strand.
AATCTGACAATGAAATCTGGATTCTTTTGAAGCAGGTTTACATATGTGACATCAGTGACAAAAACTTCCAGGGTTATTGTTGTTCACTGTCCTTTCTTTTATTACTCAACATCTTTGATAAATAGGCAATGTCCCGTGTCAGAAACTAGAGAATTATAATGAATTGATGGATTCTGTCTTTTTTTGTTCAAGGCTTTTTGGACAAAGTTATAAAACTATAAAAAAAAAAGAATAGCCAAATTTTTGTTTTTGTTTTTCTTCCACAACATATTAGCTCTAAAATAATATTTCAATTCAAAATATATGCTTGTTTATCAAATAATTCATATAATGTTTCATCTACATGTTAAAGAAACTATTAAAGATAAGCATGGCTCTTATCCGGTCTACCACGAGGGACGGTTTATGAATATGTCTTTCATCACGTGGACTCAAGTAACCTGGTCCACAGTTCAACGGTGAATCAACATAAGCAGATTTGATTAATCCTTTTGAATGTCAACTGTTGACAAAGGGGTGGGATTACATATTCCAAGTATTCTTAGCCAGGTGTCATTGCACCAGTTTATTTAGCCAAAGACGAAACGACATTTTAAACTCAATCGAGAGAATCAGTTTAAACAAAGACTGAAATTTGGGCCCAAAAATTTCTGCGCCAAGCTTATTTTAACCACCCTACTGTAAAACATGCAATTATTAACAAAATACAATTTGCTCTACTGTCTTTATGAGAAACTCACTGCATGCTTCTTTTTGCAGTTTTCAAAAAGATTTAAAGAGCAGATAACTCACTCGTCCTAAATAAATAACACCTTTAGTTTCTGGAGTACATGACAACCTCGACCCCTCTAAATTTATTCTTGGGTCATCTGAGGATAGCAAATTTGTAAGACAACAGCCTGTCATATGAATAACACTCCCAGTGCGCCGACCACTGCTGCCGCTGCCTGGATTAGCTCAGATGACTTTAGATGAGATTAGGGCCCCTTTGGAAACTCTGAGGAAGCAAGAAGATTACAGCCAATGAGCTAACTGCAATAACCATTGTAACATTTATGTAAGCTATGACATATTGTCATATATTTATATTAACAGGTGAGATGTAGAAGTGTCACATCATTGAACTTTGGATCAGATTTTAGAAATCTGGTTCAGGTTCTTGTAATATTTTCTTTGCATGTGCCCGTTTATTGATTTATTCTTCCTTTGCAAATTGAAGTTTTAATTCAGACAAATGATTAAATTTGAAACTTTTACAGTATGTGTATCCATCAACAGTGGCTTTATTGCTTATGGTGCAATCTTGCCTCAACAATTGTTTCCACTTAATGGGATGTAATACCCCTCTCATCCCCTCGCCCTCTCACCCGTTCAGCCCCTCCCTTCACCCTCTGGCTCATCTTCTGACTGCTGACACAGCCATTACTCACCGTGTAAAGCAGCTCTTTGGCCGTGCAGCTCAGCGGGTTCGTTAAGATTTTGGGGGGAGGGGAGAGGGTGTTGCGTGTTGGTTTGGGAAGAGGCGGGTGGAGTGCAAAGGGTCAGTCCAATGGGCAGCTGGGATTACGACCGGCCCACCATCTGCCATCCAAATAATAATCAGAGCGAGGAAATCAAGTGGCTGAGTAAATACCAGGTATGTAAGCACATCTCGCACGGTCAATTGGGTTTACATTAGCTTGAAGTAGGATGAGTCTAATGCAGACACTTAAGGGTACCCAGTGTATCTGTACAACTGCTTTCACACATGTCCTGACATTCTCTAGATCATTACAGGACATTTAGGCCCTGAGTGACAAACACAAACACACAAACACAATGTCAGGAAACAAACAACTGAGACTAGAAGTAAGAATATAAAGCAGAAAACTCTGCTCAACATGAACAGCATCATCACCTTGCCCACTTGCTGGTGGAGAATATTCCTGGCTTTACCTGCTGCGTTCACATGTCAGCTCACCCTTCTTGCAGAGATTTCACGAGGGGGGCTGGCAGGACAAAGTCTAGACATGGTGATGAAAAATGCGGCCCTTTGCGTTCACACTTACACAAAAAAATGACAATGTCAGGACATTTTCAGGACTTATGTGCATGTGTGAAAGGGGCTTGTAAGACACTAAGGGCCCCCATTTGAAGTTAGTCTTCAATGTACTTGTTTAAAGGTATAGTAGGTAAGGTACAGTACATGTAAACATGGAGCTAAGTTAGGCCACTCTTGCTTGCAAGTGTTTCCACTGATCATTTCCAACTTCATCCAAACAAAGCTTTTCCCACAAACTTTCACAACATTACTTTGATTATTTCACAAACTCAGAGGATGATTTAGATATCTTATCAACAATTGATATGCCACGTTTTAAAGCATTAAGGCCTGTGTCCACTAAAGTTTTCTATCTTAATTTCAGAGTGCCTTTCACTTGTGCTCACTGTTGCTTGATTACAAAGGTCATCTCATGGCACTTCCCAGACTGTCTGCTTTAAATTCCTCTGTATGCTTCATATTTGCTTTTATTTAAGGAAAAACAACTCTGGTTTGTTTCTCTTCTGCCATTTTTGTTGACAAGGTTGAGTTCAGAAGTTGCACTTGAATGGAGAAGTGACTTTAAGAAGTGTGAGGAGGTTCAAAAAGTTCAAAAAGGCCAGTAAGAAAAACAGCTGACACTGAAGGTGCCTCAGCAGTTAGATTGCACACCCCATATGCAAAGGCTATGATCCCAAAAGAGGGTGGCCCAGTTCAATTTCACCCCAAGGCCCTTTGCCACATGTCATCCCCCACTCTCTCTACCCAGTTCCCTACATTCCCCACCGACCATTCCTCTGAAAGTTGGCATTAAAAGCCCCAAAATAATCTTTAAATAAAAAACGATCCCAAATAGATAATCTAGATTAATTAAAACCTGTGTTATGATCTCAGGCTGGCTCATTTGAAGCATTGCGTCATTCATAGTTGCCTGCTAATCTGATCAA